>NC_051212.1:44212155-44560382 GCF_015220715.1 Pygocentrus nattereri
GGTTTGGAACACGAAAATAATATCCCAGCGGAAATGTCAGCCGTTTAGAGTTCAGCTATCGTTTGTCATCAGTACAAACACAAACCGAAAGAAATCAAGTCAGTAGACTCAAATACACTGATTAATGTGCTTTACACATTTAAAAAGTGCTTCAAAAATGTTTTTCTGTCTTTGCTGGATCGGTTTTGGCTTTATTATGTCATTATAAACCGCCACAGCACCGCTGAGTGAACTTGAAGTTGACAATCAGATTGGTGGTAGCGCGACTGTGACGTCATCGGAATACTATCTGTATGAAACTGCAGGCATTAGAATGTTGGGGTTTGCTGCAGAATGATTGGATAATACAAATAGTTATAGTGAATGGCGTCAGAATGGCCGTTTGTGACATCATTCGGAAAAACCTATATATTCGCCAGTAGAACATCAATTCTTGAGTACCTAACAAACTATCACAAGATAAAGAAATTAGGCATGACAGCAGCATATTGTAAATGAATGCATCAAGGAATTTAAAGAGCATAAAAAAGGCTGCTTCTACATCATATACCTGTATATGCATCACACTGATTATAACGATCACTCAGTTTGAAGTAAAGAAAAGAGTAAAATCAAAATGAAAATACACACATCATACCACTATATGCAGTTTATGCAAAGTGTAAACCAAACACATCAGTCTCTGCACCACAGTTGAGGCAACCCATGAAATGAGAGAAAAAGCAGGTTAACTTCTTTTTAGCCTTAAAAAAAAAAGAAAAGAAAAATACAATCTTAAAAATTAAGCTGCCAAAAAGGAGTTTTATATATTAAGGATACCCACGGTGGAATGAATAAAGATCACGAAAAGAATGAGCCACCTGCCCTGGCCGATCAAGAATAATGAGTAACTGAGTCCAGACTTGACCGAAGAGGGTGCTCATCATAGGATAGAGTCTCACACGGACATGATGTTGGATGATTACTGGAACTTAAAGTGTGCACTGCCTCCAGTTCTGCATGAGAACACATTGTCCATCAGGAGTTCACTAGGGACTTGCATGACCCTCTCTGTAGCCAGAAAACAAAAACAAAGTAAAAGTTAGATGCTTTGCTTGAGCATGATGCCCACACAAAGATAAACACAAGGCCTTCTGCTGTTAAACTGAGCAGTGTAGTAAATATATGAGAAATCAGCATTCAGCAACACAGTTCTGCAGGTCACTTTTTGGGAGTGAAACGTAAACAAGCACACATTTCAACACGACATCATCAGCAATTGTTCCACCTCTGTCGACTAGTAGACTAAATCCGCAGATGCCTCCAGTCAGTCACCTAAGCAACAACTTAGAATCATCCCAGCTGCCAATTGGTAAATCCTAGTATACACCCTAGCAACTGCCAACAAACACAGTAGTTCACCTTAACAGGCATAACAACCTGGCAGCCACCTTGTGCACCTAAACTGTAAAAAAAAAAAAAACCCTAATATCAATTAAACCCCTGGCTTTATCTTGTTCAGTCAACTTCCATAAATGACTGGCTTTACTGTCTGATATGTCAGCACTAAAATATTTATTTGAGCTAACATAAGAATATTTACTAGTTTATTTAGTACAACTAGTCTCAAGCAAAGAGGAGAAGAAGAAGTACAACACAGGTGAACACAGTTAATTCATATCAAAATCCAAATACAAAATAGAAAACATGAGTAAAGTGTCTTAAAAATCACAAATACATAATCAAGCTTCAAAATAGAAATGTAATGTCAAATATGAAGCAATTTATTTTATGTTTTAATTCGTCTTCCAAGTGAGACAAAGGTGCATGACACACTGGACATGTTAAGGTGGTACAAGTAGCAGCTAATGAATGCATGATTTACTCTCAGCTGTGTTGAACTGTTCAGGGCAAATTATGCTGTTTCACTATATCATTCAATAATTTAAATATACAATAATCATGAATTTATAAGACATCAAAACCTTTTGACAATCCAGAAACTGTATGTGTGTGTATGTGTCTGAGAGAGGGGGACTCTTTGTATTGCTGTGTCCAGCAAGCCACCGTGGCATCATCACATTCAACCGTCATACACAAACCTGCAGTTCTGAACAATAAACCTAAAAATGCACACATTTAGTATTAAGTCCTGCACACAAAGAGCTGACAAAAGCAGCAAATATATTCATGTCTTAATTTCATCTTTTATAGGAGTAAAAGTCGTATGCCATTTAATCAAAATATTGAACAGTTTGTTCTGTCATAGAAAATGTCCTGATTGAAAACCTGCAGTGCTGAATTAGTACTAAATTCCAACTGAAGACAACTTACAGAGCTCTGCAAGAGTTATTAAAAGCTGGTGATTCTGCTATGTGGTTACACCTGTTGGGGAATTCTGCAATTGTTAAAATTTGATTTTCTGCTTAGGTTCATTTACCTAATGTTTTGCTTCTGTTTTTATTTATATTTTAATTTTCCACAAAGACAGAAAGCTCAGTGAAGCAGTTTCCCAGAGCAGGAGTTTCCTGTTGTAGTTTCTCATAACTGCGCTCACTTCAGAGAGATTCACACTAACACTCAGATCAGCATTAGAGCACTGAGAGCTTAAACACACTACTGACTCCATCTGATCACATTCACAATGAAGAGAAACCTCCTCATCATCCTTATCATCACATCAGGTACTCACTGTGAAGATGTGCTCAAAACTTTAGCATAATGACATTTTATTTAAATCTATTTGTTAATTCTATTCCACTTTTAGGTGTGTTTGGTGCTGATGAAATTTGACCATCAGAAGATCAGAAGACTGATGTTTTTAGAAAAGAAGGAGAACCTGTTGCACTGAAATGCTCTTATAAAACAAGTAGACAGTATGTCTATCTCTACTGGTACAGACAGTATCCTAACAGAGCTCTACAGTATTTACTGTACAGAGGTGCTCGATCAGGCACTTGTGCTGGCAACACTGCAGACCATGGATTTGAGTCTACTGCAGAGGTGGACGAAGTACACAAATCATGTACTTGAGTTAGAGATACCAAGGTAAAATATTACTCCAGTAAAAGTAGAAGTCCTTACTCTAGACGTCAACTTGAGTAAAAGTACAAAAGTATTCAATGTACCTTCAAATGTACTTAATTATCGAAAGTAAAAGTACTAAAAGATTAATTATGGCTCTAATGTCCTGTTATCATTTTTATAACAAGACTCGCTTCATGAACTCATTTTAGGTGAAAATCCTCCAGTGTCTCTCTTGTTAAACCAGTCTTTTAATAGAATGTCATTAATTAGTGACGTTGACATCTATTAAAATGATCATAAGCACAAAACACTGAAGGCAAACAGTTTCCATCAGGGAGAACTGAGTGGCTCTGAAATCACTTCATACAAACAAGCAAAGTTTCAGTTTAAGATTACTTTGTAAATTAGTTACAAGCTGAATAAAACTGTCTTTAAACTCTTTTACGTTTACTGTATTGATGTATAGGTCTCTGTCTCTGAAAACAAAATGCCAGTCACAACTGCATATGTGTACATATTTCTATATTGTGCTCTATTTACACAAAGTTAGGTTAGGTCCATCATTTAGGTCGACGTATGTGCTCCCACATTTTTACGTTGCTGAACTGACATTGAACCGTGTGCTTGCACTTGAGAAAGTGACCACTGTGCCCTGATTAGTGTTCACTTTTTAATTTTGACATGTTACGTTTTTATACACACAAAAACCAAAAGGAACGACAGATTTCTCAAAATGTAGTGGAGTAAAACGTCAGATATTTGACTTTGAAATGTAATGGAGTGAAAGTAAAAAGTCACCCAAAATGGAAATACTTAAGTAAAGTACAGATACACAAAAAAACTACTTAAGTACAGTAACTAATTACATTTACTTAGTTACTGTCAACCAAGTTGAGGAATGCTCAAAAAACACCTGTTTGGAACATTCCACAGGTGAGTGTCATGACTGGGTACACAGGGAGCATCCCTGAAAAGCTCAGTCATTCACAAGCAAGGATGGGGTGAGGTTCACTACTTTGTGAAGAACTTTGTGAGCAAATAGTCCAACAGTTTAAGAACAACGTTTCTCGACGTGCACAACGATATTACCACATGGGCTCAGGAACACTTCAGAAAATCATTGTCTGTGAACACAGTTCGTCGCTCCATCTACAAGTGCAAGTTAAAACTGTGCCATGCAAAGGGAAAGCCATATATCAACAACACCCAGAAACACCGCCGGCTTCTCTGGGCCCAAGCTCATCTGAGATGGACTGACGCAAAGTGAAAGAGTGTCCTGTGGTCTAACGAGTCCACATTTCAAATGTTTTTTGGAAATCACGGACGTCATGTCCTCTGGGCCAAAGAAGAAAAGACTGTCCAGTGTGTGATGTAACACAGTGGTAAACATGCTCCTGTCTCAACTTCTTTGGAACGTGTTGCAGTCATCAAATTCAAAATGAGTGAAATTTTTACAAAAAACTACGAAGTTTATCCGTTTGAACATTAAATATCTTGTCTGTGTAGTGTGTTCAATTGAATATAGATTGAAAAGGATTTGTAAATCATCGTATTCTGTTTTTATTTCTGTTTTACACAACGTCCCAACTTCATTGGAATTGGGGTTGTAACTGTCCTGCATTTTGATCTTCCACAAAGACAGAAAGCTCAGTGGAGCAGCTTCACAGAGCAGGAGTTTCCTGTTGTAGTTTCTCTATAACTGCACTCACTTCAGAGAGACTCACACTAACACACAGATCAGCATTAGAGCACTGAGAGCTTAAACACACTACTGACTCCATCTGATCACATTCACAATGAAGAGGAACCTCCTCATCATCCTCATCATCACATCAGGTACTCACTGTGAAGATGTGCTTAGAAATATTTAAACAATGACATTTTATTATAATTTCAAGTAATCGTTCTACAATGTTCTACTTTTCTTTCAGGTGTGTTTGGTGCTGATCAAATTGAACTATCAAAAGATCAAAAGACTGATGTTTTTAAAAAAGAGGGAGAATCAGTTACACTGAAATGTTCTTATGACTCAAGTAGTGATTATGTCTCTCTCTACTGGTACAGACAGTATCCTAACAGAGCTCTACAGTATTTACTGTATAGAGGGGCTCGATCAAGGAGTAGTAGTAACACTGCAGACAGAAGATTTGAGTCTACTGCAACCAGAATATCCACTGAACTCAGAACAACAGAACTAAGACTGTCAGATACAGCTCTCTACTACTGTGCTCTTAGAGTTGGAGCCCAGTGATACAAAGTCTCAGAGACGCTTTACAAAAACTCACACACCATCTGTTTGCTTTGAACACAAGTAGATCAAAGTAACATTCAAACCACAATGTATTATCTGTTATTACACTCTCTCTGAAATGGCTGTGGTAAGAAAAACAAAAAAAATTAGCTGCTTTTTTGGTGGGACAAGGTTTCCCATTGTCAGCAGCTAAAAGAACAATACATATCTTGGCCGTGGAGTTCACAGACCTTTACAAGGCCAGGGGCTGTGTTGTTTGAAAAGAATAATAATAATATTCTAACAACAACAACAACAATAATAATAATTAGTATTATTATTATTAGTAGTAGTAGTAGTAGTATTTTCTGTAACAGGGAGCGAGGAGGCAGATGCATGTGCTGAGATAAGCAAGATTTTTTAAGAGTAAATCCAAAATCAGGGTCGAGACAGTCCAGGGTCATAGAGCCAACATGGATAGATCGGGGGGCAGACATGACATAAACCAGAATACAACAGAGCAAACAGAACATCCAACACAGCATATAACAACTAACAAAGACCAACACAAAGACCAGCGAAAACAAAGGGCAAACACAGGGCTTAAATATGACACCGGGAAGACGAGGGACAGGTGAAAACAATCAGGGGCGGGGTTACAAAACAAGGGGCAGGACTACGGATACCAAAACAATGAAGCACGTGGACTATACCAAAACACAAACACGTACAGGACTGGGAGGGGCCAATCATGACATTTTCAGTATTTGAAAATTAGAATATATTAAAATTATACTCAAAGTTACTCTGTTCTTCTAAGCAGATCTGTTATTCTGTAAGCAGATCAAATTCTAAATTGAATGTGAATGTTCGAGTAATTTTTCTTTTTGCAGGAATCAAGAAAAGACCTAATCCTAAAAATACCCTTTTAAATAAACAGTTAAAATGTAATATTAAAATTCCCAGGCTAATTACACACTAAGGCTTATTAATCAGCCTTCAACTACAACTACAGGGACTCCAATGCAAACTTGAAATATTTGTAAGGGGGAGCGAGGAGGCGGACGCACACGCTGAGATAAGCGAGATTTATTAGGGGCAAATCCAGGGTCGTGGTCAAAACAGTCCAGGGTCAATGAGCCGACACGTACAGATTTAGGGTATGACATGACACGGACCAGAACCAACACAAACAAAGACCAGGTACACAGATACAAAGACTGGCAAACGCAAGGGGCCAACACAGGGCTTAAATTACATGGAACAACGAGGGACAGGTGAAAACAATCAGGGGCGGAGTTACACAACCAAAACAGAGCACATGGACAGGACTGGGAGGGGCCAACCGTGACAATATTCTTATGTTATAAAAGTTTGTAATAAAACTGGCCTTTAAAGGGGTCAATTAGATTATAGCTTGCTTGTCATTCAACTATTATTATTAGAAAGTGATAAACACTGCCTTCATCTTTTCCGACTAGTTTTTGCAACCGTTTTGGAAATGGTACTGGAAAAAAAGGCAGTAAATATCAAAACTTTCTTGATACACCTATAGACTTGATAGTCATTATCCAAAGTCGAATCAAAGGTATGTGTTAAAGCTATAAAACTTATCTTTAAAAAACACAACACATGCACACACACATGCACACACCCTAGCAAACCCCTAGCAGTCTCTAGATACAACCTAGCAATGGTGTAGAAACATTTTAGCAATTACTTGCGTGACATGACTCTGTGTTGTACATGAAGTGAGAGGTTGTACAGGTTGAAATTTTATTTCCACTTTAAAAATGACTTACAGTAGGTCAGCATTAGACCAATATTGTGTCTCACTTAAATTTAGAAACAAGTCCTTAAACAGACTGTCTGAGTTATTTAGTTCTCCCCTTAGAGAACTGTGTTATATAACCTAAAGAGAATCATAAGCATTAGAGCCTGTTTAGTTCAGTGAGATTTGCCCAGTAATCATTGTACACCTGGAACAACGTGTCCCCTTAAATAACATATTGAAGTCATCAATTTTGAATATCACCCTGTGTTTCTAATATAGTCAGTCATAAGAAATGTATCACCCATATCACTGAGCCTAATTTCAAAGTCTGATTTGTGGACAAATGAGATGCCTGTTTATTAGCCAAATTACCTTGCGTGCTCATGTGTCTGAACAGCGTTTAAGTTTATAGATAAGTCTAAGACCTGAATATCACAGTTTAATAAATGTTCGCTAACGACACAAATACCAAACTCTACTAACAACCCACAGAAGACTCACACGTTATCAGTTGTATTTCAGAACCCACCACCCCATCATGTAGAGTGACAGATGGTCATCGTACCCACCCAGAGAGAGAGAGGCCAGTTGTGATCTCTTTCACTCCTGGTCACAGACAGCTGTAGTAATGCTACTTCTTTCAGTTTTAATAAAACAAGCTTTAATAATGCAAACTCTAACATCACTAGAGTGACATACAATGAAAGCTTTATTTAAACACAAGAATACGAACGTATCTGGATATTGATGCTACATTTGAAAAGGGTTAGTGTAAACCTGCCATATCTGCACTAAATCATGATCCAATATCCACAATAAGTAGCTGCATGCTGTATTTACACCATTACATTTACTTAGGTAACTCTCTGAATGAACTGTACTTAGACAAGTCATTTTAGATGATAATTTATATTCTTCAGTTTATGGCAGTTTCCTATTTGGGTTACTCTACTAAGTTGTATGTGTCATATTAAAGCTATATGGGTTTTTGCTTGTACGACTTCTGGATGTTATTGTAAAAAGCGAATCTGAAAATTTGAATCAATACAAAAACAACACTTTTTAGAAATTGAATTTTGAGAGACTGTAGATCATCATCTGTAAATTCTAGTTAGAGATTTAATATTACTTTATTGCAAACCCTAATTCAGTTTCAGTTCAGAATTCAGATTTTTTATTTCAAATTCAAATTTCTAATGAAATGAGTCTCAACTCCATCTCATTAGCTGTGGAAAATACCCAGCACTGAATCATATGCTGTTTTGATGTGAACGTTCTTTTCATTCACAGAGGCATAATTACAGGAATCTTCCAGCAGAGGGCAGATTTCTTTTAGAAATTCTTTAAGAACTGACAGATGTTGTCATGTGTTCCTGTTTTAGGGGAAACTGAAGTAACATGAAGCACACACAGCAAAACTGATCTATAATCAACTGCTGTTCAGTCATGGCATGCCTTGGTGGATGGTGGCTTCTTTTTCTCATGTTAGGTAAGATACATACAACTAATGCAGCACTTTTTATGCAAAAAAGTTACATCTCCAAACATACAGTGGAAAAAGGGTTTAATTTTCTAAATGAATCCTTAAACCTAATTTTTAAAAATCTTATTGATGATAGATGATTTATCTCTTCAGCAGGCAACACGTCTGGTGAGGGAATAAAACCAAGTTCTTCCACTGTTAATGTCCTAGAGGGAGATTCTATAACTTTGTCCTGCAAATACAATGGATCTACTGCAACTGATGAACTGCTGTGGTATCGTCAGTATTCCAGATCCAGACCTGAGTTCCTGATCTGGGTCAATGAAGCTAACTTTACACAAAAAGCTGTTCCTCCAGTTGCAGGAGTGTCTGCGAAAGTAAATGAACAGAAAAACCGTGTGGATCTGTTGATCTCCTCTGCTGCAGTATCAGATTCTGCACTCTACTACTGTGCTCTGAGGCCCACCATGACAGGAAACCATGAAACACTGTACAAAAACTCTTTGGCACTCAGAACTCAGAAGCATTTAAGAAGGTTTCTGTCTTGTTTAATCCCATGCCACATGTGTGCTCAATCCTGGTCCTGAAGATCTACCACCCTCACTCAAGCTTGCATGTACCATGTCACGTCCCACCTCAGTACACTATGGATCATATACAGCTCATCTTTAACCAAAATGTAGTGTAACTGACGTGTGACGTCTGGTGTCAAATTTAGCTCTTCAGATCAGATTTTCTTTATCTCTCAATGTAGTGTCATGTTTATGTTTTCTTTTTTAACACACAATGTGATTTTGGACAGTGTCATTTTGGTTAGTTATTTAGAAAGTAAGCCAACTTGCTTAATTTAGTAAACAATTAAGCTGCTCAGGGACTGAAATAGCCAGATCTTATTAAGTTCAGTCATTTGATCTGACTCACTGAGAAGAACTACAACAACCACATAGTCAGTATTTCCAGAATTTCCACTGATTTTCATAAACTCATAATTACACTCATAATGACGCGCATGCGTGGAGCAGCGTTTAGAGTAACCGTTACCATGACAGCGAACATCCCGTGAGGTCCAGTTGTGTTGAAGGGAATAAACCTTTCGCTATGACACGACGCGCATGCGCAGAACGTACTCACACATTCCGTTTGGAGTGTAATCGGATTCAGGCGTTTACATGACTAATATTCTTCTATTTAACGGGTTATTTTGAGGTTTACCCACCTCATTCAATCAGACAGAAATTGTATTCCGAATGGCCTCAATCGGACTAGACCATTCCGATTAAGGTGTTTACATGGACGTATTCTATTCCGATTGAGCTATTATTCGGATTATTAACGCATTATTAGGCTGCATGTAAACGTGGCTAATGAGTAGCCACGATTATATGCTGTTTACAATGCTTTAGCACTGTGGTATGACACTACATGTTTTTAATGAAGTCCAACTTTGTGTAATTTTTTTTGTTTGCGCAGGACTGTGAAGTCCTATAGGCTGTGACTGAATACAACTTCAGCACAATTGAAGTTTTATGTAGTTTTTATTTTCCTTTGTTACACATATCTGAGCTGAGACACAGTAGTATGTGACTACATGTCTTATATGTGAGACTACAGCTCCACAATCTATTACAAATCCAATTTTGTGTTTTGTAGGTTCAGTATTACTGCCTAGTATGTGAGTGAATAAAACTCCCTTACAGTTTTCTCTTGTCCCAGCAGTTTTTAATGTAAGTACATTTAGCATAAAATGAGTTCACCATTTCAATTGTAACATTTCACTTAAAAATCCTTATTTTCTACAACATTTACACAGATTTAAAAAAAAAAAAGTGAGATTAATCAAATTAAAATTTTTAATCATTTGACAGCCCTAATATATATATATATATATATATATATATATATATATACACGGAAAGAAACTTGAGAATATGGAATGAAATCTGACATCATCAAGGCACTTGCTGCACCGTCTTGTGTTTTCGATGTGTGAGATTCTTTACGGATGCAGCCAGAAAGTTGCTTTGAGTGAGTCAGCAGGAAATCTAGTAGCAGCAATCCTAAATAGTGAGGAGTTAATACCCTGGTGAATGCATGCGCAAGCCAAAATAGTACTGGTAACCATATTTAATACTGTTCAACTGATTAAGTTCAGTCACTGTTTTACTGTGAAAGGCTGAATGCAGTGAACTTTACAGGCCAGACAGTTAACATTAATCAGGCAAATGTTAACGCAGACAGAAAAAGCAAACATTCTTCATTTTTAAGGCGGGTTAATGTAAAGAGATTTTGAGATCATGAAATTTTCACACACTGTTCACCATGAAAAAGTATTCGCACCTGATTTCCTTTATTTTTGCTGGTTTGTCACATCAGATAAAGACAACATGATTAAACACAAGAAGCAGCTTTTAAATGATTAATCTATTCATTGAAGATAAAGATTTCAAAACCTGTATCACCCATATGAAAAAGTAACGATTGTGGCACCATTGTCGCACACACACACACACACACACACACACACACACACACACACACACACACACACACACACACATTTTCTAAGCCGCTTCTCCATCAGGGTTGCAGGGGGGTGCTGGAACCTATCCCAGCGGTCATCAAGCGGAAGGCAGGATAGACCCTGGACAGGTGCACTGAAGACATTGTACCAAAAATCAATGTCAGATCATTTCCCAACCAGAAACCCTGGATCAATGCTGAGGTTCAAGGCAAACTAAGAGCTCGGGCTGCCACCTACAACTCTGGTGATCCGGCTAGCTACAAGAATGCCAGATATGACCTTCGAAGAACCATCAAGCTGGCCAAAAGGAGCTACAGGGACAGAGTGTAATCCAGCTATCTTGGCTCTGATCTCAGACGTATGTGGAGTGGCCTGTGCACCATCGCTGACTACAAAGAAGGTGTGATCTGTGATAGGGGCTCTTCCTCCTCACTTGCAGATGAACTCAATGCTCATTATGCTCATTTTGAGGCAACTAACACCTCACCTGCTGAAGAACTCCCAGTAGATGAGGAGAGCTGTGCTCTAGCCATTCCCCTGTCTGTGGTGGTAAGATCCTTCAGGGCAGTTAACCCATGCAAGGCACCCGGTCCTGACGGCATCCACAGCCGGGTGCTTAAAGCATGTGCCAACCAGCTGGCTGAGGTTTTCACTGACATCTTTAACCTCTCCTTAGGACTGTCAGTGATTCCCAAGTGCTTTAAGGAAACCACAACTGTTCCAGTCCCCAAGAAATCATCTGTCCCCTGCCTGAATTACTGCCGCCCTGTTGCACTGACATCTACAGTTATGAAATGCTTTGAGCGTCTGGTCAAAGCTCACATCTGCTCAACGCCCTCCTGTACTCCCTGTATACACATGACTGTGTAGCCAAACACACTTCTAACATCATCTTCAAATTTGCTGATGACACCACCATCCTAGGCCTCATCACTGATGGAGATGAAACAGCCTACAGAGACAAGGTCAGCGCTCTGTCAGAGTGGTGCCATGACAACAATCTCTGTCTCAACATCAGCAAAACAAAGGAGATGAACGTGGACTACAGGAAGCTGCAGAGGGGTGGTCACTCTCCCCTGTCCATCAATGGATAGAGTCCAAGTGGAGAGAGTCAGCAGTGTGAAGTTTCTCGGCATACAACTCACTGATGACCTCACTTGGACCCACCACACAAACACTATTGTGATCTGCCCATCAGCGTCTCTTCTTCCTGCGTAGGCTTAGGAAGTTTGGTCTGCATCCTCAGATCCTCACTAACTTCTACAGGTGCACCATAGAGAGCATCCTCATGGGCTGCATTACTGTCTGGTATAGCAGCTGCACTGCCTGTGACCGCAAGGCCCTTAGAGGAGTGGTGAGGATGGCAGAAGCCATCATAGGCAACAGACTACCAGCCTTACCGCACATCTACCAGTTCCGCTGCCTCATCTACCAGTCTCGCTGCCTCAGGAAAATCAAAAAGATCCCGTCAGACAGCAGTCACCCAGCACACGGCCTGTTCACCATCCTGCCATCAGGCAGGAGATTCCACAGCATCCAGACTAGAACAACTCAGCTAATGAACAGTTTCTGCCCACAGGCTGTCAGGCTTCTGAATAAGCTGTGAAGCTGTGGCTCTGTCCCCAACTACCACTTCACTCAGTCACTCTGTCAGTATTATTATAGTATCATATCATCTCTGCTATGGACAATAACAGTTTAACACTAAGCCACTTTAAAGAACAATAGCACAGAGTCACTCAAGTCACTTTTAATGTACAGTATATTGTCTCTGTGTCCTGTGTGTATTGTGTCTATATTTAGTGAGTATTTTCTCTAGATATTGTGTAAATTTAATATATTTCTTTAACATATATTTTACTTTCTGTAGAGTGATTATCTGAGCCTCAACACAAGCATTTCAATGCATAAATGTTCTGACATATTGTGCAAATAAACTTTTGCCAGCAGCAACTGCAGTCAAACAATCGCGATAACTTGTAACGAGTCTTTTTTACATCATTGTGGAGGTATTTGGACTCTTTAATTTGGCTACGCTGGAGGCTTTTCAAGCACGAACTGGTTTAAGGTCTTAAGATGGGATTCAAGTCAGGACTTTGACGCGTTTGGTGAAGATCAGCTAGATTGTTGGGCTGGATCCGTATAACCTGAAACTCTCCAGACTTCAGAACATTCCAGTGTGTGATATTTTATAATAACTAATAAAAGTGGCTACCAAAGCTCATTAATAATAAAGCCATGCATAGAAATCAAGCTCAGCTCAGTTTCTCACTCGCCAGCTTCTCATTTGAATTTTCCGTTCCACCTTAAATGTTGCTGCAGTTACTCTGAGGTGCCTTAAATGTAGAATGAATTTAAAAGTTGGCGAATACGAAGCCACAGCAGCTCAATAAATACATCAGTTTACCTCAATAAATAATCCTTGATCAACAAATGACCTCAGACTTTTGCTCGGGGACGTTTACTGAGCAGTTAATGTGCAGCACAGCGAAGCTACAATCAGCCGTTCGAGCTGCTGATCGCGTCTCACTGGCTGATCTAACGCCAAACCACACACTGCTGTACTTCACCTACTACACTAAAGTGTATGGTATAGGCGATATGTTTGTACACTATTTAGGGTGCTAAGTGTGCGGTTTGGAACACGAAAATAATATCCCAGCGTTTAGATTACAGCTTTCGTTTGTCATCAGTACAACCACAAACCGAAAGAAATCAAGTCAGTAGACTCAAATACACTGAATAATATGCTTCACACATTTAAGTGTTGCAAAAATGTTTTTCTGTCTTTGCTGGGTCGGTTATGACTTTGTTATCTCATTACAAACCGCCGCAGCACCGCTGAATGAATTTGAAGGTGACAACCAAATTGGTGGCAGCGCGACTGTGACGTCATCGGAATATTATCTATAAGACACTTCAGGCATTAGAATGTTGGGGGTTGCTGCAGAATGACTGAGTAGGACAAAGTTCTATATGGAACTACGTCATAATGGCTGTTTGTGACATCAATTGGGAAAATCTATATGTTTGCCCGCTTCTCGTCCAGTAACAGTAAATATTTCTATCGAACAATAAGGAAGTTGTGGCTGATTTAACCCTGAGACTCAATACACGGAAATTTGTTCACAAGCAGATCTTGACCGCTCCAAAATGGCGGACGCGCAGCCGTATCGCACACCAGAACACCAGAGATTTCGACTTATGCAGAAAATATCTGGAAGTGAATGAAGTGAGTAAGTTTTGCTGGCTGGGCATGTTAATATCACGGGTACCCGGGTGTTAGTCGAGCATTTGGGCCAGAATTCGGCTTACATTCAAACCAAAGTCTCAGCCAATAAGGTTTGAGATCGGCGTGCAGTATTGGGCCGAGATGTGGCCAGAAGGAATTTTAGTATCTGCCAGTTTATAGTTTGAAAGGTAAGACATTGAATAAAAAAGCTGGGTCTATTACATTGCTGTTATCTGGATTCAGGTTACAAGAGTAACTATAAATTATCTTCTTATTCTGCAGTTGGCCTAGCAGCCTACTGTTCTTCAGATTTTTCTTCATTAATACTTTACACTCAAAAATCTGTAAACAAAACAATCTGTAAAACAATCTGATGTACAGTGTTCACACAGTGACTGTCCAAACTGTTTTTTTCTTAAATGAAATGAATGACAGACAGTTCAGAAAATCCAAATCTACCTGCCACAATGTCACAATGGACGACCCTCACAATGACCTTCATAGACATTACATGTGTGTGTGTGTGTGTGTGTGTGTGTGTGTGTGTGAGAGAGACTCTGCTGTGACCTGAGTCACTGTGACATCATCACAATCAACCCCACAAGCCCACAAATAAACCCATTAGCTTCATTTTACAATCAACGTACAATCCACATATTCAGTATTCAACCCTGCTTAAAATGTCTTCAATGTTGTTGTTTAAAAAATGCAGCACAATCCAGGATTTAAGATTCTATTTCTGTGATATGAATTAGTAAATATCTTTGTTTTCTTTTTAGCAAAATATGTCTGTCCTCTGTACTTTCTATAGTATTCCTTAGTCTCCCAGCCTCTGAGACCAGTAAGAGTTATAAAAACATGTATAATCAACATAAGCTGAGCAGTTAAACATTAAACTGAAACTCTATGCTGATCAAACTGCTGGTCTAACAAACGGCCAAACGGTCAACTGTACCTGCTTTTCATGTTTTGATGGGAAAATGTGCATCAGTTTTTACTGGTGATGCCAACACTAATGGATAAATGTAGGAAGCAATCAGTATTGTTTTGTAACAAGAGTCATTGTGTGTGTGTGTGTGTGTGTGTGTGTGTGTGTGTGTGTGTGTGTGTGTGTGTTTGTGTGTGTTCTTGTTATGCCCATTTTAGAAACTTGGGGCCTAAGGGTTTTAGAGCAGTCACCTCTATTGATCCTGTGTTAAATAAAAATCTTCAGAATTTTTGTCTACATGCAAATTTGATGTCACTAAGCTACACAAAACTAAGGTGGGCTGTAGCGGTGCTCTGACGAGCTGTGCTGTCTTATCAAAATGTTCTACTTTAGCACATTTACAGGTATACTAATAAATAAAAACTCTAGGTGGGATATTTTGTTAGGCTAAAACTCATTATCAAAAATACTACCCGCGTTAAAAACTACAAGGCTGAATTTAAGCTTTAATAATGAAACCTCCCCATATCACGCCTTTCAACCCTCCATGAAGCTGAAGTCAGCTTCTTTTTCGCCAGGTGCTTGTCATGTTCTGAACTGATGCGCAATTAAAGGTGGAACAGGAAAAGTCGAACAAAAAGCTGGAGAATGTCCTACCAGCATTAAAATAATAATTAGGATATTCTGAGAGCCTAAACCAGTTTATCAGTGGTGAGCAGTGATATTAAACTGGGACTTACTGGATCAGCCAGATGAAGGTATGTTTGAAGATCTTTTCAATTCAAACTAAAAGGAGAGATCTATCGTGTTTCAGTGAGCATCAGATGAAGAACAGAGAACTGCAGGGAAACCTCCTGATTTTGTTCTGACTTCTGTTCAGCTGCCCTCAGTCTGTACATGGAACTGTACGCTGCCAAAACCCACTTAAGGTGGCTGCCAGTCAAATGATGTGAATTCAGTGCACAGTAGCTTTAGCTCACATGTAGCAACATTCATATTTTATCTTTAATGACATCGTAATTCAGAAATAATTGAGAGAAGAATGTTCACAAGACAAAACGTATCAGGTTCTGAACATTTGTATTTAACAGGGGGCGATAGAGACAATTTTTTAAAAACCCTATGAATTCTGGCCATAGAGAAATGAAGCTTAGACCCAGAGTTCCTAATATGGGCATAAGAACATGGCACCAACTACAAAATGACAACACGACTACAGTGGTCTATTGGGTGCAAGAAAGGCACAACTACCATGAGTGCACAAAGGTCTGTAGTTGTTTGTGGTAGGGCTTTATGAGATCCTGTGTGGAAAAGGTCCAAGACAATTCAGAGCCAGGTGGAAAAGAATGTATATCTGAGTTCTTTCTGTACTTCTGAATGTATCTGAGTTCTTTCTGTACTCTGGCTGTAGCTTCCAGTAGAGAAAGGATTTTACTGAAACTCAAGATTTTCCAATTGAATCTCTGCTCCAGTTACCTTGCCAATACTGCCCCAAGTGTAATGTATTAGTGGTCCTCCAGTGTGGATAAAGACACCAGGATATCAGTGATGTTCCTCAGTGGGTCTAAAGTGTCCAGCATAGTTTTCTCTGCAAAAACATACCTGAACATGAACCAGCAGGTAATGATCAAGTTATTCATCAGATTCATTCTTATGCTAGCTAACATGTTCTTCAAAAATGTTAGCTAGCAAAGTTTCCTGTCTGAGGGTGAATTTAGTGATGCACAGTCAAACAAACACTGACACTGTTCATCACAAGATTTATATAGACCTGCTATTAACATGACATGAAAGGTAGTTTTAGTCCGTTGAATAATTGCATTTTCTTTTCTTTCTTTTTTGTCCTTGACTTATAAAGACTAATAGCAGCATTTTAAGAATCTACTTTACAACATTGTTAATTTAACATTCAGCCAAAACAGTCTAAAAGGCATCAAATGAAACTACAGCTACAAAAAGGCTTTAGTCTTTAATAAGGCTACAAGATGGCTTTGACCCCTGTGCATGTGGCCATAAAACCCATGGGATGATCCAGGCCTGACCCAAACACGTAAAAACAAAAGACATTCGTTTTTTATGACCTGAAAATAGAATATAATTTTCATATTCAGCAAACATATTATAAAATATAATATTCTGAAGTTATATTGTGTTTTTTCACCTCACATGTACTCAGCAGCTTATCATTCCCCTTTTTGAGCTCAGACTAAGAACTGAAGAAGTATATGATGTGCCAACAGAGGGAGCTATTTTAACATCTATCATACTTCTAGCCTTGAAAATGCTGCTCTAAAAGAATGTACCTCAGTAAAGAATAAACATAACAGCAGACAGACAGAGAGCAGCTTGCATGGTTTGCTGTTGATGGGTTTTCATGATGAACTGCTTTACCAGGACACATTTTCTGAGGACTCTGTTAATACTTCTTGCATGTTGTTTAGGTAATGTATGATCTCCATTAATAAAGTACTGCTTTACTGTTCATGTCAGACACTGCAGTTTTAGAAACACTAACATATTTCATCTTCACAGAATGTCGAGGAAAGGACACAGTTCTTCAGCCAAGAAGACAGCAGTGGGCATCTGAAAGAGAAACAGTGACTTTTGATTGTGAATACAACACCACAGACACAGGTCCAACTCTGCTGTGGTACCAACAGAAAGATCAACACTCTCCAAAATATATTTTACTGAAACGTACATTTGGGGCTGGAGATACAGCAGCAGAGTTCAGAGAGAGATTTCACTCCAAACTCAATTCCAGCACAAGAAGAGCTCCACTGATGATCCAGAAGCTGAGTGTGAGTGACTCTGCTGTGTATTACTGCGCTCTGCAGCCCCCAGTGACTACATAACACTCACAACTCCAACAAAAACATAATCAGCTCAGCTCACTCTGATGATAAGATACATGTAACATTCAAACCAGCAGTGTGTGTGGAACTCTCCAATAGGAAATAAATTATTATTCTTTATGTTTATGATATCAGAAATTACATTGATTATTCTTATTTTACTTTATATGTATTATTATTCATATCAGTTCTATCATCATTCCATTACAAAAATATGTAAATACCATTAATTTTTAATACAGGAATGACTTCACTATAAACACCTTAGAATGTCTAAGTGTGAATATTTGTGAAAGGGTGAAATGAAACCAGTAAAACTGACAGTTACAGTTACAGTAGAAAAGCACAAACTATGTTTAAGTTTGCTGAACTCAGTGTAGAGAATCTATACAGGGAGCAGAAAGACAGTAGCAGGGTAGCAGTCAGTACTGATCAGTGATGTTCGATACCAGCGATTTCCTTTCCGATCCGATACTGAGTAAAACTCAGGCTGGTATCGGCGATACCGATCCGATACCGATACCTTGTGCAACTACACTTAATGTGTCTCGTAAATCTAAAAAAAGTAGTGTATTTCAAGTCATAGCATCATAAAAGAAATACAAGATATAAGAGTTATTTATTTATTTTAAATAAAGTATATTGAGGTAGCAGCCTCATTTACAATATAACAGAACTAATTCAACAGAAAAAACAGAGAACCCTCACACAAATTGTTTTCAAACATGCAAAAAAAAATTAAATAAGTAAAATAATAAAACAATTAAAATAAATTAGTGTTTAATTATCTAGAACTCCTGAAATATTGCATTAACATGAACATACTGAATATCTAAATAACACTTAATTTACAGGTTTTTGTTGAGGAACAATATCATATTTACTGTTTTCCCCTTTAGTCTGTTCCGTTTTTTGCTCAGAACCTCTCCTGCCTTTGAAAAGACTCTCTCTGCTGGGACAGAAGTGGCAGTAATTCCCATGTATCTCACTGCTAGTTTGCTCAAGGCTGGGAAGGTTGGTTCATGTTCTTTCCACCAAACCAGTGCATCACTATCTCGGGGAATCACTTTCTCTTCTGAGTACCGACGTATTTCAATGAGTACATCACTGGCAGCTGACCTGTGATGTTGTCCTGACAAAACCTGCATGTCAAAATCAGTCCATATGCCTCCTTTTGATACAGCTGAACCTGAGGGGGCAGGACTCTGGTTTGGCTCTGAAGTAGAAGGCCCTGAAGTGGAAGTATATGGGGAAGAGCTAACAGTAGCTGTTGAGCTTGGGGCTAGAGTGGGAGCTGCCAGTCTTGTCTGATACACTTCCTGCATTTCTGAGAGGAGACGTTTTTTCATGACTTCCACATTGTCCTTGTCTCGAAATCCAAGATGTTTAAATCTAACATCCAGAAATGTACTGGCAGCTAGACAGTAAATGCTCTCAATACCCCTGAATCTGCGCTGACATTGCTGTGCCAGTTGTGCAGCAAGTGAGCTACCTTGACACTCACAGGCTGCTACAGCCCTGTGAATGAGTGATACAAGTGGAATAACTTTGGAGACTGAAACATACTTATCAGCCGAAACTTCCCGTGTCACTTCCTCAAATGGTCTTAATGCATCAACTGTTTGCTTGATGAGGGATAGTTCTCCCTGATTTAAGCACAGTGCATTCCTCCCTAAAAGGCAGATGGCAGTGCTCACAGCTTCATTTTGTTCACATATCCTCTCCAGCATGTAAAAAACTGAATTCCAGTGGGTATCTACTGACTGGATTAGCTTGTGCTCTGCCACTTTCAACTGTTGTTGAATACCCCTGAGCTTTTGTGTGGCCTGTGTGCTGTGGTCTCCAGCACTTTCACCACTTCTGGGACAGTTTTTATACTGTCCTTTACAACTAAATTTAGTGTATGTGCAAAACATGGATGATGCCTCCATCCAGCCTTGTGCACTGCAGCTACCATATTTGCACCATTGTCTGTCACAACTGCAACAACCTTGTCAGTTATGCCCCATTCATCTGTGATTCGTTTAAGTGTTAAACAGATATTATCTGCTGTATGCTGCCCTTGGAAAGTGTGGGTTTCCAAAACAAATTCCCTCATTTGCCAGTTTTCAATTAGATGACATGTTACAGTTAAATATGCCTCTGTGGAAACTGAAGTCCACATATCAGTGGTAATTACAACACTAGAAGCATTTTGCAAAGACGCCCTTACTTTGCCTTTGCATTCATCGAACATATTAACAAGATGAGTCTCTGTCAGTTTTTTTCTTCCTGGGAGATTATATTTAGGGTCAAGAGCTCTCACAAATGCTTGGAAACCTTGGTCTTCCACTATGGACAGAGGCTGGAGATCCTTCACAATCATCTGTCCCAGGCATCTTGTGAGTGTGGCTGCTCTTGGGGAATCATCTTCAAACAATATAAAATCACAGGGCAAAACA
The DNA here is from genome assembly GCF_015220715.1 of Pygocentrus nattereri. Classification (NCBI taxonomy): domain Eukaryota; kingdom Metazoa; phylum Chordata; class Actinopteri; order Characiformes; family Serrasalmidae; genus Pygocentrus; species Pygocentrus nattereri. The sequence goes on from NC_051212.1 coordinate 44,232,626, forward strand.
AATTAAATACTTGCTGTTTTAGAATACTGGGTAACTGAAATTGAAAGTAAAATATTTAGTTAAATAAATAAATGCCACAATAATTGCAGAAGGTTGACAATACCTACATTTTTATATGTTCATTTAACAGCAAATTAGCCTGACTGTACATAATAATAGATACATTTTAGGAAATGTTCACTGAAAGTTCACCATGGCTGTTTTATCACAATTACTATATCTTAGTGACACCTAGTATATGTAATCTACTTTAAATAATTTATAGTTATCAATTATAAATACTTATCAATTCGTTAGCAAACCTTACCTGAATAAATCACCCAGTGATGCACATATTTTTTACTCTAAGCTAAACTTATGCAGCTTTTTGTTGAATCATGTATTTATTTCGTTATTTACTTTATAACCATATTTATGGTATTGATTTGAACAACTCTTAACAGTAACAGCGCTTAGTGCTGCTTAAGGCTTCACATTTTCTCCCTCTGTACCTGGATAGTGTCTGCCTGCGGCACCGAAGCCGAAGGACTCTGCTAGAGATGTCTGTCTTGCCCTAGCATTAGCAGCATCTGACACAGTGCTCTCCTCTTCTGTCCGCCTAAGCATGAAAGCCTCATATTTGGCCTTATGGTTTACCCTAAGGTGTTTAACAAGGTTTGTTGTGTTGCCACAACTCCTTATAGTTTTTTTACACAAATCACAAACAGCATCTTGGCTGTTTGTGGAGCTGAAATAGCTCCACACATGACTTCTCTTGCGTTCCGCCATAGCGTACGTACAGCGCCGTAGACTGAGTGAGCGTCTGTGTGAGCGTGCCGCAGTACTTACGCATTATGCACTGACCCAGGCGGAAGAAAAAGTAGTTCCCACCAACCGCATATCATTTAGACAAGATCTCAATATTTTAGTTACTTCCACAGTGTTCCTGTTAGTGCTTTGCATTACCTCAAATGACTGAAGTATCAAAAGTATCGATATTTTGATTTGAAAATCGATTTTAGAACATAAAGACCTGGTATCGATGGAATCGATATTTCAGTATCGATCCGCGCATCACTACAGCACGGCAATTCGGTTTACTGGTATCATGGCAGACGGTCGCCCAGATGGACCACAGCTATATACACTGATATATATACAGGTATATACACTGATATATATATACAGGTATATACAAGCTGAGGAACTACTGATGACAAGTTGTAAGCCTTCTGTGCCGAACCATGTCTAGGTAGAAAGTGGTAAATCTGCACGTTCTGGTGTCTCCTTCTGCATCACACACACACTTGAACACAATAAAGGCTTCATGACCATCTAATTAGTTCGGGTGCTGACAAAACACCAACATGTGCAAGACAGGAGTACTCCAGGACCAGGATTGAGAACCACTGGCCTGATTCAGTAGACCAGTAGTTTTCAGCTCCAAGTGTGTGTGTGTGATGCAGAAGGAGACACCAGAACGTGCAGATTTACCACTTTCTACCTAGACATGGTTCATATATCAGTGTATATAGCTGTGGTCCAGCTGGGCGACCGTCTGCCATGATACCAGTAAACCGAATTGCCGTGCTGTGTAACGGTGGCTCCAACTGATGACGCGTAACGTTCACGACACGCCTTTCGATCTTGACCACGCCTATTTCCCCGCCCCCACACAGAGGGTAAAACCGGAGCAAAGAAAAGAGAGAAGCGCAAAAAAAATGAGGAACGTAAAATGCGAGACGCAAAGAAAAGCAGTGTGACGCGCAAACAAAAGAAAGAAACGCAAAAGGGAGAAAGTATTGCAAAAACAAGGAACGTAAAATGCAAAATGCTAATCTTATATTTGCTATATATTTTTTTTCTCGTCACCATTAAAGACCCTAATTTGACTCCATATTGAGGTGGCCCGAGTGACCAACGTTCAACTGAGCAGGAACAGCGTTTAGAGCCGCTTCTGGAAACTTCGTAAGGCTTCAAAACGCGTTTGGTGAAGATCAGCTAGATTGGTGGACTGGATCCGCATAACCTGCAACTCTCCAGAGTCCAGAACATTCCAGTGTGTGATATTTTATAATAACTAATAAAAGTGGCTACCAAAGCTCATAAATAATAAACCCATGCATAAAAATCAACCTCAGCTCAGTTTCTCACTCGCCAGCTTATCATTTGAGTTTTCCGTTCCACCTTAAATGTTGCTGCAGTTACACTGAGGTGAACGAATTTAAAAGTTGGCGAATACGAAGCCACAGCAGCTCAATAAATACATCAGTTTACCTCAATAAATAATCCTTGATCAACAAATGACCTCAGACTTTTGCTCGGAGACGTTTACTGAACAGTTAATGTGCAGCACAGCGAAGCTACAATCAGCCGTTGGAGCTGCTGATCTCATCTCACTGGCTGATCTAACGCTGCGTCCCAAACCACACACTGCTGTACTTCACCTACTACACTAATGAGTGGACTTCTAATGGTTTATGCGCTTTAGGGTGCTAGTGTGCGGTTTGGAACACGAAAATAATATCCCAGCGGGAAATGTCAGCCGTTTAGATTACAGCTTTCGTTTATAAGTAATAAAAGCGCGAATTGAAAGAAATCAAGTCAGTAGACTCAAATACACTGATTAATGTGCTTTACACATTTAAGTGTTTCATAAATGCATTTTACTCACTTTGCTCGATCGGTTATGGCTTTGTTTTCTCATTACAAACCGACACAGCATCGCTGAGTGAACTTGAAGTTGACAATCAAACTGGTGGCAGCGCGATTGAAACGCCATCGGAAAACTATCGATAGGAAACTGCAGGCATTAGAATGTTTGGGTTTGCTGTAGAATGATTGGACAGGACAAACTTGCACATATAATTACATCACAATGGCTGTTTGTTACATCATTTGCACTGTAAAAAGTGTATTTGAGCAGTAGTTGAAGTAATGTAATTTTTGAGTTAGTCTTATTCAGCTTCGTGCTTTAGTGATGGTAGTCTACTTTCGTGGATTGTATCAACTTAAAAATGACACCATGTTACCCCAACCTGCGATTCTTATTTCAGTAAAAGCTTGTCAATTAAGTTTCTTTTGTGCGTCTGACATGACGTTAATGTCATGACGTCTACGTCATTTCCAGAACGACGCAGCGAAGGAGAGTCCGAATACCAAAGCACACCAAACGCCGAGTCGCACGGCGGTTATTGCTCAGCTAAGCGTTACCCAGCCCAGTGATGCTGCGCCAGTGTGGTCTGTGTCAACTTAGTAGTAGTAGAGACTCTGTCTAACTTAAGAGGTTACTATGTGGGGTAATTAGCTGTGATAGCCATGAATAATATTGCTTAACACACACATGTAAAGCTCAATACTGAATAGACACATTTCCCATTCCTTTTATATTAATTTTAATGTAATTTAATTTTCTTAATTAAAAAATAAATCTTCTTGTGATTTTTTTTTTTTTTTTTCAGGACTGATCGTGGTTACTTCAGGCAGTGATTCAGTCCTCATTGTTTTACCTAAGGTAAGCTAGCTAGGTTGTACTCCTATAATAGAGTACTACACTGCTACAAGGCTCTAATATGGCTGTATATACAAGACGAAGTGTTATCAAATGTACAAAATGTTTGGATTAACTAACAGAACTAAAAGTATTTTCAACTGTTGTAAAGGTGAAGTTCAGGTGGTGCCATGGCTGCTTTAACTTCAGTTTTAACAGGTTTTGTTAATGTAGTATTAATTCATAAATTAATTGTATAGTGAAAAGAATTATATAGCAAATCACACAAATAGGTAACCCAAGCCAGCATGAACTGCCTGTAAATCAGACAAATCTGTTTTGTAAAGCTCATCAGTGCCATGAAATTATTTTTACCTTTTTTTTTTAATACTAATCTCTTGGTACTGTTCAGTCCTTGTATATTTTGTCTGCTTTTTATTCTTGAAGGATATATTACTATTTTTTCATATGTATGTTGAAAGCCATGTTCCTTGTAATTGTTTCTCTAGAACATACTGGCCACAAACATCAGCTTTAAAATCTATTTCAGTATAAAAAATGGGGTACAAATTCCATTTTTTTTTCTGTGCAAAAATGAATTCTACAGTTCAGCCAAAGCTAAGACTTTCATTCTGATTAAACTTCCTCTTTGTTACTGTACCTATGCCTGAGCAGTGAAAAACATTGGCGAAACAATAGATTTTATTAACTCAGACTGCTGTAATTTTGTTGTAAGTTTACCTGAACTTTTAAATTCAGATTTACACAGAACATGCATATTGTTCCCATCTGTTTTATATTGAAATCTTTCCTAAAGTATGGAGAGAAAAAACAATTACAATGACCAGTAACAATTTCACTGTACATTTGGGCATATGTGTATTGCTTTAAAGTGTGAACTTGTCCATTAATGTCTTTTCAAAGAGGGCTAGCTACACTTTGATAAGATGGAACTTTATTTAAACGACTGCATCCACTTTTCCCTCAAATTATTTATTAGAAGATATGCCATAGTACAGCCCACCTCTTTGTTTTTCCAGTGTTGTGCTGAATGTGGAGATGCAAAAGCTGTGGGAGAGCGTTTACAAGAAGATATGAACTGCTCAAGCACTACAGACTGATTCATAGGCATTATGGACGGGGCCATTCCTGTCCATGAGCTGTTCGTATACATTCAAGACCTGGAACACCTTACTGAGCCATTTGACAAGAAATCATCCTGCCCAAAGAACAGCCACCAAAGCCACGTTCAGATGTCATGTTTGTGGATATAATGAACTCTCCACAGAAAGGGAATATTTTCAACACATCTTTCAGCATCTTAAAAATAAGGAGACTGTAACGTGTGTTCCAAAACTTTGAATATAAAACCAACATCTATGAGAACTTCAAAAGTCATAAATACAGAAAACATTCTGGCACAGAGAATGTCTTTAAACCTGGGATAAATTCTGTTGAAGAATCTTGTGCCTGTTTTGTGATATTTCTGGTGGGGAAAGGGTAGAGAGCAATGTCAGTTTAGGTTCTACTTTTGGTGATGGGGATTCTGAAAACCTGGAGAAGGACATTGAACTTAAAATTGCTTCAGTCCTCCTCAAGTTAGAAAATATCTATCTTGTGTTTAATGCAGCTGTAGATGAACTTTTGCAGGAGTTAAACTATTTGATAGGTTCTCTTACTCTGCCAGTTACTCAAAAGACTATTAATCAAGTACTACAAAATTGTGGATCCCAGTTTGATCAGTCAGTTGTTGAAAGGCTAGCCAGTGCCCACTATGAGACAAACTCTCTTAAAAAAGCAATTGGAGATAAAGGTCCACTTTTCAATGCTTGGAGGCGAAAGGAATATCAGGTGCTTCAAAAAGTGCTCCTCTCTCTTTCAGAGAGGCATCAGTATCAGATTGCGTATCATTTGCATACATGTAGCTTTACCAGACCTCCATTGGAAGTGACAAATGTTTCCACTCTTCACATTGATGTTCTTAACAAGGAAGTCTCAAATGCTCTGAGACAGAAGTGTTCAAGTATAGAAACAGTGTGCCTGGCCAAATGTGTGACGTACAATGGAACTAAACTACAGATGTGGGATGATCTTGGTCCATGGCTCACTGGGAGGACTTCCAGAGTTTAGTGAAATCATTCAAATGGTGATTCTGCAAGACAAATTGATCTTCATTGTGAAGAAGCTTAGTGGATGGTATATTGGACACTACAGAGCTTACGATTTGAAAATATTACCTACAAATACAAAAGCTTGTCTGGTGAAAGCCTAACTGGCTTATGTTTTAATAACCTATCAGAGCTTTCAAATTTCAGCAGTCAAGTTCTTCCAGATTTATTCAAGTGTAACCACTATAGCTTTTGTTTATTTAATGGAACTCAAGGCTAAGGCATTATGTCAGGGTGTTATTATTGTTTGTTTATATAAATAAAATGTTTATGTGAATATTAACCTTATAAATTAAATGAATCGTTGCTACAGTTGCTTAACCCTACAAAATAACGTGTCTACTCAATTTCCAGTTTATTAGGTCCAGCTAAAACTAATGCAGTCTATTACCACAGTCCTACGTAAATTCTCTCTAAAATTATCTTGCTCCAGGGAAGTTAGAAATTTGACAGTGGTACTTCTAGAGAGGATTTGCCTGACATGTTGAACCTTACTAACTATGCTTCTGCTCTCTTCTCAGACTGCCATGGCTAGTTTGACATCTGCAAGACTGAAGGTGATTTTGGGGGAGGGCAACATCGAAAAATGGACTCTTCCGAATGGCGTACCAGAGTCATTAGATGACCTTCTCAGCAACATAAAGACTACTTTTGGGTTAAAGGGCTACATCAGACTGCAATACATGGACAGAGATTTTGGCAATGACTTCTTCAATCTGAATTCTACTGCTGAACTTCAGGATTTGGGGACAATCAAGGTGATTCACCAACAAATAAGTGCACCTTTGCTCAGTGCTACTGAGAGCACATCATCTAATTGGCTTTCACTTGAGTCTGATGACTGTGATTCATTGACTGAATTATTCTCTCTTCACCTGAGTCTGTATCATCTCAAACAGCAGTGGCCAAAGGATTTTCCAGTTCCCAAATTTTCATATGACACAGAGCTGCAACTATCCATCCATCCATCCATCCATCCATCCATCCATCCATCCATCCATCCATCCATCCATTTTCTAAGCCGCTTCACCATCAGGGTCGCGGGGGGGTGAGCTGCAACTAGAGAAGGGAAATTCTGAGTACCATGTGAGCCACAAAATGCTGACTCTCAGCTCCAGAATCAAGTCTGGTATCCTGAATAAACTAGCAGAACAAATTTACCAGTACAAGGCCTACCCAGAGGATGCACATTTCTTTATAGTTGCAGAAGCTTTAATCAAGAAGCACCCTTGTTTGAAAGAACTTGGCTCATTCAGGTAGCTATGGTTGGAAGCAGCAACTGAAGTACAAAATGGGAAAGTGCAGGGTTGTCCAGAGCTATCAGTAAATTCCCTGAAATCCAAAGCTGCTACAGATGCTTTCCCTGCTAAAAAAGTGAAGAGACCAAAACGAGCTGAAGCTAACTTTTATCCATCCTTCCCTGCTGGTGAGACTTTGGAGAAAGCCTTGAGAAACGGAGACTTGAACTTCTCACAGGGATCAGAATAAGGGCTCGCACATTTGCCTGCAGAAGACAGGAGGTGGTGAACCAAGAACCCAGCATTAAAGACTTCAAGGAAAGATGGCCTGCACTGTTCCAACAGAAAAAGGTAATAATGGAACTCAAATGAAGTCTGTATCTGTTTTGTTACAATGAACTTTCATTAATTGTTGATGATTTGGTGTAGAAGTTAACATTGTACTTGTAAACTGGCTTACGATTTCCATATTTGTTATACCTTTTGGTTGATTGACATTTTAGCCATTGTGCAGGCATGCTTAAGTGTTTACTCTGTCTTTTGATTCAAGATATCCACTGTCATTTGTTTTTTTTTTCTGTTAGATTAATGCAGAGTTCCAGAGGCTCATGGCCATTCATCAAGAGAAGTTCATGGCCCAGTTAGACATGCACTCAAGTGAGCTGATCAAAGTCATCCATGCCAAAGGAGGAGCAACACGGCAAAAGACAACTGACATCATGGATACTTTGGACAAGGTAGATCTGCATCATAAAAGGAGGCCTAGAGTTTCCTTGGTATTTGGCAGTGGTGTCAGTTTATCTCTATACTTATACATTAAAGGTGCCATAGAATGCATTTATTCAGCTTTTTAAATGGTTCTCTGATGTCTGTGTAGAAGGTTCGGATGATTAATGCCCAGATATGGTTTTACATGCCCTTTTATAATCCTTAATGTGGTCCTAGTATGAAACAAGCCGTTTTTCCTTTTATGGTGAACTCATAAATTTATTAACTCTCTTCTGATCTGCTGATTGACAGCGAGACATTGTGATGATCACACAGAATAAATATGTCGAAAAAACCATAAGCCGGAAAATCTGAACCCCAACAACACAAAATTAAAGTTGTTACTCACTATGATTAACTTTAAAGTTAAGGTCATCTGGCTTCAACAGTCAAAAAGGGGATAAAATCACACATCATGGCTGCTACCTACAGCTTGTGGCTGGGGTTGTGATGCTGATAAAGGAGAAACTACTCATCTCTTCAGTCTTTGATGTCAAACACTCAGCAAAGCCTGGTCAGTACTGTCTAAGGTCTGAGAATCTGCCTGGAGTGCAATGTGCACAGCAAACAAACAGTTGTCCAGGATGTTGTTAAAGATGTGGGAGCTGAAGTTGGATTCCTTTTCACCAGCTTGTTTTACAGATTTTCTGTAAACCACCTTGAATTTTAGTGCATTAAGTGGTAGCATTTAAGGTGGAATTGAGCATTTAGTTAAAAAGCTGGTGAATAGGGAGCCATCTTCAGCCTCATTTAAAAACACCACCTATCGTGCACTCTGATGTTTTTTTTGGGGAAAGGTATGAAAAGTATTGACATCCGCTTCATAGCCTGGACAGGTACATTTCTGTATGTATAGTCTGCCATTGCTGTTGTTCCATTGCCATAGTTTCTGCTAGGCTGGAATGTGAGCTGGCATATGTAAATTTTGGGGAGTTAAGACTTACATGACATGATTTTCAAAGGACTTTTACTGTCCTCTTTTGTAAATACAGGATATGTATATGAAGGAGGAGCCAACAGTGTTAGAGGTTCACAATGTATATCTTCAACTATGCCAATGTAAATGATGTAAATAGAGTTTTCCACTGTATGGCACCTTTAACATGGACATACCTATAGTGACTGTGTTTCTATATGTAGAGCATGGTTTCAGACAACTTAAAACTTACACCATTGAGCTCCTTTTATTGAGCTCTCATACTCCTTTTTTAGTGAAAATCTAGCACCATAATGTCCGCCTTTTTTTTTTTTTAAACAAAAGGAAATGTAGGAGTTTAGCTGTTATATTAATGATGTATGTCTTCAGTGGGTTTGGCAAAACAAAATTAATCAAGATTATGTTGTCCTAGACCGAAGACATTCATGTTCGGAGAGAGTGTGTCCTGAAGGCTCTCATCTTCTTCCTCTGAGAAAATGCAGATGACCTGATCAAGGAATATACTGTAAGTCTCAACTGTAATATTCACATCAGCACATCTTGTCAAAGGGACACACAGTAGCCTAATAGGGCTGATGAATAATTTTAGAATTTTATATTTAGAAATTTTTTATTTTATATTTAGAAATAATTTTATCAATATCACAATAATACTGATAACTGATTGTTTTGGTCACTGTAGTGGTTAAATTTTCATACTCTTTAATCTTTAGTGCACAGTTACTACATAATCGCACAAAGTGATGTCAGTGATGTTTTGTGTTTGTGTCATGCACCCTTCTGTAGGACGATTATGCTCAGAGGGACCTAGAGCAGCTAACCATGGCAGTGTGTGCCATTCGCAGGGAGGGGGAAGGGCTGCTGGAGCCACCTGAAGACATTGGCATTGTCATTGAGGGCGTGGAAGTGTTGCATGAACTGACCTCATTCGCCTCAGCTTGTGCCTTGCTTCTAGGTTTGATATATGTACTCAACCTAGCTTATCCCAAACCTCTTCGTTTCACTTTTGAAGTGCTTCAGAAAATCATCATGCAGCTTGACCAGCATAAGATGTCCCACAAAGTTCAAAATCTGTATGGCAGACTTCAAAGCTTGCAGTAACAACACAATGAGACAGTTTTTGTTTGAAGCATGTAGAAATTCAGCTGCTTTCAGATATTGGTCATTTGTATTCTTCAAGATACTTGAGTATAAACATGCTATATTCCTCAAACCACAATTTGCAATGATACACTGATTTGCAACAGTGTTTTTTGTAAGAGCAGCCATTTTTCCTTTGATGTGTTCCTAAAATCAGTTAGTGGTGGCAGAGTAGCATGGAAGATTAGGTAGCTTGATTTTCTACTGATCTTGATTACTCATTTAGTATGAAATATCAAATCATGATGAAACATTTCCATTCACATTTGAGAAGCTAAAATCATTTGGTTACAAATGGGTGGGGGTGGGTGTGGTTACATCAATATAAAATATTTTAAAGTAAAATTTGCTACTATTTGAGGATTAAACAGCTAACATCACTTTGCTTTGTTGACATGTTGGGTTAAAACCATGTTGGTTTCATTGCTTTGACTTTTCAGCATTACAGATATTATGTTCTTAAACTTGAATGGTAGTTAAGATCAGTCATATCCTAAAGTTTATAGATACTTATAGAGGGGAAGGGAGGAATGTTTCAAAGTTGAGATCAGATCAATTTTCTGACTTTAACATATTTTTAATTAATGGTTGTTTCAGCAATCCCAAGGCCTAGATCATCTTCATGACTTGATGTCTACTGTAAAATCTATGACTTTCAGAAAGGGCAGAAGGAGAATGAGCCAAAGAAATTTGTTTGGGTTGCATATGCAAAAATCTGTTACTTTTAAAAAAGAGTACATTTAAAACACATCACATCCACACAGGACAGGACATAATTAACAGATCTGTTTATATTTGTTTGTACACATATAAGCATATTTTATGTATCTTGTATTTTTACTATGTACATATTTACTGCACTGGATTCATAAAATAAAACTATAATGAAATCAAACATGAATAGCAGGCATAGCATGGCAGGCAATTTGTCTCTGCCCTTTTCTCCTTGTTGTCTTTGCATATATCCCCCAGCATGGTTTGCTCTGCTGCATGGAGATGCTTCAATCGATTGGAGAAAGAAATAAAAATGTTTGGTTTCTTTACTGACACAGAGAGAGGAAAGAAGGACAATTGCTGGCTCAAGTCAGCAGGAGCCATTACTAAATTACTTACCACCACAAAAGATAACAACAACAACAACAGTGTGGCACTCCATTTGCACGCTTCACAAACAAAGGCCACACCACTGGGAAGCTTAATGTTTTGTTTATTAAAAATAATGAGCAGGCAAAGAATTGCAAGACCTGTGTCTGTGTGCTTCTGTCTTAAACCAGGGCTTCATGTCTGTAGCCTTCTTTAGACACAGGCGGTCTGTCATAGCGATCTAATTAACACAGGCATCCAGTGCTAACGCTACTGTGCAAGCAAGGTTAGCTATACTTAACCTGATACTAGCTACCATTACATGTCAAGGTATTTGACAGAGCGTGGTTTAAATATATTGCTTTCACGGCTGAACCTGATGTCTCCAAATGTAATGTTTCCATTCAGCTTGAGTTCTACCTGCTGATTTTAAACGACAGTTGTGGGTGGGAGGAAGGCGACTGGTGCCTGTATCAAAGAGAACAACAGGGTAGAAGTCGCTCGTAGAAATAATCGTCATTATTTCATTCTCAAAATAGCAGCTAAGAAGAAATGGGCTCTGCAGTGGAATTATCTATGCATTGTTTGGCTTCACAATACCAGCAGTACAAAATGGGACTATTTACGGCCTAGCGCTGTTGGGGTTTTGCTATTTGGTAAGGCATTTTCTCCTAGCGAGCGAGCTCAGAGTGTGAATGAGGACAGAGGTTGAATCAGTTAGTTTGGTAGCTAATACATTAGTCTAGTGAGCTAAATGGCTAAACATTAGTGAGCTAACTCGTGTGGATGAGGATGATGGCTCATCCCTCAGTGTGTCCCAATTCAGGGGCTGGATCCTTTGAAGGATGCGGTCTATGAAGGTGTGTCCTTTGAAGGCTGCTTATATCCTCTAAAACTGATCCAAAATGAGATGGTCTGCCCTACAGCGTATTTTCTGTTTGCATCACAGCACCTCTGTTCCCACCCTTACCGTTACGCCCCCAAGCAACTCTCTTGTCAACCTCTTTTAATGTTCTGTAAAGATGGAACCAGAAACTTTGGTTTACTTTTTCTTCTTAGAACGGACAGCTAAATAGCACAAGAGCACAATTATTAAAGTAATAAAAGCTACTGAGAGCAGTCCATGCAACCTACACTAATCAGAGGTGGACGAAGTACACAAATCATGTACTTGAGTTAAAGTAAAGATACCCAAGGTAAAATATTACTCCAGTAAAAGTAGAAGTCCTTACTCTAGACCTCAACTTGAGCAAAAGTACAAAAGTATTTGCCTTCAAATGTACTTAAGTATTGAAAGTAAAGGTACTAAAAGATTAATAATGACTGTCATGTCCTGTTATCATTTTTATAACAAGACTAGCTTCCTGAACTCATTTTAGGTGAAAATACTCCAGTGTCACTAATAGTGATAAACCAGTCTTTTAATAGAATGTCATTAATTAGTGCCGCTGACGTCTATTAAAATGATCATAATCACAAAACACTGAAGGTAAACAGTTTCCATCAGGGAGAACCGAGTGGCTCTGAAATCACTTTTACACACAAGTAAAGTTTCAGTTTAAGATTACTTTGTAAATTAGTTAAAAGCTGAAAGAAAAACTTGCTTTAAGCTCAGGATCACAAAGTTTTCCTTTACTATATAGATCTGTAGGTCTCTGTTCATAAACTATGTCTAACTAAATCTACATCTAACTAACCAAAACTAATTTACTATAAAATGAAAGTGTTTGTATGAATTCAGAAAAAAAGAAACATGCCAGTCACGACTGCATATGTGTACATATTTCTATATTGTGGTCTATTTACACAAAGTTAGGTTAGTTCCATCATTTAGGTCGACGTATGTGCTCCCAAATTTTTTACGCTCCGGCACTGATGTTGAACCGTGTACTGCACTGGCTTGGTGTGACCAACAGGTCAAAACAAGCTCAGAACAAAGTGACCGCTGTGCCCTGATTGGTGTTCTGGCTTTGCACTTTTTGTTTTGACATGTTACATTTTTACACACACAAAAACCAAAAGGAACGACAGATTTCTCAAAATGTAGTGGAATAAAAAGTCAGATATTTGACTTTGAAATGTAGTGGAGTGAAAGTAAAAAGTCGCCCAAAATGGAAATACTTAAGTAAAGTACAGATACATGAAAAAACTACTTAAGTACAGTAACTAATTACATTTACTTAGTTACTGTCCACCACTGACACTAATATATGTCTAATGATTATAACAAAATAAATTTGATGAAAATAGGTTGAGCAATAAGGAAGTCATGGCTGATTTAACCCTGAGACTCATCTCTCAATACATGTGAATTTGTTTACAAGAGGATCTTGACTGCTCCAAAATTGCAGATGTGCAGACGTATCCCACCAGATAAAGAACAACAGGCAATGTGGCATCTAGATATGTATTTATAGTGTAGATGAGGATGGTGGTGTTTCAAATGTGGTTCTTTAGTTATTTCTTTAGGTACACAGTACATCTACGACATGCTGGAGTTGTGACAATGATTATTTGTCTAATTTCAAATGGACAAATGGTGAGAAACATATTTACTGATTAAAGCAAGTGCAAGTCGGGGAGCTTTCAGCATCCCAAAGTGATGTGGGATACTTGTTTAAATTAAATGTTAATTTTTCATACCAAAATACTTTATCTTCGTGTAATATAACATAATTATACTATAACACAATTTTAGTTTAACCTATCCTATGTAATTAATTACTAAATTATCATCATCATCATCATCGTCATCGTCGTCGTTAACTGCTCAGTCCAGATAGGGTCGCAGTAGCAGTTAAGAGAGCAGAGAATCCCAGACTACCCTGTCCCCTGCAACTTCCTCTAGGACGACCCCAGGGCCCTATCCCGGTAGGCCGTGCCCGGTACACCCCCACCAGGAGGCATCCAGGGGGCATCCGAATCAGATGCCTGAACCACCTCAGTTGGCTCCTCTCAATGCGGAGGAGTAGCGGCTCTACTTCAAGCTCCTCCCGGATGGCCGAGCTCCTCAATCTATCAAATAGTGTGTAGCCTGCCACCCTGTGAAGAAAACTCCTTTCCCGCCGCTTGTATTCGCAATCTCATTCTTTCGGTCATTACCCACAGCTCATGACCACAGGTGAGGATCGGGATGTAGACCAACCGGTAAACAGAGAGCTTTGCCTTATGGCTCAGCTCCCTCTTCACCATTACAGTCCAGTACAGTGACCGCATTATTGCTGCCACCTGTCCCAGCCTGCGCCCAATCTCACGATCCCTCTTCCCATCACTCCTGAACAAGACCCTAAGGTACTTAAACTCCTCCACCTGGGGCAAGTCCTTTCCAACTTATTTGGAGTGGGCATGCCATCCTTTTCCGGGCTAAGACCATGGACTCAGATTTGGAGGTGCTGATCTGCATACCAACCGCTTCACACTCAGCTGCAAACCACTCCAGTGAGCACTGGAGGCAACCATGTGATTCAACCAAAAGAACATCATCATCTGCAAACAGTAGAGATGCCACCCTCCAGCCTCCACACATAATGAACCTCCTGGCTGTGGTTTGTGTTTGGGGATTTAACCTTTAGTCTCCCACTGCTGACATATACGCAGTGAAATCTTCAGTGCTGAAGCCCATGTTTACAGAACATGTGTTGCTTTGATTGTACTACAACTTTTATAAGGTCTAGCACTTGTATGCATTTAAGAGTTGTTGGTTTTTGAGTTAATGAGTTGTTTCATTTTATATTGAGTTATTTTATTTGGCTACAAAGTTGCACTAAGTGTGAAACACAGGCCAAGTTGAGCTCAGTTATAGCGGAGTTTCGTTCACTTGTAGGCCGTGTGGAGCTCAGTGATGTGGCACTCAGTCTACAGCCTAAATAGTTGCTGGCGAAAGTGGCTAAAGTTCATTACTGAACCAGACTCACCAGACTCGTCTACCTGAGAGTGACCACAATAACAGCAGCATGATATTCCTCCCCTTCAACACTGCTAGATCTCATAGATTATTAATCCTACAAGTAATACTTTACTAAAGAAGAACAGCATCACACAATCTGTTTCATATAAGAAAGGAGAGAACACTGTGTGATAGACTGGTTCTCCTGTCAGGGAGAGGAGATGAGGAGGAGCTCATTCAAGCTATTTTTGTTTATCTGCTGACAATTTATTTTACTAGAACACGTCTAAAGCAACTAACAGAACTGCTGTACTGCTTTGTGACACAAGTATTTACAGTGATTTAGAGCTCAAAAACAGGTTAGTCCTCTAAGAGAAGTGAATCCACTGTAATCTGAAATAATAGAACTGGCTTCACCTTGAATTGAGTAATTCTATAACCTAAAAATAAGTCAGCTAGTTTGCACTGAAGTCTCAGCAGTGTGTCTGTTACTGAATAAAAAGCCTTAGTTTGTAATAAGTCTGGGATTTTAAGGGATTAAAGATGGAAGGAGAGAAGGAGGCTCTTCAGATGTGAACACACCCGTCTTCTTATTCTGTGCTCTCTGTTTTTCCTCTCAGCTACATCCAGTAAGTTAAATCACGGTTTCTCAGACATCATTAGTGTGTGTGATATGTAGTTCTAGTTACAGGGTCTCAAACACGTTGGAGGTGCAGCTTTCTCACAGCTGTGATAGATGTCAGATGGTAGACCTCAGAAGAGAGTCAGAAGGTGGAGCTGTGAGTTTAAGACATGAAAGTGTTACAGAAGACATCTTGCTGTCATTTAAGATGAAGATATCCAACATGTTCTTCTGTGCTTTCCTGATTCTCTCAGTATTAACAGGTAAGAGATGCTTTTAAGTCATGTTTGAATTCAATTCATCATCAGAAATTCTTGACATTCGCGTTTCCACTTTCTTTTCTAACAGGTGACTCTTTTGAAAATGTGATAACATCTCATGGGTCTGTTAAACAAGCCAGAGATGGTGAGACTGTTACTCTCTCCTGCAACTACAGTGTTTCTCCATTTGGCCTATTTTGGTATCGTCAATATTCCAGATCCAAACCAGAATTCCTCCTCTCCACCACTGAATCTGGAGGAACTGTTAAAGCTGATCCAACTGCACCGTTTTCTGCTACAGTTGATAAAAGTCAGAGCAACAAAATTCTGAGCCTGGAGATCTCCTCTGCTGCAGTATCAGACTCTGCACTCTACTACTGTGCCCTGCAGCCCACAGTGACAGGAAACCCAGCTACACTGTACAAAAACCTGTGTACATGTAGCAGTTCAGCTCAGATTACATGTAGTCTACAGACTACAAAAAAAGCTTGAATGCTTTAAAACAGAAGAAGAAGATACTAAGGACATACTGTTATTTATTAAACACTTTATCCCCAGTGAATAAAAAGTATTGTGAAAGTATATAGGAGATGTGCAGATAAGCCAGCCACCACAAGGTGGCAGCACTAAAATGTTTCTTCATCTCAATTCCTCTCCAGAACGCAGAACTTTAACATTCCTGCAGTGTCAGAATAAAAACAACCATGAAGAGGGAAGACGATTTTGGTTCTTTCTTATGCTGGAAACAATTTCAAATGAAACAACTCTTGGTAAGTTTCTTGGTAAGAACTGATCATTCTAATCATCCAGCAATGATGCTTTTAAGCTCACCCTGAACAGACTCCATGTTGGTGAAGGACATAATAAATCTGGTTCTAGCAGGAACAGATTTAAAGCACATTATGGTTCTTCAAAAAGCTTATCATCACTGATGATCCACAAGCTGCCTGTCTCTGTAGTGCAATACTGTGTGTAAACTCTGCTGTGAATGACAGTCAGACACACAAATGCTATTCACAAACCTCAAACTCTGAAACTCTCATGTCTACAGGTGAAGTAACTGATATTACTGAGAAAAAGAGTTTTAGTATCATTTAATCACATTTACTAAAGATCTTGGAATAAACAAATGAATTGGAACTACTTATTTTAAATTAAATACATTATTCTGTTTAATATTAGTCTCCATCACATTCTCATCATTATAGTGATTAAAACACTCAGCTATGAATGTGACTTCCTAATTCTTAAGATTACAATAAACCAAAATGACCTTTTAGGTCTTATAATAATAATAATAATAATAATAATAATAATAATACACACACATTTTCTAAATCACTGCCACTGAAGTAGACGCAGCAGTTTTGAACTGCAAGTACAGCACTGTTGATCAGTCACCGTATCTCTTCTGGTACAAACAACAGAGTAAAGCATCTCCTCAGTTTGTTCTGATGAATTTAACCTTTGGACAAGGACACACTGGACTGGAGTTTAAAGGCAGATTTAGTGCATATTTAGATTCAAATTGAAGTTTAGTTCCACTGACAATCCAGAACCTGCACATTTCTGACTCTGCTGTGTATCACTGTGCTTTGATGTCCACTGTGACAATAACACGTTCACCTCTCATACAATAATATCATACGAATGTCAGACAGCCTGTTGGTTGCAGAAGTTTTTTCTTGTTTGAAAGAACAATTTTCTTTATTATATTTTTCAGTTTCAGAACAACACATTATACTACAGCTATTTGAACAATACTGTCTCAGTTTTTTATTACAGTATACTTTATGTAAAAACAAACCATAAAACCATATAGTAATAATTTATAGTTGTCTTTTTAAGAACACAGTCTATATGCACTAAAAGCTGCGTTCATGGAGATGCATCATTCTGTCATGTTAATACGGCAGGTTCCTGAAAAAATCTGGAATTCTTCTCTATTGTGCCACTGGTTCAGTTTATAGACACAGATGCTGCTGAGTGAAGATCTGTGCTGTTATACTGCAACACAAGCACTTCCTGACTTACTTCCTCCACTGAGTTCAGCACATAAATCACCACTATTACACAGACAGACCTCACACAGCTCTGTTCCAAAATGCCTCAACTATACAGCTTACTGCACATGAGGAGATTCATACCACTGATTATCACTGTAGCATCAGGTAAACAACTGTGTTAATTACATTTGTTTATGTTTGCTACACATAAATTTACACAGCCACACACAGAAGCAACAGCGCACCTCAGATTCTATGCAGAATGCAACACTTAATTTAAAACTGTCCAACAATTTATAAAAACCCACTTTTGTCTCTGTATGACGGACACAGAGTTCATACGATCTGATGTTTGAACCAGTTACACACTGCAGTGCCCAGTCGAAAACATATTTAACATTTCTGTTTTTCTGATGAAGTCTGGGTTTGATTTTATTCAGAGATCTCGTTAGAGCAAAATGTATGAATAACCAAACACAACACACAAGACCAGTACTGCACACTGACAGTGTTGGGCAACTTTTAAAAGGTAGTGATGGCAGATACTTTCCAAAACATGAATTCAGTAATATATTCCATTACAATATACATAAAAAGCTAAGATATTCAGAATACATTTTGAATGCATTTAGAATCATATTGATATTGTGCACGGGAAAAACATTGTACATTTTTTTACCAATTCACACTGTTCCTCGCTGTGACTTGTTAGCAGTTTCCTTCCTGTAATCCTCATTAAAAAAAATATAATTTAAATGAAATTTTTTTTTCATATTACCTGGTTCAGTATACTACTCCCATAATCCCCTGCGAAGAAGTCTGATGCTAAGCTTATCACTTGCAAACATTTCCACATTTCCAGCTGTATGTCAGTGGAACTGACCATGGACTCTGGGTCAGCTGTGTCCATGCTTCCAAATCACACATGTAAAGAGTACTTTTAGAACTTTTCCACCCAATTGGATCCCAGTGTTGGAATGTTTTTCTGAATGATTCCTTAAGACTGACATGTTGGTCTCTAAGGGTCTCTGTGGTTATCACTGTGGTCCAGGCTGAAACTTTAGCTGCAAATTAAGGGCTGGTTAGGTCTGTAGAGTACTGCATGCACAACCTACAAGTCTTTCTGCTTTCCAGAAAATGTTGGCAGTTGTCATTTTATGACATCACTCATTGGAGTTACTTGTTGTAAATGAACAGTCAAGAGCTCAAAGACTACAAGAAAATATTGTAAGAGAATGTGGGAGCCTAAGAAATTAAAGCTGTAGAAAAACTCTTTCAACAGGACAACGATTCCAAGCTCAAGGCCAAAGCTTCTACCAAACTGCTTCTTATTTTAGCTTTAAAAATGTAGTTACATTTTTCAAATATTCGTTGCAAAATATGTGTGACTAGCATTTATGAAGAGCAGCATTTTACAAGGCACTGCAATTCTCTATTTCATGATTTTGATGTCTTCACTATTATTCCAGGATTAAACTCCATCTGTGGATGTCTCCATACTTTAGAACTAGTATTATGTATAAACAGTTGTTCTGTATTGAACTGATGGCTCAGTTAATAGGTACAGACTCTCAGAGCAGCCTGTCACATGATGTAATACTTCAGCACAAGCACTTCCTGGGTGGGTTTCCAAGAGTCTAATTTTCTCATGTAAAGAGCAAAGCACAGAGACCACTTTCATACACAGAGACCACTATGTCCCAAAATGGCTATAATCTTCATGCACATGGAGCAATACATAACACTTTATCTCATTGCAGCATCAGGTAAACTAATAATTAATTTAAATGTAGCTAGACATGTTACAATATGTAGTTTCAGTTTGTCATTAAATATGATTTTTTTGCAGGTGTTTTAGCTGATATGATTGGTCCAATGGAGGAAGATGCCAACCGTTTCAGTAAAGAAACAGACACTGTTACTCTGAAATGCTCTTATGATTCAACCAGCAGTGAAATCAGGCTTTACTGGTTCAGAGGGCGTGTTAATGAAGCTCCAGAGTATTTACTGTATAAAGGAGCAAAATGGTTCAGTAGTCAGAAGAGCACCCCCACTGACACTCGACTCGAAGCTAAAACAACTGATACATCTACTGAACTTATTATCAGTGGACTAAAGCTCACAGACTCTGCGCTCTACTACTGTGCTCTTAGAGTAGACCCAGTGATACAAAGTCCCTGAGAGGCTGTACAAAAAGTTATTTCCTTATTACACCATGACATCAGTGAACCACAAACCCAGATAAAGACACCACTAACACCTGCTGCTGGAACAAAAAAGAAAAGGAAACTTAAATGTGTTTCAAAACATGACAACTATACTTAAACCTCAAAACTGAAGTGCAATTAACATCTGAAGTTATTCCTTTTATAGTTTACTTAAAAAAAACTGTATAAGTCTGTATGAGTCTGTCTAAAACTAAGCACAGACACCACTAAATGTATGAAGGCATATTCTGTATTACAAAAGTAATTATTATTCTGTATTTCCTAAAGTATTCAGTCATCTGTCTTCACACACATATGAAATGAAGTGAGCTTTTGCTGACAATGTCTTTTTGAGGGAAGGCCTTGTTTATTTCAGTTGGACACTACCAACACATTATGCATTATTACGACAGTATGACTCTGCCAGTGGTAAACTGGCCAGCCTGTAGTGCAGACCTGTTACTCACTGAAAATATTTGGTGTATTATGAATCAAAAGAATACAGCAAAGGAGACCTCGAACTATTGGGAAGCTGAAATCCTATATCAAGCAAGAATGGGAAAACATTTCACTTTCAAAACTACAGCAGTGTCTCTTCAGTTCACAAATGCTTACCGAGTGTTGTTAAAAGAAGTGATGATGCAGCACAGTGGTAAACATCACCTGTTTTAAGTGTTACTGGCATCAAATTCAAGATTAGGCATATATGTAAATAAATACATACATACATACATGCATACATGCATGAATACCTTAAATTTCTCAGTATGACAGCTGTTATTGCCACACATTCAAATATTATTGAACAGTTTCTTGGTTTATACTCGTAGTTTTACATGTATTTATTCTTTAACCTTCTACAAAGACAGAAAGGTCAGTGGAGCTCCTCCCCAGAGCAGGAGTTTCCTGTTGTAGTTTCTCATAACTGCACTCACTTCAGAGAGACTCACACTAACACACAGATCAGCATTAGAGCACTGAGAGCTTAAACACACTACTGACTCCATCTGATCATATTCACAATGAAGAGAAACCTCCTCATCATCCTCATCATCACATCAGGTACTCACTGTGAAGATGTGCTTAAATATATTTGAAAAATTGCACAAATGTTAATTATTCTGTCTCTTCCACTTTTCTTTCAGGTGTGTTTGGTGCTGATCAAATTGGACCATCAGAAGATCAGGAGACTGATGTTTTTAGAAAAGAGGGAGAACCTGTCACACTGAAATGCTCTTATGAAATAAGTAGTGAATATGTCTTTCTCTACTGGTACAGACAGTATCCTAACAGAGCTCTACAGTATTTACTGTATAGAGGTGCTCGACTAAACAGTTACAGCCATACCTCAGACAGCAGATATTCATCAAGTACATCCAGATCATCAACTGAGCTCAGAGTTACAGAACTAAGACTGTCAGATACAGCTCTCTACTACTGTGCTCTACAAGTTGGAGCCCAGTGATACAAAGTCTCTGAGATGCTTTACAAAAACTCTCACACCTTCTGTTTGCTTTGAACACAGAGAGATCAAAGTAACATCCAAACCACAATCTATTATCTGCTGGTACACTCTCTCTGAACACAATAAACGTGGATGCACATGTGGCAGAAGCAAAATACATTAAATCATGGTTGCAAGACATTGCAGTATTCTTCAAATTAAAATGTATATAGTTTACATCCCAATCTAATCAACAATAAATCATGCAATAATAATGCAAACTCTGACTAACCTGACTAGAGTTACATAAAATTAAAGCAATATTTAATTACAAGAATACAAACATATCTGGACACGGATGCTACATTTGAAAACAGCCTGACATATCTGGACTAAATCATGATCTGATATCCACAACTGGATCACGGTGTTAATGCCAAGTGTAAACAGGACTTGAGTTGTGCAGATGTGATGCTATATTTACACCATTATATTTACTCAGGTCACCTTCTGAATGAACTGTAAATGGACAAGTCATTTTAGATTATACTTTATACTCTTTCTTGAGTTTGTGGTAATTTTCTATT
The DNA here is from genome assembly GCF_015220715.1 of Pygocentrus nattereri. Lineage (NCBI taxonomy): Eukaryota > Metazoa > Chordata > Actinopteri > Characiformes > Serrasalmidae > Pygocentrus > Pygocentrus nattereri. The sequence continues at coordinate 44,254,441 of NC_051212.1, forward strand.
TGGCTTACTCGGCTAAGTTGTATGCGTCATATTAAAGCTGTAGGCATTCGACTGTTTTTGCTCGTAAGACTTCTGGATGTTATTGTAAAAAGTGAGTCTGAAAATGTGAATAAATACAAAAACTGGACACTTTTTAGAAACTGACTTTCAAGAAACTGTACATCATCAACTGTACATTTTAGTTACAGATTTAATGTTACTCTATTGCAAACCTTAATTCAGTTTCAGTTCAGAATTCAGATTTTTGCGTTCAGATTCAAATTTCTAATGACATGAAGCTCAACTCCATTCATTAGCTGTGGAAAATACCCAGTACTGAATCATACGTTTACTCTAAGCGGTACTGCACGCATGCGCGACTGAGACTGAGGTGTTTATTCTCACTCTGCTCAACAATCTGATGAAAATCTTCGTTTACATGTCACTACAAGTAATCCGATGCAGAATGACGCGCATGCGTGGAGCAGCGCCGAGAGTGAACGTTACCATGACAGCGAACATCACGTGAGGTCCAGTCGGCGTGAGATGAGTTTCCATTTGGCGCGCTTGAGTATTTAATGGCTTTAAACTGACGTCAGACTCAGAAAAACGTCCTTCACATGCACTTATAAAGAAAGACGTCGTGCTCTGAGACACATAAGCTGGACGTCCGTCCCGCCGCCGTCTTTTGAAGCTCAGAGTATAAACCTCGTCTCCTCTGCAGACCAGTTTCTGCTCCGCCATGTTGGAAGGTATAAACTTTTCGCTATGACGCGCCGCGCATGCGCAGGACGTTCTTACACCTTCCGATTGGAGTGTAATCGGATTCGGGCGTTTACACGGATATTATTCTTCTATTTACCTCGTACAATCCGATAGAAATTGTATTCCGAATGGCCTCAATCGGATTAGTCTATTCCGGTTGAGGTGTTTACATGGACGTATTCTATTCCGATTGAGCTATTAGTCCGATTATTAACGGATTATCAGGCTGCATGTAAACGTGGCTAATGTCAGTTATAATTTTAAGTTCTGAACATTCCGCCATTCATTCTTATTGGAGGTTTTCAATTTTTAAACTTAATTTTATTAAAAACTACCAATCCGATCGACTCCAAAAATACATAGCACAAGTCACAGCGCCGAGGCCTTCGGTGGAGTTGGGGAGTTAGGGAAGACTGACTGTCTTTTGGGTCTTGTCTTTGTTTTCTCCTGTTTTTGGTGGAGTTGGGGAGTTAGGGAAGACTGACTGTCTTTTGGGTCTTGTCTTTGTTTTCTCCTGTTTTTGGTGGAGTTGGGGAGTTAGGGAAGACTGACTGTCTTTTGGGTCTTGTCTTTGTTTTCTCCTGTTTTTGCTGGAGTTGGGGAGTTAGGGAAGACTGACTGGCTTTTGGTTCTTGTCTTTGTTTTACATAGGTAAGTTAATTTTCTGAACCCCTGCTAGGCTGGTATTTGTATTTTTTTTTGTTTATTTGTATTTGTTTGCTGTTTTGGCGCATGCCCTCTATGAGGTTGTACTGTGTCATATATACAAAAGAGCAGCCAGAAGAAAATAACAGACTTGATCTGTTTCAATGTCATCTGGCTCTCTTGTCCTTTTTTTATGATCACAAATCCCTAGACAGGTCTTTTACACAATTACAGTCACTAATGTTGAAAACACAAACTCACAGGTTGAGACATTTGAACCCAATAATCCATCCATCCATCCATCCATTGTCTAAGCCGCTTCTCCGTCAGGGTCGCGGGTGATCCCAATAATAAACAGTAAAAAATTAAGAAGTAAAGAAAGTGTAAGATTTTTGTCTTTACATGATTAAAAAAATTTCACATGTCTGCTCATGATCTGTACCCTGGCATCATTTTGGTCCTTGGGTAAATAATCAGAAAAAGTTCATGAATTGTATCTGTTTTTCTTGGAAAAGATCCTTGAGACCACGGTTAGTTTATAATTTACACTTTATTTTTCAATGCCAGCTCTTTCCATTGAAAGATAAGTGTTGAAATATATTAAAATGGCACATAACATTTAAACAAAGACAAGTAGCCATGTTTGGCAAAAGTTTTGACTGCAAACAGAGAGAGCACAGTAGCTAAAGTAATTAGCTGAGTCAAATAGGTTGTGAACAGCTGTGAATCTGTATGAATTTAGTATGAAGCCTTAAAATAACTCACTAAGTGTTCAGTGCTGAAAGAGATCCAGGTTAACCTACTAAACATGGTTAATGTCCGTGACCTTCGATCCCTCAGGCGGCACTGCATTAAAAACCGACATCATTCTGTAATGGATATTCCCACATGGGCTCAGGAACACTTCAGAAAACCACTGTCAGTGAACACAGTTCGTCGCTCCATCTACAAGTGCAAGTTAAAACTCTGCCATGCAAAGCGAAAGCCACATAACAACACCCAGAAACACTGCCGGCTTCTCTGGGCCCAAGCTCATCTGAGATGGACTGAGGCAAAGTGGAAAAGAGTCCTGTGGTCTGACGAGTCCATATTTCAAATTGTTTTTGGAAATCATGGATGTTGTGTCCTCCGGGCCAAAGAGGAAAGGACTGTCCAGATTGTTATCACCACAAAGTTCAAAAGCCAGCATCTCTGATGGTGTGGGGGTGTGTTAGTGCCCATGGCATGGGTAACTTGCACATCTGTGAAGGGACCATTAATGCTGAAAGGTACATACAGGTTTTGGAGCAACATATGCTGCCATCCAAGCAACGTCTTTTTCAGGGACGTCCCTGCTTATTTCAGCAAGACAATGCCAAGCCTCATTCTGCTCGTGTTACAACAGCGTGGCTTCATAGTAAAAGAATGCGGGTACTAGACTGGCCTGCCTGCAATCCAGACCTCTCTCCCATTGAAAATGGCGCAAAATATGACAACGGAGACCCCAGACTGTTGAGCAATTGAAGTTGTACATCAAGCAAAATGGGAAAAAATTCCACCTACAAAGCTTCAACAATTAGTGTCCTCAGTTCCCAAACGCTTATTGAGTGATGTTAAAAGGAAAGGTGATGTAACACAGCGGTAAACATGCCCCTGTCCCAACTTCTTTGGAATGTATCCCAGGCATCAAATTCAAAATGAGTGAATATTTGCAAAAAACAACAAAGTTTATCCGTTTGAGCATTAAATATCTTGTCTTTGTAGTGTATTCAATTGAACATATGTTGAAAAGGATTTGCAAATCATCATATTTAATTTTCATGTTTTACACAATGTCCCAACTTCATTGGAATTGGGGTTGTATTTTATGTGTGTGTGTGTGTGTGTGTGTGTTGTGTGTGTGTGTGTGTGTGTGTGTGTGACTCTACTGTGTGAGCCACTATGACATCACAATCAACCATCATACACAAACATGCAGTTCTAAACAATAAGCCCACAAATCAACCTGTCAGCTTCATGTTACAATCAACTTACAAACCAGATATTCAGTATTCAACCCTAAACACAAACAAATGATTAAGACATCACAATATAAAAACACCAATGCAACATATTTCCTGTGTAATTTCAAGACCACCCTTAAACTGTTTTTAATATTGTTGTTTAAAAAACAGTAACATAAGCCTGGATTACGGATTCTAAATTGATAAAATTGTTCTTATATAATAATTTGTTTTATTTTTAGCAACATATTTCTGTCCTATGTATTTTCTATAGTATTAGTTCATCAAGCCACTGAGACTAGTAAGAGTTATAAAAGCATGTATAAGTTAGATTAATCTTAATAAGCTGGTAGAGCAGTTAAAGCATCAAACTGAAACTCTAAGCTGATAAAACAGCTGGTCTAACAAATGGTCAAATGGTCACCTGTACCTGGTTTTCATGTTATGACTGGAAAAAATGTGCTTTGTTTTTTTACTGGTGATGCTGACACTAATTGATCTATGAGGGTTCCTGCAGAGTGGAGGTTTGTGTTGTGAGGTGGTGAATGTAGGAAGCTGTCTGTATTTTTTTGTAACAATACTGCTGTTCTTTCAGTATTTATTGATCATTATCTTTTAGCTTATGCTTGTGGTTTTACTTCCATTTCTGCTTTGATCTTCCACAAAGACAGAAAGCTCAGTGGAGCAGCTCCCCAGAGCAGGAGTTTCCTGTTGTAGTCTCTCATAACTGCACTCACATCAGAGAGACTCACACTAACACACAGATCAGCATTAGAGCACTGAGAGCTTAAACACACTACTGACTCCATCTGATCATATTCACTATGAAGAGAAACCTCCTCATAATCCTCATCATCACATCAGGTAATCACTATATAGATGTGCTTAACAAGCAGTGAGAATTTACGATGTATTACAAATGTAAGTGTTATTTCTCATTTACTTTTCTTTTAGGTGTATTTGGTGCTGATGAAATTGTTTCTAAAAAAGGAGAATCTGTTACATTGAGTTGCTCTTTGGGAAGAAGTGAAGCTCTTCGCTGGTACAGACAGTATCCTAACAGAGCTCTAGAGTATTTACAGCGCCAGCGTGAGTTCACTATTACAGAACTAAAACTGTCAGATACAGCTCTCTACTACTGCGCTCTTAGAGTTGGAGCCCAGTGATACAAAGTCTCTGAGATGCTTTACAAAAACTCTCATACCTTCTATTTGCTTTGAACACACGGAGATCAAAGTAACATCCAAACCACAATGTATTATCTGTTATTACACTCTCTCTGAATTGACTGAATGTGGTAATAAAAAAAGTCTGTATGCACATGGAGCAGACAAAGTAACATCCAAACCACAGTGTGTTATCCGTTATAACACTCGCTGTATAATGACTGAATGTGGTAATAAAAAGGCGTTATGCACACCTGGCAGACAAAAGGAGACATTTAAGCTTGATGCACACTGCAGGACTTTATGGCCTCAATTGCCACTCCTGAAAAAAATTTCAACTCTCAATCTGGACTGACATTTGGAATGGATTGTTGTGGAGTTTGAGACCTCCCACAAATCATAAGCCTTTCATTCAGGCATTCAGAATCTTTCAAAACTTATATAAATCTTCCTTGGGTAAGATAACTACCACAAGCCATAAACACCATGAGTACACAGAGGTTCAAACCTTGACTATTTTTGAAGCGTTTTATGAGATTCTGTGTGGAAACAACATCAAGACCATTTAGAGCAAGGTTAAAAAAAGTATATATGTACCAAGTCCAGTTGTGAAATTTTCTCGCTACTTAATATTACCTAAGTACTTATTATAACAACATGGAAGCGACTGGGAATGACAGTAACTCAGCCACGAAATGGTAGGCCACATAAAATGACAGAGCAGGGTTGGCAGATGCTGAGGCGCATAGTGCGCAGAGGTTACCAACTTTCTGCAGAGTCAATCACTACAGCCCTCCAAACTTCATGTGATCTTCTGACTGCACTGACAGCTTAAATACTACTAACTCCATCTGATTATATTCACAATGAAGAGAAACCTCCTCATCATCCTCATCATCACATCAGGTGCTCACTGTGAAGATGTGCTTAAAAATATTTGAAAATTTCTCTTTTATTCTACATTTGACATTTCTTTCTACTTTTCTTTCAGGTGTGTTTGGGGCTGATCAAATTGGACCAAATGATCAGGAGACTGATGTTTTTAGAAAAGAAGGAGAATCTGTTATACTGAAATGCTCTTATGAAACATGTAGTGAGAATGCTGTGCTGTACTGGTCCAGAGAGTCTCCTAACAGTCCAATTGAAGACTCTGGGTTTGGCGGTTGCCAGGAACAGTACTTGTCTGACTGCACTGTGCCAAATGTGAAGTTTGGTGGAGGGGGGATTATGGTGTGGGGTCGTTTTTCAGGAGTTGGGCTTGGCCCCTTAGTTCCACTGAAAGCAACTCTTATTGCTTCAGCAGACCGAGAGATTTTGGACAATTTCATGCTCCCAACTTTGTGGGAACAGTTTGGGAACGGCTCCTTCCTGTTCCAACATGACTGCGCACCAGTGCACAAAGCAAGATCCATAAAGACATGAGTGAGTTTGGTGTGGAGAAACTTGACTGGCATTCACAGAGTCCTGACCTCAACCCGATAGAACATCTTTGGAATGAATTAGAGCGGAGACGGTGAGTCAGTCCAACATCAGTGTCTGACCTCACAAATGTGCTTCTGGAAGAATGGTCAAAAATTCAAATAAACACATTCTTAACTCTTCCTTTGACATATATATATATATATATATATATATATATATATATATATATATATATATATATATATATATATATGTATATATATATATATCGAACTTTTATATATATTGAATGAACATTGATATACATGGAGCGAACATTGACAAACGAATGAATAATATAATTCATAAAATGTTTTGATCAGACACAGAGGGACTTTAGGGGTTGTGTGTGTTCTAGCCTTGGACCTCCCCCACCCAGTAAACAGACTGTTTATGTTGTTGTTCTTCAGTTACTGTGTGTGTGTGTGTGTGTGTGTGTGTGTGTGTGTGTGTGTGTGTGTGTGTGTGTGTGTGTGTGTTTACTGTGTGATTTTGAGTCCAGCTCGGGGTTAGTTAAGAGTGTGTTTGTGTTTGCTGACCATCAGAAGAAAGAGTAGGGCTAGGAGTGACCTACCTCAATTTTCAGTTGCTTTTCAAGTGGCATTGTTTTCCCTTGCTCTCAATAAAAGAGCATTTTTCAAAAAGAAATCATGGCTTCATCTGACTCTTCTTCTGCACCATGTCAAATTATGTACATATTGAAGCTCCACCCATCTGTAGCTTCACATCATATATCAGCCACTATCAGATCACTCTGGATAATCTCAGGATCACTGTGTATATATACTGGTCACTTTATCAGAATTCCCTTCCTTTAAGCTCCACCTGCAGTTTGTTAATGGCCATTTATTGATGCACAGTTTTTGTTGTCCATCCTCAACCCTTCATTCAATATAAAGTTCATTCCATAAATATCAAAGTTCATTCAACATATATGTGTAGCAATTGAATTTCATTCATGAAATGCATTCACATACTTATAGACTAAGTACTTGGTTAATAGTTATTGGAAATAAATGGAACTTTAATTTGCCACTAGGCACTGCTTTGGTCAACATAGCTGAGTCCTCTGCTAAAAGACGCGAATTTGCTTATCAGTCATGGCAGAAAGAGCTCGGGAGTTGGTGGCATCGCTTCTCAACGACAGGAGGTTTATAGACACTATTGCAAATGCGTGTAGTAGTAGTGCTCCTAACGCACAGGTGTCATTTGTTTATGTAGAAGATGAAGTTCGTTTGTTTTCCAATGCCTGGTCCAAATGCATGTAGCGTTATTCACACCACCAGTGATTTCAACCTACACCTGAGTGGCATGTCCTGCCCACCACGCCTGCCCAGTCGTATAATTTAAGGCGTCTGCCGAGGGTTAAGGTCGGAAAACAAACAAGGTAAGCTATCTGTGTTACAAGACACGACACTGACACTTGATTTATGCACCTATTAAAGGAAAAAAAGGTCCTATTCTGCCAAAGTTATGCTAGCTAGGTTAGCACACTTGCTATTCAGCTTGCTTCATGTCAATAAACTGTCAACGAAATTGTAATTGTAGAAATAGCAATCGACATGTCAACATAACTATTTTGGTCTGAACGTTGTGGTCATATAGTGCTTGATAACTGTAACCTGCCCTGCCCTCAAAGCGTTTATAGCCTTATAATGCATTGGTAAGCGTTTTATATCATCAGGGGTTTGTGAACTGACCGTGTCGAAAGCATTTTTAAGGAATAACTTACTGTAAATCACTGAGGCGAAGTGAGAAGAGTAAGAGTAAATTATTCAGGATTAACTAATGCATCTGCCTGCATAAGAATGTAATAACGAAGGCCTTTTCAGCTACCGTTCATGTTTTACTATGCATGATAAAAGTTAATAAGTGTAGGGCTACTAAAGCTGATCCACTGATTTATGTTCACGCAGTTCATAGTTACTTATGTAGCCTGTAAGCTAATGCCAATGTAAGTTGTTTATTTGTGAGAAAATGGGGGAATATCACAAAGCAGAATTCCCCAGTTTGCTAGCTAAGTTCGCTTAGATAACTTAAGACCAAATATTAGGTTTGTCCAAGAGGAATGTTCCTCAGCTCTTTTCCTGATGGACAGGCTTGATGTTGGGCTTAAATTGTCTGTGTAAACTGAGAAAGCCTACTTTGTGAAATACACCCTATTACTCTAACACAATCAACATTGTTCAGACATGTACCGCTATTCTTTCTCACCAGTAGGTGGCAGAATTCACAACAGCATATATCAAATAGCCACAGAGTCTCCCATGATTCTGTTAATGTCAATACAGCTTGAATACTGAATACTGGGACATCAATTGGTCTTAATAAATTAAGTTGTTCCTGCTTATTGACTCATTACTTTCCATAAGATCAATAATTGTTGGTTAAAATACCTTCACTAGAAAGTGTAAACAGCAAAACATTTCCATAAGACCCATTTTGTCTCTTGGTGAGCAATTTTTGCCTCTCCTTTTGTGAATTGTATTTGCTTAATCCAAGTTTATAAGCTAATGGACCCTTTTTTTCCAATGTCAGTCTAATTCGATTACCGTATGCTGATGTTACAATAAAGTAAAATGCTATGAAACTGTGAGGGTTAAAACTTGTAATCAGTTTGCTTTCTCATGCAATACATCAAGCGGTTTTCTGTGCCAGTGTAATGCAGTGCTGCATTGTGCTAACAGGTCATTTTTTCCTCTGAATTTTTATTTATTTATTTTTTTACTGCTTTTTTGAAAAATAGAAATGTTCAAGGACCTTCTCAGCTCAAGACTTTTACAATGGAGGTTGTGCTTCTTCCAGACAACACCACTATCCCTTGTGCCACAACGAGCAAATAAAGCCTGGTTATTTGATAATGGCCATGTGAAATCTGCAGTAGAATTTAACATTCAGTGGAGTGAGTCAGAGGTGATGTCTACAATTCGGAGGCCTTTTTAGCCACAGGTCGATGGCTGTAGGTGAGTGTGTAAAATGTTAACTTACTTAAACCATGAATAAAATCTCACTGCTTGCTGTATATTTGTCACTAACTTTAATATCTGGTTGTGTTATTGCAAATTTTCTCATTAATCTGAGTGTGTAGTTTGCAGTTACTAAAGTGTTGCCACAGCAAACTTGTGAAACCATCTCTAGCACCCCATCAAGAAATGAGTGGGCTTATGTTAAAGTAGGTTTTCAACCAACGCTCAGTATATGTGCAGCCTGACAAAGTACTGCTTGTATCTGTGAGTTGGCCATTATTTCAGTATGTTTATTTATCAATGCTGCCTTGTATAGTTAATTAAACTATCCATTTATTAATTTCATTCTGACATTTAATTTCATTCATGTCAGATTTAGACAAAGAGACAACTAGATCAAATCAAATCAAATCATATTTATTTGTACAGCGCTTTTTACAACGGATGTTGTCACAAAGCAGCTTTACAGAATTTCGGAAAAGACAAAGTTTTAACAGGACTGTAAGAATGTACAACATTTTCTCCTTTCATCAGGCGAAGTTCCATCAACTTTCAAGACTGCAAGAAAACTTCCCATCTTGAAGAAACCCATGCTTGACAGCTCTGATGTCAACAACTACAGACTGGTATCACTTCTTTCTTTCCTTTCAAAAATTCTTGAATGTGCAGTCTATAATCAACTTTCTCTCTTTCTCACACAGAACCAGCTCCACGACTCCAACCAGTCTGGCTTCAAATCAGCACACTTAACAGAAACTGCCCTCTTAGCAGTGACTGAGAAACTATGCCAAACTATCATCTGTCCTGATCCTTCTTGATCTCTCAGCAGCTTTTGACACAGGCAACCATATGATCCTTCTGGACATCCTCACCAACCTTGGAATCACTGGCTATGCGTGGAAGTGGTTCAAGTCCTATCTGGAGGATCGCTCTGATCAGGTAACATGGAGACTTTCACATCCTCTCCATGCAGGCTCTCTACTGGTGTCCCACAAGGCTCGGTGCTCAGTCCACTAGGACTCTTGGGGATGTAATATTCTCATGGCTTCTCTTATCATTGTTATGCTGATGACACTCAACTAATGTTTTCTTTCTCACCCTCTGACACACAGGTTTCCAGTCGCATCTCAGCATGTCTGTCTGACATCTCTTCATGGATGGCAGCTCACCGCCTGAAGCTCAATCCTAGCAAGGCTGAGCTGATATCATGATCCTCATCTGATCCTTCCTCACCCAAGAGGCTGCCCAGGTGCTAGTGCAGTCTCTTGTCATGTCATGGATTGACTACTGCAACTCGCTCTTGGCTGGTCTTCCCATGCAGTCCATCAAGCCTCTGCAACTCATCCAGAATGTGGCAGCACAGCACGTCTTCAATCTGCCCAAGTTCAGCCACGTCACCCCACTGCTGCGCTCCCTTCACTGGCTTCCTGTAGCTGCACGCATCAGATTTAAAAATCTAATGCTTGCCTACAAAGCCACAAATGGACCAGCCCCTACCTACTTGATGGCAATGGTGAAATCCCGAACTGTACCACGAGCCCTTTGAGCTTCGAGTACAGCTTGGCTTGACCCGCCATCCTTCAAGGCACGTGGAAGACAAGCGTCGAGCGTTCTCTGTACTGGCCCCCAAGTGGTGGAATGAACTCCCCCTGGCTGTCCGAACAGCAGAGTCTCTTGCTGTCTTCAAACGCAGACTGAAGACTCATCTCTCTACACAGCACTTAAATGAGCATTGAATTAAGTATTGTTTGCAATATATTGTGCTCCACTTGTATATCATATTTTATTGTATTGCACTGTTTTGTAGTTTACTTTATTGTTGAAGGCACTGTGTATTGTAGTTTATTGTGTTGCATTGCATGGTGCTGCATGGCACAGAGTTCTGTGCTCAACTGTATTCCTTTTTCTGGGTATCTACACTAACTTTTGTATCTAGCAGTACCTGAGCTCAGCACTGTCTTTTTCTGTAACCTATTGGTAACTAGCAACGATACTTTCTCTAGATAGACAAAGCACTTCTTATAAGTCGCTCTGGATAAAATGTAAATAAAAATCCATGCAATGAAATAAATGAAAATATTGTTCCTGTCAAACTGAATAATATTTTAAAGCATACAAATAATAACAATTCTGATTGAACTGGGACGTATTTAACCTTAAGGAATATATGTATGATCTCTGTATTATGCATACATGTCCATTATATGATGTTTACATGTGTGTACACAAATGTATGAGCCTCCGTTTCTGCCTTTGTCTGCTCTGTGTGTGGCTTTTTGTTTTTCTAACACATGAAGTCGTTTCTAACTCATGAGCTCCCAGGATGAAGGTCCAAACCCTGGACTTCCACAAGGTTCCAGCTCCGGCAAACGCGACTGAGTGATTTACAGGCAACGCTCGCCATTTGTACCCGCCGCAACTGTGACGTCACAGCCAACTGGACGCCCCGCCAACATTTCGTCACCATGGTGACGGGTGCAGCGATGTAAACAGACCAGCAGCGTCAGGTTGTTTACTGTAAATTAATGATTTCCCGGACACGATCAGCCGCTGGATGCGCGCTGGGTCGACGGTAAACGGCCCACATCAACTCCAGCGAACAACAACGATGCTGATTCTTCATGTATTCGGGGCTGCGGCCTTCGAAAGTCCCACTTTCCTGAGAAATGTTCTTTCAGAGGAGCTCTGAGGAGCCTCCTCAGACCCGAGCTGCCAGGAGCCTTTGCTGCCTCGTTATATCAAACTAATACAGGCCTCTTTAAGACTAAAAGCCATTAAAGCTGTTAAAGCACTTCTGGGTGAAACGCCCAACGCTCAGAGACACATTACCCTTTTACAACACAGTAGGGTTAGGGTTATTCATTTATTTATTTTTTTAATTAAGTTATATTTTAAAATAAAGCAATAAGTTAACAGTTACACCTTCTTGAGCTGTTAATTTAACAATATTGGTTTTTAAATCGATTATCTAGAACTCCAAACACCACAGAAGAGCTTGTCCCCACAGTCATGTGTAAGGGGTGACGCCGTATTTTGAAGATTAAAAAACACATTTTTCTGCATTTATAACGGCAATAATCTAAACATGGCTGTGGAATATAGAAATTAAATGACATTGAAGAAAACATGATGAATAAACATGATAAAATATGCAATGAAAGACGTTTCTCAACGTGCAATTGCAAAGAATTTAGGGGTTTCATCATCTACAGTCCATAATATCATCAGAGAAATCTCTGCAAGTAAGCGGCAAGGCAGAAAACCTACATTGAATGCCCGTGACCTTCCATCCCTCAGGCGGCACTGCATTAAAAACCGACATCATTCTGTAACGGATATTATCACATGGGCTCAGGAACACTTCAGAAAACCACTGTCAGTGAACACAGTTCGTCGCTCCATCTACAAGTGCAAGTTAAAACTCTGCCATGCAAAGCGAAAGCCATATATCAACCATACCCAGAAACGCCACAGGCTTCTCTGGGCCCAAGCTCATCTGAGATGGACTGACGCAAAGTAGAAGAGTGTCCTGTGGTCTGACGAGTCCACATTTCAAATGTTTTTTGGAAATCACGGACGTCATGTCCTCTGGGCCAAAGAAGAAAAGACTGTCCAGATTGTTATCAGCGCAAAGTTCAAAAGCCAGCCTCTCTGATGGTATGGGGGTATGTAAGTGCCCATGGCATGGGTAACTTGCACATCTGTGAAGGCACCATTAATGCTGAAAGGTACATACAGGTTTTGGAGCAACATATGCTGCCATCCAAGCAACGTCTTTTTTAGGGATGTCCCTGCTTATTTCAGCAAGACAATGCCAAGCCACATTCTGCATGTGTTACAACAGGGTGGCTTCGTAGTTAAAGAGTGCGGGTACTAGACTGGCCTGCCTGCAGTCCAGACCTGTCTCCCATTTAAAATGTGTGGAGCATTATGAAGTGCAAAATACGACAACGGAGACCCCGGACAGTTGAGCTACTGAAGTTGTACATCAAGCGAGAATGGGAAAGAATTCCACCTCCAAAGATTCAACAATTAGTGTCCTCAGTTCCCAAATGCTTATTGAGTGTTATGTAAACACGGTAAACATGCTCCTGTCTCAATTTCTTTAGAACGTGTTGCAGTCATCAAATTCAAAATGAGTGAAAATTTACAAAAAACTATGAAGTTTATCCGTTTGAACATTAAATATCTTGTCTTTGTAGTGTGTTCAATTGAATATAGATTGAAAAGGATTTGCAAATCATCGTATTCTGTTTTTATTTCTGTTTTACACAACATCCCAACTTCATTGGAATTGGGGTTGTAACTGTCCTGCATTTTGATCTTCCACAAAGACAGAAAGCTCAGTGGAGCAGCTCCCCAGAGCAGGAGTTTCCTGTTGTAGTTTTTCTATAACCGCACTCACTTCAGAGAGACTCACACTAACACACAGATCAGCATTAGAGCACTGAGAGCTTAAACACATTACTGACCCCATCTGATCATATTCACAATGAAGAGGAACCTCCTCATCATCCTCATCATCACATCAGGTACTGACTGTGAAGATGTGCTTAGAAATATTTAAACAATGACATTTTATTACAATTTCAAGTAATCGTTCTGTTCTACTTTTCTTTCAGGTGTGTTTGGTGCTGATCAAATTGAACTATCAAAAGATCAAAAGACTGATGTTTTTAAAAAAGAGGGAGAATCAGTTACACTGAAATGCTCTTATGACTCAAGTAGTGAATATGTCTATCTCTACTGGTACAGACAGTATCCTAACAGAGCTCTACAGTATTTACTGTATAGAGGGGCTCGATCAAGCAGTAGTTATAGAAACACTGCAGACAGAAGATTTGAGTCTACTGCAACCAGAATATCCACTGAACTCAGAACAACAGAACTAAGACTGTCAGATACAGCTCTCTACTACTGTGCTCTTAGAGTTGGAGCCCAGTGATACAAAGTCTCAGAGACGCTTTACAAAAACTCACACACCTTCTGTTTGCTTTGAACACAAGTAGATCAAAGTAACATTCAAACCACAATGTATTATCTGTCATTGCACTCTCTCTGAAATGGCTGTAGTAAGAAAAACAAAAAAAATTAGCTGCTTTTTTGGTGGGACAAGGTTTCCCATTGTCAGCAGCTAAAAGAACAATACATATCTTGGCCGTGGAGTTCACAGACCTTTACAAGGCCAGGGGCTGTGTTGTTTGAAAAGAATAATAATAATATTCTAACAACAACAACAACAACAATAATAATAATTAGTATTATTATTAGTAATAGTAGTAGTAGTATTTTCTGTAACAGGGAGCGAGGAGGCAGATGCATGTGCTGAGATAAGCAAGATTTTTTAAGAGTAAATCCAAAATCAGGGTCGAGACAGTCCAGGGTCATAGAGCCAACATGGATAGATCGGGGGGCAGACATGACATAAACCAGAATACAACAGAGCAAACAGAACATCCAACACAGCATATAACAACTAACAAAGATCAACACAAAGACCAGCGAAAACAAAGGGCAAACACAGGGCTTAAATACGACACCGGGAAGACGAGGGACAGGTGAAAACAATCAGGGGCGGGGTTACAAAACAAGGGGCAGGACTACGGATACCAAAACAATGAAGCACGTACAGGACTGGGAGGGGCCAATCATGACATTTTCAGTATTTGAAAATTAGAATATATTAAAATTATAGTCAAAGTTACTCTGTTATTCTAAGCAGATCTGTTATTCTGTAAGCAGATCAAATTCTAAATTGAATGTGAATGTTCGAGTAATTTTTCTTTTTGCAGGAATCAAGAAAAGACCTAATCCTAAAAATACCCTTTTAAATAAACAGTTAAAATGTAATATTAAAATTCCCAGGCTAATTACACACTAAGGCTTATTAATCAGCCTTCAACTACAACTACAGGGACTCCAATGCAAACTTGAGATATTTGTAAGGGGGAGCGAGGAGGCGGACGCACACGCTGAGATAAGCGAGATTTATTAGGGGCAAATCCAGGGTCGTGGTCAAAACAGTCCAGGGTTAATGAGCCGACACGTACAGATTTAGGGTATGACATGACACGGACCAGAACCAACACAAACAAAGACCAGGTACACAGATACAAAGACTGGCAAACGCAAGGGGCCAACACAGGGCTTAAATTACATGGAACAACGAGGGACAGGTGAAAACAATCAGGGGCGGAGTTACACAACCAAAACAGAGCACATGGACAGGACTGGGAGGGGTCAACCGTGACAATATTCTTATGTTATAAAAGTTTGTAATAAAACTGGCCTTTAAAGGGGTCAATTAGATTATAGCTTGCTTGTCATTCAACTATTATTATTAGAAAGTGATAAACACTGCCTTCATCTTTTCCGACTAGTTTTTGCAACCGTTTTGGAAAAGGTACTGGAAAAAAAGGCAGTAAATATCAAAACTTTCTTGATACACCTATAGACTTGATAGTCGTTATCCAAAGTCGAATCAAAGGTATGTGTTAAAGCTATAAAACTTATCTTTAAAAAACACAACACATGCACACACACATGCACACACCCTAGCAAACCCCTAGCACTCTCTAGATACAACCTAGCAATGGTGTAGAAACATTTTAGCAATTACTTGCGTGACATGACTCTGTGTTGTACTTGAAGTGAGAGGTTGTACAGGTTGAAATTTTATTTCCACTTTAAAAATGACTTACAGTAGGTCAGCATTAGACCAATATTGTGTCTCACTTAAATTTAGAAACAAGTCCTTAAACAGACTGTCTGAGTTATTTAGTTCTCCCCTTAGAGAACTGTGTTATATAACCTAAGGAGAATCATAAGCATTAGAGCCTGTTTAGTTCAGTGAGATTTGCCCAGTAATCATTGTACGCCTGGAACAACGTGTCCCCTTAAATAACATATTGAAGTCATCAATTTTGAATATCACCCTGTGTTTCTAATATAGTCAGTCATAAGAAATTTATCACCCATATCACTGAGCCTAATTTCAAAGTCTGAATTGTGGACAAATGAGATGCCTGTTTATTAGCCAAATTACCTTGCGTGCTCATGTGTCTGAACAGCGTTTAAGTTTATAGATAAGTCTAAGACCTGAATATCACAGTTTAATAAATGTTCGCTAACGACACAAATACCAAACTCTACTAACAACCCACAGATGACTCACACGTTATCAGTTGTATTTCAGAACCCACCACCCCATCATGTAGAGTGACAGATGGTCATCGTACCCACCCAGAGAGAGAGAGGCCAGTTGTGATCTCTTTCACTCCTGGTCACAGACAGCTGTAGTAATGCTACTTCTTTCAGTTTTAATAAAACAAGCTTTAATAATGCAAACTCTAACATCACTAGAGTGACATACAATGAAAGCTTTATTTAAACACAAGAATACGAACGTATCTGGATATTGATGCTACATTTGAAAAGGGTTAGTGTAAACCTGCCATATCTGCACTAAATCATGATCCAATATCCACAATAAGTAGCTGCATGCTGTATTTACACCATTACATTTACTTAGGTAACTCTCTGAATGAACTGTACTTAGACAAGTCATTTTAGATGATAATTTATATTCTTCAGTTTATGGCAGTTTCCTATTTGGGTTACTCTACTAAGTTGTATGTGTCATATTAAAGCTATATGGGTTTTTGCTTGTACGACTTCTGGATGTTATTGTAAAAAGCGAATCTGAAAATTTGAATCAATACAAAAACAACACTTTTTAGAAATTGAATTTTGAGAGACTGTAGATCATCATCTGTACATTTTAGTTAGAGATTTAATATTACTTTATTGCAAACCCTAATTCAGTTTCAGTTCAGAATTCAGATTTTTTATTTCAAATTCAAATTTCTAATGAAATGAATCTCAACTCCATCTCATTAGCTGTGGAAAATACCCAGCACTGAATCATATGCTGTTTTGATGTGAACGTTCTTTTCATTCACAGAGGCATAATTACAGGAATCTTCCAGCAGAGGGCAGATTTATTTAAGAAATTCTTTAAGAACTGACAGATGTTGTCATGTGTTCCTGTTTTAGGGGAAACTGAAGTAACATGAAGCACACACAGCAAAACTGAGCTATAATCAACTGCTGTTCAGACATGGCATGCCTTGGTGGATGGTGGCTTCTTTTTCTCATGTTAGGTAAGATACATACAACTAATGCAGCACTTTTTATGCAAAAAAGTTACATCTCCAAACATACAGTGGAAAAAGGGTTTAATTTTCTAAATGAATCCTTAAACCTAATTTTTAAAAATCTTATTGATGATATATGATTTATCTCTTCAGCAGGCAACACGTCTGGTGAGGGAATAAAACCAAGTTCTTCCACTGTTAATGTCCTAGAGGGAGATTCTATAACTTTGTCCTACAAATACAATGGATCTACAACAAATGATGATCTGCTGTGGTATCGTCAGTATTCCAGATACAGACCTGAGTTCCTGATCTTGGTCAATGAAGCTAACTTTACACAAAAAGCTGTTCCTCCAGTTGCAGGAGTGTCTGCGAAAGTAAATGAACAGAAAAACCATGTGGATCTGTTGATCTCCTCTGCTGCAGTATCAGATTCTGCACTCTACTACTGCGCTCTGAGGCCCACCGTGACAGGAAACCATGAAACACTGTACAAAAACTCTTTGGCACTCAGAACTCAGAAGCATTTAAGAAGGTTTCTGTCTTGTTTAATCCCATGCCGCATGTGTGCTCAATCCTGGTCCTGAAGATCTACCACCCTCACTCAAGCTTGCATGTACCATGTCACGTCCCACCTCAGTACACTATGGATCATATACAGCTCATCTTTAACCAAAATGTAGTGTAACTGACGTGTGACGTCTGGTGTCAAATTTAGCTCTTCAGATCAGATTTTCTTTATCTCTCAATGTAGTGTCATGTTTTTGTTTTCTTTTTTAACACACAATGTGATTTTGGACAGTGTCATTTTGGCTAGTTATTTAGAAAGTAAGCCGACTTGCTTGATTTAGTAAACAATTAAGCTGCTCAGGGACTGAAATAGCCAGATCTTATTAAGTTCAGTCATTTGATCTGACTCACTGAGAAGAACTACAACAACCACATAGTCAGTATTTCCAGAATTTCCACTGATTTTCATAAACTCATAATTACACTCATAATGACGCGCATGCGTGGAGCAGCGTTTAGAGTAACCGTTACCATGACAGCGAACATCCCGTGAGGTCCAGTCGTGTTGAACGGAATAAACCTTTCGCTATGATGCAACGCGCATGCGCAGAACGTACTCACACATTCCGTTTGGAGTGTAATCGGATTCAGGCGTTTCCAGGACTAATATTCTTCTATTTAACGGGTTATTTTGAGGTTTACCCACCTCGTTCAATCAGACAGAAATTGTATTCCGAATGGCCTCAATCGGACTAGACCATTCCGTTTAAGGTGTTTACATGGACGTATTCTATTCCGATTGAGCTATTATTCGGATTATTAACGCATTATTAGGCTGCATGTAAACGTGGCTAATGAGTAGCCACGTTTACATGCTGTTTACAATGCTGTAGCACTGTGGTATGACACTACATGTCTTTAATGAAGTCCAACTTTGTGTAATTTATTTTTGTTTGCGCAGGACTGTGAAGTCCTATAGGCTGTGACTGAATACAACCTCAGCACAATTGAAGTTTTATGTAGTTTTTATTTTCCTTTGTTACACACATCTGAGCTGAGACACAGTAGTATGTGACTACATGTCTTATATGTGAGACTACAGCTCCCCAGTCTATTACAAATCCAATTTTGTGTTTTGTAGGTTCAGTATTACTGCCTAGTATGTGAGTGAATAAAACTCCCTTACAGTTTTCTCTTGTCCCAGCAGTTTTTAATGTAAGTACATTTAGCATAAAATGAGTTCACCATTTCAATTGTAACATTTCACTTAAAAATCCTTATTTTCTACAACATTTACACAGATTTTAAAAAAATGTGATTAATCGTGATTAACTATATGAAATTCTGAGATTAATCAAATAAAATTTTTTAATCATTTGACAGCCCTAATATATATATATATATATATATATATATATATATATATATATATATATATATATATATATGGAAAGAAACTTGAGAATATGGAATGAAATCTGACATCATCAAGGCACTTGCTGCACCGTCTTGTGTTTTCGATGTGTGAGATTCTTTACGGATGCAGCCAGACAGTTGCTTCGAGTGAGTCAGCAGGAAATCTAGTAGCAGCAATCCTAAATAGTGAGGAGTTAATACCCTGGTGAATGCATGCGCAAGCCAAAATAGTACTGGTAACCATATTTAATACTGTTCTACTGATTAAGTTCAGTCACTGTTTTACTGTGAAAGGCAGAATGCAGTGAACTTTACAGGCCAGACAGTTAACATTAATCAGGCAAATGTTAACACAGACAGAAAAAGCAAACATTCTTCATTTTTAAGGCAGGTTAATGTAAAGAGATTTTGAGATCATGAAATTTTCACACACTGTGCACCATGAAAAAGTATTCGCACCTGATTTCCTTTATTTTTGCTGGTTTGTCACATCAGATAAAGATAAAGACAACATGATTAAACACAAGAAGCAGCTTTTAAATGATTAATCTATTCATTGAAGATAAAGATTTCAAAACCTGTATCACCCATATGAAAAAGTAATGGTTGTGGCACCATTGTCGCGCACACACACACACACACACACACACACACACACACACACACACACACACACACACACACACACACACATTTTCTAAGCCGCTTCTCCCTCACAGTTGCAGGGGGGTGCTGGAACCTATCCCAGCGGTCATCAAGCGGAAGGCAGGATAGACCCTGGACAGGTGCACTGAAGACATTGTACCAAAAATCAATGTCAGATCATTTCCCAACCAGAAACCCTGGATTAATGCTGAG
The DNA here is from genome assembly GCF_015220715.1 of Pygocentrus nattereri. Taxonomy (NCBI): domain Eukaryota; kingdom Metazoa; phylum Chordata; class Actinopteri; order Characiformes; family Serrasalmidae; genus Pygocentrus; species Pygocentrus nattereri. Next base: position 44,274,345 of record NC_051212.1, read on the forward strand.
GTTCAAGGCAAACTAAGAGCTCGGGCTGCCACCTACAACTCTGGTGATCCGGCTAGCTACAAGAAGGCCAGATATGACCTTCAAAGAACCATCAAGCTGGCCAAAAGGAGCTACAGGGACAGAGTGGAATCCAGCTATCTTGGCTCTGATCTCAGACATATGTGGAGTGGCCTGTGCACCATCGCTGACTACAAAGAAGGTGTGATCTGTGATAGGGGCTCTTCCTCCTCACTTGCAGATGAACTCAATGCTCATTATGCTCATTTTGAGGCAACTAACACCTCACCTGCTGAAGAACTCCCAGTAGATGAGGAGAGCTGCACTCTAGCCATTCCCCTGTCTGTGGTGGTAAGATCCTTCAGGGCAGTTAACCCATGCAAGGCACCCGGTCCTGACGGCATCCACAGCCGGGTGCTTAAAGCATGTGCCAACCAGCTGGCTGAGGTTTTCACCGACATCTTTAACCTCTCCTTAAGACTGTCAGTGATTCCCAAGTGCTTTAAGGAAACCACAACTGTTCCAGTCCCCAAGAAATCATCTGTCACCTGCCTGAATTACTGCCGCCCTGTTGCACTGACATCTACAGTTATGAAATGCTTTGAGCGACTTGGACCCACCACACAAACACTACTGTGATCTGCCCGTCAGCGTCTCTTCTTCCTGCGTAGGCTTAGGAAGTTTAGTCTGCATCCTCAGATCCTCACTAACTTCTACAGGTGCACCATAGAGAGCATCCTCATGGGCTGCATTACTGTCTGGTATAGCAGCTGCACTGCCTGTGACCGCAAGGCCCTTAGAGGAGTGGTGAGGATGGCAGAAGCCATCATAGGCAACAGACTACCAGCCTTACCGCACATCTACCAGTTCCGCTGCCTCATCTACCAGTCTCGCTGCCTCAGGAAAATCAAAAAGATCCCGTCAGACAGCAGCCACCCAGCACACGGCCTGTTCACCATCCTGCCATCAGGCAGGAGATTCCACAGCATCCAGGCTAGAACAACCCGGCTAATGAACAGTTTCTGCCCACAGGCTGTCAGGCTTCTGAATAAGCTGTGAAGCTGTGGCTCTGTCCCCAACTACCACTTCACTCAGTCACTCTGTCAGTATTATTATAGTATCATATCATCTCTGCTATGGACAATAACAGTTTAACACTAAGCCACTTTAAAGAACAATAGCACAGAGTCACTCAAGTCACTTTTAATGTACAGTATATTGTCTTGTGTGTATTGTGTCTATATTTAGTGAGTAATTTCTCTAGATATTGTGTAAATTTAATATATTTATTTTTTTAACATATATTTTCCTTTCTGTAGAGTGATTATCTGAGCCTCAACAAAAGCATTTCAATGCATAAATGTTCTGACATGTTGTGCAAATGACAAATAAACTTTTGCCAGCAGCAACTGCAGTCAAACAATCGCGATAACTTGTAACGAGTCTTTTTTACATCATTGTGGAGGTATTTGGACTCTTTAATTTGGCTACACTGGAGGCTTTTCAAGCACGAACTGGTTTAAGGTCTTAAGATGGGATTCAAGTCAGGACTTTGACTGGGTTTGGCGAAGATCAGCTAGATTGGTAGATTGGTAGACCGCATAACCTGCAACTCTGCAACTTTACTGAGCAGTTAATGTGCAGCACAGCGAAGCTACAATCAGCCGTTGGAGCTGCTGATCTCGTCTCACTGGCTGATCTAACGCTGCGTCCCAAACCACACACTGCTGTACTTCACCTACTACACTAAAGAGTGCACTTCTGTTGGTATAGGCGATATGTTTGTACACTATTTAGGGTGCTAAGTGTGCGGTTTGGAACACGAAAACTATATCCCAGCGTTTAGGTTATAGCTTTCGTTGGTCATCTGTACAACCACAAACCGAAAGAAATCAAGTCAGTAGACTCAAATACTATAAGACACTTCAGGCATTAGAATGTTGGTATTTGCTGCAGAATGACTGAGTAGGACAAAGTTCTATATGGAACTACGTCATAATGGCTGTTTGTGACATCAATTGGGAAAATCTATATGTTTGCCCGCTTCTCGTCCAGTTACAGTAAATATTTCTATCGAACAATAAGGAAGTTGTGGCTGATTTAACCCTGAGACTCAATACACGGAAATTTGTTCACAAGCAGATCTTGACCGCTCCAAAATGGCGGACGCGCAGACGTATCGCACACCAGAACACCAGAAATTTCGACTTATGCAGAAAATATCTGGAAGTGAATGAAGTGAGTATGTTTTGCTGGCTGGGCATGTTAATATCACGTGAGTCGAGCATTTGGGCCAGAATCCGGCCTAGATTCAAACCAAAGTCTCAGCCAATAAGGTTTGAGATCAGGGTGCAGTATTGGGCCGAGATGTGGCCAGAAGGAATTTTAGTATCTGCGAGTTTATAGGTTGAAGGGTGAGACATTGAATTAACAAGCTGGGTCTATTACATTGCTGTTATCTGGAATTTGGTTACAAGAGTAATGTTGTACTTAATTTCTATACATTTGTCACTTCATGCATAAGTGTTTATTCATATTTTATCATTGAATCTGCACAAATTCTTACTTATTAACATTTCAGTATATTTCTAATAGTGTTTTCTTCTTCTCCTTTTGAAATGGGTGCCTTACAGCTTTGGAGCATTTCAAACTCACTATTTAAATTTACCATGCAATCTTTGCTCTGGTAACGTTGACAATACTGCCCCCAAGTGGACAATGTGTTCCTCCAGTCTGAATAAATTAGAGAATACTGGGCATCACAATCATGAACGGAGAATTACAAATTAGTTCAAAAAGAACTAAAACGTCTGAATCTGGAAATTTTCTACCTTGCAAAGAAAGATTCTGCTCTCTACTACTGCGCACTGGTGACCACAGTGACAGGGAAACCAAGTACACTGTATAAAAACTTCCTGAATGCATTTGCCAAACATCTGTATTAAATAATGCTTTCTTTGCTAACGTTGGGCCTCATTCACCAACCGTTCTTAAGAAGAAAATTCTTAACACTCGCTGAGTTTTTACAAAGACTCACCCGTGTTCTCTTATTTGGGATTTGTTCTTAGATAAGAACAGAATCTACATGAATTCAAGAGCACAAAGGTGAGAACATTTCTGCGGTTTAAGAACACATCATGAATCTGATATTACTTGATTTTTTTTGGGGGACCTTTCTCAGGAACACATGTTGGAAGATGCTGAATGCAGCCCATTAAGAGTTTGTAAAAAAAAAAGTTCAACTTACAGAAGCGTGCAGTGACATTTTTGCTTGCTTTAAGTGCCTAAAAAAGGTTCCATTTCAGTTCCTCACATCATTTCTATGAGTTTTACTTAGAGGACAATTCATTGCAGTTACTGAAAAAGTCTGGAGTTTTAAATGGTTTTTAATAATGACACTAAATTTACAATCCCATGCTCTGAAACACAGACCCCCCAAGTCCTTTGATGAGATTGTTTCCTTCCATTAACACCCAACTGCAAAATTGTTCAACAGCGCAGTTTCGTTCATGATATTCACTTCGCTCATGCTACTCAGGCACTGCTGAATCATCTTTACAGTTGTTAAGAGACTTCAACAGCAACAAAAATATCCAGATCAGCAAGAATGCAGCACTTTCTTGCTGACTACTTAAAATACACAGTTCAGTACAGTTAGTTGCTTTTCCTGCTCAACTTTGACCAGACCTGGACAATTCAAATGAACTTCTTAGAGCCCAAAATTCTCATAATTGTGAAGAATCTGGAAAAAACAACACTTAAAGGATACCAAATGCTGTTACAGACATTGAGGTAAGATATTTGACTTTCCCTCCTTAAATTCCCATGAAATTATTTCCATCAAATATCAAACCTACATTTTCTGACTACTGAACAACAATGAACTGTAATTAAATATATTTCAAAATTTCTCTGAAAATGATGTTTCAGGAAGGCAGATGACTGATGTTTGAGTCATTAAGGAACCGTCTATACAGCGCAGAACATATTTCCAACATATTTAGCTAAAAGAATTCAAGTTCACATCATATCAACTGCAGTAAATAGATTTGTAGTAGGGTTAAAGGAAGCCACTCTCTTTACAACACATGGTTTTTTAACAAATACATGGGAAATAAAACTTCATAGATGGTCCTTTAATGACTAAAGTGCTAATGATCTGTGTGAACTGTTTTGTTTACTATACATTTCTGAAATATATATATTTTTATTTTTTTGTCACTGCAGTCTCACTGCAGTGCCACAGAGAGCCATAAAAATTTTGCAATCTCAGGTTTAGCTCAACTTTTTCAGTTGTGTATTAAATGCCAGATTAATCTGAATGTGGTCGTGTTCAGTTAGTCTGTAAAACATTTTACAACCCATTCTTTTAATTTCTGATCAATTCCAGTTTGTTTAGTTGTTCTACCATCGCACATATTTTGGCTGCAAAGCAATCGTTCCTTAGCATCAGATGCTTAATGGAGTGATAAAGTTATTGTGGGGAAAAAAAGCTTCTCAAAATCTTCTTCAGAGTCTGGCCAAACGGACTGCAGGTCATATGTCATTTATTTTTTCAGTTTCTCATTTTGTAGAAGCACAAATACATCTTACTATAAATTATCTTCTTATTCTGCAGTTGGCTTAGCAGCCTACTGTTCTTCAGATTTTTCTTCATTAATACTTTACACTCAAAAATCTGTAAACAAAACAATCTGTAAAACAATCTGATGTACAGTGTTCACACAGTGACTGTCCAAACTGTTTTTTTCTTAAATGAAATGAATGACAGACAGTTCAGAAAATCCCAATCTACCTGCCACAATGTCACAATGGACGACCCTCATAATGACCTTCATAGACATTACATGTATGTGTGTGTGTGTGTGTGTGTGTGTGTGTGTGTGTATGTGTGTGAGAGAGAGACTCTGCTGTGACCTGAGTCACTGTGACATCATCACAATCAACCCCACAAGCCCACAAATAAACCCGTAGGCTTCATGTTACAATCAACGTACAATCCACATATTCAGTATTCAACCCTGCTTAAAATGTCTTCAATGTTGTTGTTTAAAAAATGCAGCACAATCCGGGATTTAAGATTCTATTTTTGTGATATGAATTAATAAATATCTTTGCTTTCTTTTTAGCAATATATGTCTGTCCTCTGTACTTTCTATAGTATTCCTTAGTCTCCCAGCCTCTGAGACTAGTAAGAGTTATAAAAACATGTATAATCAACATAAGCTGGTAGAGCAGTTAAACATTAAACTGAAACTCTATGCTGATCAAACTGCTGGTCTAACAAATGGCCAAATGGTCAACTGTACCTGCTTTTCATGTTTTGATGGGAAAATGTGCATCAGTTTTTACTGGTGATGCCAACACCAATTGAGTAATGTAGGAAGCAATCAGTATTGTTTTGTAACAAGAGTCATTGTGTGTGTGTGTGTGTGTGTGTGTTTGTGTGTGTGTGTGTGTGTGTATGTTCTTGTTATGCCCATTTTAGAAACTTGGGGTCTAAGGGTTTTAGAGCAGTCGCCTCTATTGATCCTGTGTTAAATAAAAATCTCCAGAATTTTTGTCTACATGCAAATTTGATGTCACTAAGCTACACAAAACTAAGGTGGGCTGTAGCGGTGCTCTGACGAGCTGTGCTGTCTTATCAAAATGTTCTACTTTAGCGCATTTACAGGTATACTAATAAATAAAACCTCTAGGTGGGATATTTTGTTAGGCTAAAACTCATTATCAAAAATACTTCCAGTGTTAAAAACTACGAGGCTGAATTTAAGCTTTAATAATGAAACCTCCCCATATCACGCCTTTCAACCCTCCATGAAGCTGAAGTCAGCTTCTTTTTCGCCAGGTGCTTGTTGTCATGTTCTGAACTGATGCGCAATTAAAGGTGGAACAGGAAAAGTCGAACAAAAAGCTGGCAAACGTCCTGAGAAAATGTCCTCAGAAAAATGTTACCAGCATTAAAATAATAATTAGGATAATCTGAGAGCCTAAATCAGTTTATCAGCGGTGAGCAGTGATATTAAACTGGGTCTTACTGGATCAGCCAGATGAAGGCATGTTTGAAGATCTTTTCAATTCAAACTAAAAGGAGAGATCTATCGTGTTTCAGTGAGCATCAGATGAAGAACAGAGAACTGCAGGGAAACCTCCTGATTTTGTTCTGACTTCTGTTCAGCTGCCCTCAGTCTGTACATGGAAATTTACGCTGCCAAAACCCACTTAATGTGGCTGCCAGTCAAATGATGTGAATTCAGTGCACAGTAGCTTTAGCTCACATGTAGCAATATTCATATTTTAACTTTAATGACATCGTAATTCAGAGATAATTGAGAGAAAAATGTTCACAAGACAAAACGTATCAGGTTCTGAACATCTGTATTTAACACAGGGGGCGATAGAGACGATTTTTAAAAAACCCTATGAATTCTGGCCATAGAGAAATGAAGCTTAGACCCAGAGTTCCTAATATGGGCATAAGAACATGGCACCAACTACAAAATGACAACACGACTACAGTGGTCTATTGGGTGCAAGAAAGGCACAACTACCATGAGTGCACAAAGGTCTGTAGCTGTTTGTGGTAGGGCTTTATGAGATCCTGTGTGGAAAAGGTCCAAGACAATTCAGAGCCAGGTGGAAAAGAATGTTCTTTCTGTACTTCTGAATGTATATCTGAGTTATTTCTGTACTCTGGCTGTAGCTTCCAGTAGAGAAAGGATTTTAGTCAAGATTTTCCAATTGAATCTCTGCTCCAGTTACCTTGCCAATACTGTCCCCAAGTGTAATGTATTAGTGGTCCTCCAGTGTGGATAAAGACACCAGGATATCAGTGATGTTCCTCAGTGGGTCTAAAGTGTCCAGCATAGTTTTCTCTGCAAAAACATACCTGAACCTGAACCAGCAGGTAATTATCAAGTTATTCATCAGATTCATTCTTATGCTAGCTAACATGTTCTTCAAAAATGTTAGCTAGAAAAGTTTCCTGTCTGAGGGTGAATTTAGTGATGCACAGAGTCAAACAAACACTGACACTGTTCATCACAAGATTTATATAGACCTGCTATTAACATGACATGAAAGGTAGTTTTAGTCCGTTGAATAATTGCATTTTCTTTTTTTTTCTTTTTTGTCCTTGACTTATAAAGACTAATAGCAGCATTTTAAGAATCTACTTTACAACATTGTTAATTTAACATTCAGCCAAAACAGTCTAAAAGGCATCAAATGAAACTACAGCTACAAAAAGGCTTTAGTCTGTATTTAATAAGGCTACAAGGTGGCTTTGACCCCTGTGCATGTGGCCATAAAACCCATGGGATGATCCAGGCCTGACCCAAACACGTAAAAACAAAAGACATTCATTTTTATGACCTGAAAATAGAATATAATTTTCATATTCAGCAAACATATTGTAAAATATAATATTATGAAGTTATATTGTGTTTTTTTTCACCTCACATGTACTCAGCAGCTTATCTTTCCCCTTTTTGAGCTCAGACTAAAAACTTGAGAAGTATACGTTGCACCAACAGAGGGAGCTATTTTAACATCTATCATACTTCTAGCCTTGAAAATACTGCTCTAAAAGAATGTACCTCAGTAAAGAATAAACATAACGTCAGACAGACAGAGAAGCTTGGATAGTTTGCTGTTGATGGGTTTTCATGATGAACTGCTTTACCAGGACACATTTTCTGAGGACTCTGTTAATACTTCTTGCATGTTGTTTAGGTAATGTATGATCTCCATTAATAAAGTACTGCTTTACTGTTCATGTCAGATACTGCAGTTTTAGAAACACTAACATATTTCATCTTCACAGAATGTCGAGGAAAGGATACAGTTCTTCAGCCAAGAAGACAGCAGTGGGCATCTGAAAGAGAAACAGTGACTTTAGATTGTGAATACAACACTACAAGCTCAAATCCAACTCTGCTGTGGTACCAACAGAAAGATCAACACTCTCCAAAATATATTTTACTGACAAATTCATATGGAGCTGGAGATACAGCAGCAGAGTTCAAAGAGAGATTTCACTCCAATCTTAGCACAAGAACAGCTCCACTGATGATCCAGAAGCTGAGTGTGAGTGACTCTGCTGTGTATTACTGCGCTCTGCAGCCCACAGTGACTACATAACACTCACAACTCCATCAAAAACCTACTCAGCTCAGCTCACTCTGATGATAAGATACATGTAACATTCAAACCAGCAGTGTGTGTGGTGCAAATACTTCGTTACCTTACTTAAGTAGAAATTTTGGTTATTTTTACTTTACTGGAGTAATTATTTTTTAGATGACTTTTTACTTCTACTCCTTACATTTTCACTCCATTATCTGTACTTTCTACTCCTTACATTTTAAAAATAGCCTCGTTACTGCCATTTCATTTGGACTTGTTTTCATTCCGGCGTGTCATCGTTTAAAAAACTCTATCCTGACTAATCGCGCCATCCGGATAGAGTGAATTTGATTGTGGTTGGATGAGAAGTATAAACATAAAATATTCCGACATCCTATTGGTTTGTACGTGATCCATCGCACCTGCACAGGTCACGTCACACTCCAGCGAGGACGTAACAGACGTACGTAGCTTAGTATAAAGATGTCCGTGGCAGAGACTCAAGAGAATTCGAGCGAAGTGTCCCAACTAAGCACCAGCGAGGAGGTTGGTAGCAAGGAAGACCAACCAACCCTTGTACATCCCTGGCCGTACCTGGAAGAATTTTTCGAAATGGTTGGATGCAAAAACAACTCCTTTCGAATGCGCTGCAAGCTCTGCGCACCCAAGTACCACGAGCTAATGGCTTTCAAAAACTCGCCGTCTAATTTGAAAAAGCATATTGAGGTAAGTTGAAAGTTTATCAGTCGATTATTGACAAAATATTGTAGTAACCTAGTGACGTACTAATGGTAAGTTTGCTATTTTTGCTATAGCTAGATTCATGCCAACACATGCTATAGTTGCTTGCTAGCAGTAGGCTATAATTCAACATTGCAAGTTCGTTTGTTGGGCTCTTTGTGAGATTTGAAATTCGTCTTCAGCCAAATGTTATCTGAGCTTATATTATTGCTATTTGCAATATTTGTAAGTTAATTGTGCAAAGCTATAGTCTACAGCTGGTTGATAAAGCATGTACTAAGGATAGGCATGATCCTGTCTGTGTATGAGAGCGCGTGCGCCTGTTTGGGGCAGGCCCCATGGCTTCTTGTAAACAGGTAATAGGCCCAACTGCCAACTATCAGTCAAATGCAGTTTAAAATGAATTAAATTTGGACTATGTAATCAATAATGCTACTTTTCAGCCATGCCAGCAGTTGCTTGTAGTCCTAAAACAGCTTTTAGTGGCAATATTATGGTCTGCTCAACATAATTGCATAGACCAGTGAAACTGCTCCCTAACTTGGTAGTCTGATCTTCATTCATGATCTTCAAGCATGACATTTAATACAGAGGAAGTCCTAGATAGTCTGAGCTTGTAGTTTGAGATAAAAAATACGAATCTCAATCTGTGTCTGTGCATTCGTTTTCTCCGCAGAAGAAACACCCCACTCGTCTAGAGAGATGCACGCAACTTACTTCAGCATCCCTCAAAAGGAAGTCATCCACTGAAGGTTCTTTGGCCCCACCCTCCAAACAAACCAAGCTGTGGGAGACTCAAAGAGTGTCCCAGGCAAGTGTGGATAAAGTTGTCCTCAAGTTCATTGTCCAAGGCTTGCACCCGCCACACGTTGTCCAGCAACAGGGCTTCATTGATCTTGTGCAACATCTTCGGCCAAATACAAGTGTCATGACACGCAATACTGTTGTAAACAAAGTCACAAAGGCCTCTATTGAAATGAGAAGAAAACTGAAAGCTGCCCTTAGTGAAATTGAGTTCATAGCAACAACAACAGACTGCTGGACGGCACACCGTCGCAGTTTCATTGGTGTCACTGCACACTGGTTTAACCCCCAGACCTTGCAGAGATCTTGTGCTGCCCTGGCATGCAAGCAACTTAAAGGATCACATACCTTTTCTGCCCTGGCTGGTGCCCTTAATGATATTCACACAGAATTCAATATCAGAGAGAAGATCGTTCGCACTACAACTGACAATGGATCAAACTTCCTGAAAGCCTTCAGAATTTATGGGCAGACTGATGAGAACAACAATCCTGAACCTGTAGGAGAGAGTGATGGAGAAGAGGATGATGGTGGCCAAAATGACAATGACGATGAAGAGGAAAGCGTTGAGGGTGTTGAATTTGTTGATGCCGGAGCCCTGTTGGATGAGGATGACTACTTGGAATACCAGCTACCTAAGCACCATCGCTGCGCCTGCCACCTTCTCAATTTAGTGTCCACAGTTGATGCTTTGAAAGCAGAGGTCAACCCATTGTACAAGCGTGTGTCAAGGTCCACATTTGCCAAATGCTCTAGCCTGTGGAACAAAAGTTCAAGATCAACCACTGCATCTGAATTAATTGAAGACCACTGCAAACTCCAATTCTTAAGGCCTGTTGCTACAAGGTGGAATTCACTCTTCTCAGCCGTAGAAAGAATAGTGAGAGTCATGTAGGCTAAGTATTCCATGTTGTTTGTCTTCTTCTTTGTACAGGTTTACTCCAGTGGAACTTGCATTTCTTGCAGAATATGCGAAGACAATGAGCCCAGTTGCAAAGGCACTTGATGTTCTTCAAGGTGAAACCAGTGTGCAGATGGGATGGTTGGTCCCCACCATAACTCTACTAAGGACCAAGCTCCAGCAACTTAACATTGCCTCCAAGTTCTGTGAGCCTTTGATTGCTGCACTTCTTTCAGGCCTAGAAAAACGCTTCGGAGAGATGCTTACAGATCCAGAGCTGATAGCCGCAGCCATTTTAGTTCCCAAATTTAAGACCTGCTGGACAAGTGACGAGAATATCCTCAAACTTGGTAAGTGTCTCACTTCTCGACTTCCCCTTAATATGTATAATTTCTATGGAGACAGTGAAATGAGTTTGAAATGTCATTTAATCTCACACACCCCACTATCCAATACATAATTACATACATAATTATATTGTCATATAATGCAAGTTGTACTGATTGTTTTAATTCCACAGGCCTTGACTATATCAGAAGCCACTTGGGCTGTCAGGCCGAGAATCACATCAGTGAGGGCTCCCAATCATCTGAGGAAGAGGACTTCTTTTCCTCCTTGAAGAAGACCAGCCCTCTTGAAACGACCCAGCAGTTGGATGCGTACCTGGGGTGCCCAAGAGACACAGCAGTGCCAGTTATCACTTAAGCTTAATACGGCACTCCCTGCTTCAGCAGCCTGTGAAAGACTGTTTACTGTTGCAGGGCTGATCTTCAGGCCAAAAAGAGCACACACTGGCTCAAAGAACTTTGAGAACCAGCTGCTTTTGCGGCTGAACAAAGCCTATTGGTAACTTTTTGTTGCACATTCTGTGCTTGACTGATGTAGATGCTGATGTTGAAAGTTGGACCTTGTTGCCATTAGCTATAGAATTGAGCATAATACATATGAGGAAGGCATCAATCAGGATTGAGGTTTTTATATATATATATATATATATATATATATATTTTTTTTTTTTTTTTTTTTTAAATTAATCACTAAGATTAATCGTTCATCTTGACAGCACTAACGTCTACTGTATATAGACAACCATATAATTTTTACCAAACCTGCCCTGGGTACACCAATTTTCTTGTCTTAGTTTTGTTATCAGTTGCCCTCACAGATTCCTGCAACGAAGCTTGGATGTACATTTACATTCCAATAAAGGTTATTGATAACATGCCTTTGAAGTTTGACTGCATCATTGCAATACTTATAGGCAACTAGTCATCATATTTTCCGCTCCATGAACACATGTTAATTATCAGTAGTATACATACTGTATATGGTTCTTTAATATTTGCATTGTACTAAAGTACATTCATTTTCAATGGGCATATGTGCCCATTTTTCAACATTAACATTTTAATATAACATTATAGTTGTTATGGCTTTTAGAAGAATGGGGTTTTTGGGGAGGTGGGCTAGTGCACTATAGACCCCTGTGGTGCGACCTAAGCTTTTGTCCTTAATGGCTTTTTTTTTTTTTTTTTTTTTTTTTTTTTTTCCTTCCTTACATTACTTTTATACTTTAAGTAGTTTTGAAAGCAGTACTTTTACACTTTTACTTGAGTAAAAAGCTTGAGTTGATACTTCAACTTCTACAGAAGTATTTTTAAACCCTAGTATCTATACTTCTACCTGAGTAATGAATGTGAATACTTCTGACACCTTTGCATTATATTGATTATTCTTATTTTACTTGATATGTATTATTATTCATATCAGTTCTATCATCATTCCATTACAAAAATATGTAAATACCATACATTTTTAATACAGGAATGACTTCACTATAAACACCTCAGAATGTCTAAGTGTGAATATTTGTGAAATGGTGAAATGAAACCAGTAAAACTGACACACTGACAGTTACAGTAGAAAAGCACAAACTATGTTTAGGTTTGCTGAACTCAGTGTAGAGAATCTATACAGGGAGCAGAAAGACAGACTTGACCACATTCAACATACAGAAAACCAGGTGTACATCAGTCTGAGTGCATCAATGTATTCCATAATCAGACCAACTCAGAAAAGAAGCTATTACAGAGTCGGATTGTGGTGGAACAGATCTCCTGCACTAAGAGGGGTGAAAAGGGTCGTCCACAATGCCGGTTGCCTTGCAGAAGTGGTAGGATGTGTCGATGGTGGGTAGAGACTCCCTGATGATCTTCACAGCTCACAGTCCTCTGGTTAGGATGCTCTCTATTCTTCCCCAGCAGAATGTAGTGAGGATTCAAGGGAGGACCCTCGGTTGGCGTTGAGGGTCAAGGTCATCGATGAAATGACACCAAGGATCTTGGAGCGTTTGAGTCTCTCTACAGTTTAACCCTTGATGTACAGTAGGAGAGGATGATGATGATGATGATGATGATGATGATGATAGTTGTTTTTGAAGCCATCTTATACAACTGCCTGGCTCAGAGATATGTTGAAGATGTTCAGTTAGGACATCTCCAGGATGGTCTGAACATTTACAGAGCACTCAACAAGATATGTTGTAAGGGCTGATAGCCTTCTGAGGGACAACTATGGAAAGGGTAGCCCTAACAGGAGTGGTCTTCATCAAACCACATGTTGAAATCTTTCAGTGCTTCTGGGAGTGAGGCATGACTACCACAACCATGTGAATCTGTTGTTCTCCTCTGCTGCAATATCAGACTACTCTCCTACTGTGCCCTGAGGCCCACAGTGACATGAAACCCAGCTACACTGTACAAAAAGCCTTATTTAAACCCTTAGCTTGTTACATTTGTGGTTATTGTCAGACATCTTTGAAGCATCTCTTACTACCATTATCCTGTTTACTCCACCAACATCATACATATCACCACACATGAAGAACTCTGAAGAAGGCCCAGTTTTTTTTAAAGCTGGCTGGTTCTTATGACGCTGTAGTAAAAATTTCCTCTTTGTTCTGTATGTTTGTCATGGGATCAACTCCTGGAACTCTTTTCTGGCTCTGCTCCTTCATTATCGTTATCCCTGCACCTGTTGCTTGCTGTGTTAGTATGTATTTGGTATTTTTCCTGTAATTCCAGACTTCCTTTATACTTCTTGGATTTCTCCTAATAAAACGCTTTCAAGTTTGTCTTTTACCTGGCTTAGTAAACAGTCAGTATTGATCAGATTCAGTGCATTTTAAACACAATGTAGTGTAAGTGCTTATCAACAACTGACTAATCAACTACAGCCACATTTAGCTCTACAAGCCAGATTTATTTTTTGTTCTCTTTCTGTAGCGTCTATGTAGTTTCACATCTATTTAAATTGGTTTTATTTATTTATTTTTTAAGAAATACAATGTAACTTCAGATAATTAATTAACTAATAATAACTAATAATTAGTTAACAAACAAATAATTTGGAAAGTAGCAAAAAACATGTCTGCATGGTACAGACATCAGGCTTCAATGGTACAAACATAAACATCACTCTCTATATCTGTGTATTAGATGTATTAAAATATATCCTACACTTGACAAGGTGGCCTGAAGTGAACAAATGAGTAAGCCTCTATGGCTGTGAAATGTGAGATCTGCTTATAAATCAGTAATTCATCAAATAGGACAAACATCCAATATGGATGCTGCATACAGAGCTCTGCTTAATTATTTAAAAAGTGCACAGGAACATCATAAACAATGCACGTCGGGCAGAATCAGGCCAGTTTCCATTGGCTACCCAAAGAGGAAACACTGTGCCTACACTGCTGGCAGAATAAGACTAAGAAAGAGCTGCAGTACAATATTTGTCATACCAATAATGAAAATATTATAACCATAAAGTTAAACTAAAATAAACAGCATAGTTAAAAAAGACAGGTACATCCAGAGCTGAGTCCAGCAAAGAGATATAGAATGGGGGCAGGGCCTGGATCGGCAATTGACATAGAAATGGATAGGACTGTGGGAGTGAGTGGGACTGTATGCAACTGAATACGACCTGGATCTGGACGAGAGACAGGACAGATCCTGGCTCAGGGTCAGGGATGGAGCCAATGTCTGGGTTAAGCCTAGAGTGACAGCAGATCCCAGGTTGAAAACCTGCTAAGTAGCAAAAGCCACAGGTGCTGTTTCAGTGGCAGATGATGGAGACACTGGTTCAGTGGTGGAGGCTGGTTGAGCACAGTAGCTGCATGAGGAACTGGCAGAGGAGCTCTACAAGAGACAGGAATTGGAGTGGTATAGCCCACTCCAAAATGTTCTTTGGGTTTTTCTTCCACGACTTCTCCAGAGAGCGCATTCACCTGCAGAGAATGTCCTGCAACTGGGCCAGCAATCAGTTGCTGACACACGCACCCCATTCCATCACACTTCATCACATTATGCAGCATTCTACCAGAAGGTGGAGCTCTAGGCTTCTTTTTAATAAAGCACATGAGCCTTGGTGGGATCAACACATTGGCATCCTTGAAGGGTAAATTCACTACTGCAGTCATTTTGTCTGTCTGAAGATCAGTCATGATGTTACTCTGTGTCTTACTGATCTTTACTCAGTTTGAAGGTGAGTAATTCAGCTGTGTTTTTATGCTCATGAGGTGTTTCTAAATTCAGCCTCAAAACACGTGATAGTTGATACATCTCACACATAACCATGACATTTAATTAGAAAAGATTCACAGTGTTTCTTTTTCTTTCTCAGTAAATACTGCTGCAGATGGAATAAACTCACTCTCCTCTGAAAAGCATGTTTTGGAGGGAGCAGATGTCACTTTCTCCTATAACTACAGTGCAACTACAGTACAAGGCTTGCAGTGGTATCGTCAGTATCCTGGATCCAGACCAGAATTCCTCCTTTTTCTTAATGAGTACAATAACATATCTGAACCTGCTCTCCGTCTAACAGCATGGGCAAACAGACAGATGAAACATGTGGATCTGAAGATCTCTCATACTGTAGTGTCAGACTCTGCACTGTACTACTGTGCTCTGCAACCCACAGTTACAGGAAACTCAACTACACTGTACAAAAACACACAGAGCAAAAGGCCTATTTGTGGCTAAATATGTTCTTACAACCCTATAAAAAGTATTTTATATAACAAAGCAAACGTTTTGACAGTACAAAGACAGGTGGACTATAAGAGAATCAAGTTTGTCAGCAATATATCAACAAAACTGAACTGGTTTGATGTTGTTGTTAAATATCTTATTTGGGAAAATGACTGTCAGAGTGTCATATGCATCAGCTGTGCTGTGATCAAGTCGGGGCATGAATTAAACATTTAAAGAACAGGAAAAAACTTTTAGAAATGCTCTTATTGTAATTTCACTGTTCTTAAAGTTACTGCATGTAACTAAATACACAATTCAAAGACATTGATGTTATTGCAAAATGAGCACAAATTCTAAAAACAAATCTTTCTGAGGCTCTAGGAAAAGTTTCTTCATCCATGCAAAAACCTAGAACCTTTTCCAGTTATCACCACATGTAACACCTACAGCACTCCCATTACTACGTTCATCTGTCTTATATAGTTATTTTACAAAATCTTAGGGGTGGCATTCATGCATTTTGCACTCAGAACAGCCTAAATGTGTCAAGACCTGATAATGTGTTGAAAGGACCTCAGGTGTAATTCAGCGGTTGTGTTTAGTTCTGTTTACTTCAGATGGAGATCAGGTGACTGGAAATATTGATGCATTCAGTGAAATTCACTGTCAAGTCATGTGGACAACTTTGGACTTCTGACTGTGCATCAGATTGACAATAAGGTTCCCATGTAATGCATTGCTCAAATGTCATTCCAAAGAATCAGGAAAGACGTGTGTGTGCCAGGAAAATATACCCCATACCATCATGCCACCACTAACAGACTGACAGAGGCACAAATTCATGTGTTTTCTTCATACTTAAATAAGCAACAGTTGGTAATGCTAAATATTATAACGTGTTGTTTACTTCATTGTACCCACATATACAACCTTTTAGAGTCAAAGATAGAAATAGATGAAAAATCTGAGAGATAATATTTAGCATTTATGTGATCTCACAGAGTGGTGGAGTTACACACATTTCTACTGAAACCTCTAAAAATAAAATGTTCTCCAAGCTCTCTATTGATTGGCCTGTACTGGTCAGTGAAAGTTTTCTAATACTGTGCAACAAAAAAGGTCCTTTCTCATGGATGAACTGTAGTTTAGCATAATTTAGTAAACAGGCCTATTATCTAACATTTATCTATACAAACTGTTAAACTGAAGATCAGATACCGAAGTTTTTTTTTGTTTTTTTTAACTGAGTTTTGTGTATTCTGGTCAACAAACAACAGTTTTTTAACATTTTTTTTTCTCTACTGCATTTTGACTGAGGCTTAGCAAATGTTTCTGATATAGTTTTGTCTTGTAACCTGTATGTTAACCCAAGAATCATAGAGGCCACACACACGTATAAACTCCACTTGGCATTTTGCAATATGTAGTAAACTATCTACCCACCAGTTCTCAGATTATTGTGCTGCAGTGATATAAAAAAGGGAATTGAGAAAAAAATGCTGGAATGAAAGAGATGAACTATGCTTGCTATGCTAAGATACCTTGCTGATGGCAGATTAGCTAACTTAATCAGTCACTTGGCCACTTTTGTGTGAAAATGTGTTTAACTTTCTCCAGAAAAATATTAACTCACATTATCGACTCACCTGGCTCTGCATCAATGCCCTTGGTCAAAGTGCCATAAGCGCCACTACTGTTTTTATTTGTACATCTCTATTAACATTTATATTGGTCATAATTTGAAAATGTTTGATTCTCATATTTTTCATTATTAAGGAAAACCTTTTTCCACTTTCCACTGTTTTTATGACTTAAAGTGACATTGCTGACCCTCCACAAACTACTGCTTCCCCTGAGTATAGTCCCATGGACCACAGGTTGAGAAACCCTGGTGTGAAGCTCACCAGCGCTGTACAGTGAAGCGAACTGAGGGAACAAACTGTCATATGATTTGTACAGAGAACCGCTGGTGTTATGTAGGAGGAGCTGTTTGCCTTTTTTCAATGAGACATTTTCAGCCCACTGACTATAATAGCAGTTCTCTGTGAAAGCCCATATCTTTTCTCACCCTGTAAAGCATTTTGTAATGTTTTTCTGAGGTTTGTGTTAGTTTTTCATCCCTGAGTCTAATTAGTGGGTACATAAAAGAATATCCCTGGAACCATCTCCTGACATCAGATTCATCCATTATGAGACAAACCGCTTAACATGCTGAACTCCTGGAAGCCATGTCCACTAATGCCCTTAGTCTTTAGTGAAATTTTGTAAATTTGGTGAAGTGTTTTCTTTGAGTGTACATTGTGAATAGACTTCTGATTCTGCCTGATATGCAGGGCAAGTAAAATAAAACAAGATCATACTTTGTTCTATAGAAACAAATGGACATTCTAATCACAGTAATTGTAGTTAGAACAGAGATGTTAAAAATTCTGCCATAAAATGTAAATGTTACAACAATCTCATTTATTTATTTATTTATTTAATTAATTATAGGATGACCACTACTGAAACATCTTATCCAGTTTATTACTGTAATCAGGAATCACATCAACTGACTTCCAGTGTTTACATTTTAACATTTATTTAATGCTTAAATCAAGGTGCAAAACACAGAGGATGGAGTTCTGGGACCCTGTGAGAGCTAAAACTTATTTTCTTAACTAGAACTAGGTTGGTCAGCTAACAGCTAGCAAAGGTGCTAAACAACTCCATCACTGATTTCACAGGTTTGAATTTAAGTAGTTATGATTCACTGTAAGTCTAAAGATAATCACTTGGTTAGTTTACTTCCATCAAATGTCTGTGTTTCAGTCAGATGTATCATCCAATCCAGGCTAAATCTCAAATGGCTCCCCCCAGCCTAAACAGTGAGTTATGTAAGTTTTGACTATTATCACCTCTATATATCATGTCTCTCAGATCTCAGTGCATTGTATTCATTAAATTGGACTGACAAATCCAACTTACTTTTCTTTGTTATCCTCTTCTTATTTTGCAGTTGGTAAACAATTTAAAGCCCATTATGTTTGAGGTACAACTATAAAGTTTAAAACAGAAATTCATCATATACGGGAATAGCATGCTTGTTTTTTAGACTGATCCAACATATGATCATACAGTGACTGTCCAAAGCTATTTTCTGTTGTATGAAATGAACGGTAGAATGTTCAGAAAATCCAAATCTATCTGCCACAAATAATGTCACAATGGACGACCCTCACAGTGACCAACATAGACATTACGTGTGTGTTTGAGAGAAAAAGAGAGAGATAGTAATTATAGTAATTATACTCAGAGAGGGTCCATCAATGTCCACTGCAGCCAGATATGTGTACGAGTGCCATACACTCAGGGACAGTGAATGACCACCAAACCACAGGCTGTACTCACAGTTATATATGTATATATGTAATATAGATGTCCTTTTTTCATTCTATTCTTTCCCTGCTTAATCACATAAATATATTTCATAATTAACTATTTTTCCTTTAAAACCTTTATATTATTAATTGATAATTAACACTTTCTCCTCTTAATTATTATTAAGTTATTATTATAAATTATTATTATTATATTATTATAAATTATTATTAAGTTACTTAATTATTATCATTATCATATATAAATCTTGTTTTTTATTATATATATATATATATACATATATATATATATATATATATATATATATATATATATATATATATATATATGTATGTGTGTGTGTGTGTGTGTGTGTGTGTGTGTGTGTGTGTGTGTGTGTGTGTACAGAGAGAGAGGGAGAGAGACTACTGTGTCCTCAGAGTCACTGTGACATCACAATCAACCATCATACACAACCATGAACATTTGAAAAAAAACTAAGCAGTGAACCCACAAATAAACCTGTCAGCTTCATATTATCACTGTCATGAAAACTACACATTCAGTATTCAACCCTAAACACAAACAAATGATGGAAAAAGTTTTTTAGCAGGCTTGGATAGTCCCTTCATACAATTTTCTGTTTTCTTTCAAATTGAAGTTTGAAAGAATGTTTTAGCTTATGCTTGTGGTTTACTGTTATTTTTGCTTTGATCTTCCACAAAGACAGAAAGCTCAGTGGAGCAGCTCCCCAGAGCAGGAGTTTCCTGTTGTAGTGTCTCATAACTGCACTCACTTCAGAGAGACTCACACTAACACACAGATCAGCATTAGAACACTGAGAGCTTAAACACACTACTGACTCCATCTGATCATATTCACAATGAAGAGAAACCTCCTCATCATCCTCATCATCACATCAGGTACTCACTGTGAAGATGAGCTTAGAAATAATTGAAAAATGATACTTTATTAACATATCTAATATTATTTCTCTGCTATTTTTCTTTCAGGTGTGTTTGGTGCTGATGAAATCAGACCATCAGAAGATCAGGAGACTGATGTTTCTGGAAAAGAAGGAAAACCTGTTACACTGAAATGCTCTTATGACTCAAATAGTCAATATGTTATACTCTACTGGTACAGACAGTATCCTAACAGAGCTCTACAGTATCTACTGCTGAGAGGTGCTCGTCAGCGGGGTGATAGTAATACTGCCGACCGCAGATTTTCATCAACTGCATCCATCTCTTCCACTAAACTCACTCTTAGAGAACCAAGACTGGCAGATACAGCTCTCTACTACTGTGCTCTTAGAGTTGGAGCCCAGTGATACAAAGTCTCTGAGACGCTTTACAAAAACTCTCACACCTTCTGTTTGCTTTGAACACAAGGAGATCAAAGTAACATCCAAACCACAGTGTATTATCTGTTATTACACTCACTCTGACAGAAATAGGTGAATGCACATGTTGCAGGAAAAGGAGACACTTAAGCTTAGGTTGTTTTTCAATTTTACGTAGAGTAACCTTGAACTCTCACACTATCACTGTTTCCTCCTGCATTTGCTTAGGAACGACAGCAAAATTACCGGAAGAAGTGTGCACAAACTGATGGAAATCAAGAAATGGCACACAATTATATTTTTTAAATTATATTTATACATTCTTACAAAAATTTTCATCTGTGACAATTAATTGTTTCATTATTTTGCTCCTAGTATAACTTACCAGTTTAACAGATGAACTGATGGAACTGATAAACACTATAATCTACAAGCTCCATTAGCTACCTAGCTCAGTCAAAATGTCTGCTTTTGAGTGGTTTTAACACAAGTCAGATGGCAAAACATTACAATAAACATCACCTGCAGGCCTACACTATGAACTACTGTTTGATGTAGCAGCTACCTCATCTGTGCATATTAGCAATTAGCTGTGTACACTCAGCTATCAGATACCAATGTGACAGAATGTTTTAGAATTACTCACAATTGAATGTGACAAACAATGTCAAGTAATCTCTAACTATTTAAAAATTAAGGCATAATGTATGTAGGAAATCAAAATAGCATCAAACAGCAGGAAGAATATATCACTGTTGTCAGAACAAAACCTTGTATCTCCAAAATGGTAACTTTACAGGAAAAGGAAAAAATGTACATTAACTTCAATATAAGTTAATTGAACCAGACCTTTTTACCAAGGTATTGTGGGACATTTCTTTTGGTCCGACAAAAATGGAGATTGGTTTTGTTCCGACAGCAGCGGTATGTACTTACATGTTTGTGAAAATCAGTAAGACTGAAATACCTGCATGAGGGTGGGAGGGATGTAGGTGCAACTATTTAAATGGTGTCTGTTCATATGTTTTAATCATGTTGAACATTTAAATGGTTTTACAAAGTTTGTTTTGATAAAGATCTGTTTGTCAGTACCAGATCTCATCTCTGTCACCTGAACCAGGTGAGCTCCAGCCCAGTTTAACCTCTGTAATTGTGCAAAAGGCTATAGTTCATATCTGTTTAGGATACATTGTCTGTTTACTCTGATTAATGCATTAATATTTGGTTACTTCATTACATGGAGAAGTCCATTCCACCAGGTACAGAGGAATCACCTAATACATATATTTTTTTCTCATTCTCGAAACTTTTTTGCTTCTACCTGGTGGGAATGGGTACTAATAATAAGGGAAATACCTAACACACACACACGCACACGCACACACACACACACACACCTTCTAAGCCGATTCTCCTTCTGGGTCGCAGGGGGTGCTGGAGCCTATCCCAGCTGTCATTCAGCAAAAGGCAGACAGACGCATTCACTCCAAGGGGCAATTTAGCATGTCCAAATGGCCTAACTGCATGTCTTTGGACTGTGGGAAGAAATACACCCAGACACAGAGAGGACCGTGGTCGCCCGGCCAGGGACTCAAACCCAGGCCCTCCTTGCTATGAGGCAACAGCGCTACCCACCACGCCACCTTGCCACGTGTATCTAAAACAAGAGGAGCTCATTTTTCTCATTTCTGCACTATAAATCTGACATTTCACTCTATTCCTCCCTGCAGTTCTGCTATTTAGCTTGCAGTCACTGCACTGTAATACTGTTAACTTTAGTCCTATACATGTGTTACTGCACACGTGTGTTAATTCATATTGTAAACTGCACTTTCTTATTTATTCACATTTAGTATTTTATTATGTTCAGTGTTTCTCTGCATACGATAGAAATACAAAATCAAAAACTAAACACTGCCTTCAGTTGGTGAAACCCAACAGCCACCTTTTTTGGAATCAGCCAACCAGCACTGGTCATATTTCTCTCTTTTCCATCTGTTTCCCCTCAAGGCTCAGGCTGCAGCTTATAGAGCTGGAATTTAACAAGCAATCTCCATTAACCTTGCCAACACTGCCCCCAAGTGGACAACATGTTCGTCCAGTCTGAATAAAGACCCTCAGATGTTACTGATTTTCCTCAGTGTTCCTAAGATCCAGTCCTTGGGATCCACTGTCCTGATCTTCATCAAGTAATAATGAAGTTCTTCTTCAGCTGGATCGAGTATTTTGGGACAGGAAATTCTTTAGTACTGTGGGTCCTCAGAACTGAAGCTCAGAGCCACTGATGTACTGTTGTTTATTCTCAGTTGTGTAGGTGGGGAGACGAAAGCTCTGTTGACACTATCTGGATTTAAACATGAACAACTTTATTTCAAATTAACAAGATAGTGTTAAAGCCCTGTGAGAGTCCCGAAGGCCGAATGTGGGACCCCCCTCTTGTAAAAGCTGTCTCTGCTTTATATATGGTGAATGGCCGCAGAAACACACACACATCCATACATTCCCATAAGGAAACATCTGGAAAAGCTTAAATCTCTCATACGATTGAAATGCTTATTCTATACATTAGCTCCCTCTCTTGAGGGAGGGGGCGAGAGAGGACTTCAACAGAGCACACACGCATTAACAGAGGAAAAGAGAGCTTAACATTACATAACGATAACAGATATAAAAATATAAAGAAAAACATGAATATAACAATATAACAAATACAAGATGAGTGTAAAGACACCTCAGTATACAAACACAATCTGTGTGAACATGTGTCCTAGAACCTCACTGATGAAAGCTTGGGACAAAAACATGGTGTGTGTGTGTGTACGAGTGTCTTGCCTTTGATGCAATGTTCAGTCTTAGCAATTACGTCATTAACAGTTTTTGCTTTTCTGTTTGAAGGTTGAACTGTGCACCCCCTGTCTGTGGATGGTCATGTGGATGACTTTGGACATTTGACTGTGCATTTGATTGGCAGGCAGGTTCATACTGTGTTGTTTAAATGTCATTTCAGAATGACATGAGAAACAATTGCGTACCATGACAACACACCACCCCATCAGTAACAGACTGACAGATTCATCAACTCATGTGGGATTTTCTCTATGCTAAAATTAACATTCCTAGCTATTTAGAACTGTTTACTACTTTATGCATTTACCTTTCAGAACCACAGACTGAAACTAACTAAATAAATAAAGATAAAAATAAAGTTGTGTATCGATGTGCTCTGATTCACATGTTGATGGATTTGGACATATCAGTACTGAACCTTTAACATATTTTTTTTCTCCAAGCTACATTATGGGTGGAGCTGTGTATCTCAGTAGAGAGCTACACTGATCCCATTCAGCTCTGATTCTGCTCTCAGTCACTTCACATCTCTATCAACATGCTGCTCTCTATCCTTTCTCTCCTAGCACTGGTGTCAGGTAAGAGAACTTTAATGACCCCTTTTTCAGAACTGCCTTGAGAAAAAAAGAAAATCTAAAAAACAAAGTAGAAATTCTAATAGCAGATTTATTTAAATGTTATTTGAGAGATTCCAATTTAATTTCTTCAATAAACGTCTGTTTCTAGGAGAAACTTCAGCACAGACAATTGCTGCACTTACAGAAGAAGTGCATGTTTTAGAGGGTGATAATGTTACTCTCTCCTGCAACTACAGTACCACTACTGATGCTCTTCAGTGGTATCGTCAATTTCCCAGATCCAGACCAGAGTTTCTCCTGTACATTTACCCTCATGGGACTAAGAGTGATCCTCTTCCTCCTCGTATGTCTGCTGAAGTTAAAGAGAATAATCGTGTGGACCTGTTGATCTCCTCTGCTGCAGTATCAGACTCAGCACTCTACTACTGTGCCATGAGGCCCACAGTGACAGGAAACCGAGCTACACTGTACAAAAACCCTCTACTAAACAAAACTTAAAGCACTGGATGCTGTACAATCCTGAGAATGAATAATAATATCTCTTTCAGAATCTATTTATTGTATAAAGATTTAAACTTGAAGATCACACATTTGACATTTATTTTGGCATTATACACCTGATGTCAAACTGAAGAGATCCTAAAATACATTTTTAACTGTCAATTTGTAATTATGTTTCTGTGGAATATTGTTAACATTCATATATTAATTTAAGGAACATGATTAAGATCTAATTGATTGCTCATATATACAGTCTCAGGTTGAATAAAGTTGTATTGACATACAGCATGCAGTGAGTGAAACTTTCCACAGGAGGGGAGACTTCATCTAGATTTGACTGAAAACAAGTCAAAATGAGGCTCAGTATTGTGTGTGGCCTCCATGTGCCTGTATGACCTCCCTACAACGCCTGGGCATGCTCCTGATGAGGTGGCGGATGGTCTCCTGAGGGATCTCCTGGAGTAAAGCATCCACCAACTCCTGGACAGTCTGTGGTGCCACGTGGTGTTGGTGGATAGAGCGAGACATGATGTCCCAGATGTGCTCAATCGGATTAAGGTCTGGGGAACAGGCAGGCCAGTCCATAGCTTCAATGCCTTCATCTTGCAGGAACTGCTGACACACTCCAGCCACATGAGGTCTAGCATTGACCTGCATTAGGAGGAACCCAGGGCCAACCGCACCAACATATGGTCTGAGGATCTCATCTCGGTACCTAACGGCAGTCAGAGCACATGGAGGGCTGTGCGGCCCTCCAAAGAAATGCCACCCCACACCATTACTGACCCACTGCCAAACCGGTTATGCTGAAGGATGTTGCAGGCAGCAGATCGCTCTCCACGGCATCTCCAGACCCTGTCACGTCTGACACATGTGGTCAGTGTGAACATGCTTTCATCTGTGAAGAGCACAGGGCGCCAGTGGCGTTCTCTGGCGTTCTCTGGCAAATGCCAAGCGTCCTGCACGGTGTTGGGCTGTGAGCACAACCCCCATCTGTGGACGTCGGGCCCTCATACCATCCTCATGGAGTTGGTTTCTAACCGTTTGTGCAGACACATGCACATTTGTGGCCTGCTGGAGGTCATTTTGCAGGGCTCTGGCAGTGCTGCTCCTGTTCCTCCTTGCACAAAGGCGGAGGTAGCGGTCCTGCTGCTGGGTTGTTGCCCTCCTACGGCCTCCTCCACGTCTCCTGGTGTACTGGTCTGTCTCCTGGTAGCGCCTCCAGCCTCTGGACACTACGCTGACAGACACAGCAAACCTTCTTGCCACAGCTCGCATTGATGTGCCGTCCTGGATGAGCTGCACTACCTGAGCCACTTGTGTGGGTTGTAGAGTCCGTCTCATGCTACCACGAGTGTGAAAGCACCACCAACATTCAAAAGTGACCAAAACATCAGCCAGAAAGCAGAAAGGTACTGAGAAGTGGTCTGTGGTCCCCACCTGCAGAACCACTACTTTATTGAGTGTGTCTTGCTAATTGCCAATAATTTCCACCTGTTGTCTAATCCATTTGCACAACAGCTGTGAAATTGATTGTCAATAAGTGTTGCTTTCTAAGTGGACATTTTGATTTCACAGAAGTTTGATTTACTTGGAGTTATATTGTGTTGTTTAAGTGTTCCCTTTATTTTTTTGAGCAGTGTAGATTGTTTGTCTTGTGCTGTCTTGTCATGTAAACTGCACATTGTTGTCCTTCATTGTTTTCCTTAAATTGCAGTAATAGTTGAAGTGTTAATATATATGTAATGTTTATTCTGTCTATGCACCAAATGTCTGAAGAATGTCATTTCATCTCCACTGTGTACTGTAACTCTAAATAATGAGACGACAACTCAGCTTCAACTTTTTAGGATTAAAACCTCCACAAAGGTTCTTTACATCATTTGCAGATTTACAACATTTACATTATGTGAAAAGTCTTTGAAACTTTAAAAGGTACTTCATATTCACACTGTCTGTCACATTCTGTCTTCATGAATGGTTGTAAAGGGAACCACAAGCGGTTAATTTATGGCATCATTCAAGTAACCATTTTGTGGCACATTTGTATTTTAAAAGTGTTTCAATAACACAATCAACCAGAAAACTTTAAGTTGGCAGCTGGTTGCTAAGGTGTTGCTATGATGTTGCTTTAGTAACTCTGATGGTTACTAAGGTATCTTAAATTATTTTGGATCATCTATTTTACATTATGTTTCTCTGGAATCTTGATAACATCAATCAAAATATTCATTTAAGGAACATAATTATGATCTGAACCAATGCTGATGTATGCTTAATCTCAGGGTGAAACAATCTTGCATGTATCTAGAATTAATCTAGTTTTAACTGTCAAGTCAAGCTTTTTACAATGATGTTGTCACAAAGCAGCTTTAAAGAAGTTTGAAAACATACAATTACAACATATATCCCCCAGTGAGCAAGCCAGAGGCAATGGTGGCAAAGGAAACTCCCTCAGACAGGAGGAAGAAACCTTGGGAGGAACTAAGACTCACAGGGAGAGACCATCCTCCTCTGGTCAAATAGTATTTACATTTAATAAGTTAAATACAAAATAAAAGCTAAGAGGATCTGTGTTTGAAATCTGGATGGTAAAAATTTTGAAACTGCACTGGTAGAGGCAGTCTCTGACTGAGGCACTCTCTGACTGAGTCTTCATGAAAAGTGGAAGTGAGCTGAAACAGTCTCATCCTATCTCAGTGCTGGTACATCTGAATGGCACAGTGATGTAATTGAAGGTGTTGCAGTTGGCACAAAATAATAGGAGAGTGTTGGTGATAGGTGAGGAGGAGGCCCTGATGGTCAGTCTTCCAACAGCGTTCAGCAGGAAGGGAGGGCAGACACTATCTCAGAATTAGTTCTGCTCAGAAGTATGTAATAAATATGATTTCCCCCAGAGTGCGGCTGTTGACTCTGGCAGATCTAACTATAACAGCATAAACTAAAAGGAGAGAACCAGAAGGTAGGATAGATATGAGAGTACCCTGACACACTGGGATCCCCCACTCCACCGTCAACAAGCCTGTGTGATCGCGTGAAGTGGTGGGTCAACAGTACCAACATCTCAGTTTACCATAAGCCTCTGTGTCCATGAACCCCTGGATCTCCTGCCTTTAAAAGGGAAGGCTAATGATCAAAAGCTAAACTAAACAAGTATGTTTTCAGTCTAAACTTAAAGGTTGAGACTGTGTCAGAGTCCCGAACATTAACTGGTAGATTATTCCACAATTTGGGGACTTTGCAAGAAAAAGCTCTTCGCCCCATTGAAGTCTTCTGAATTTTAGGAACCAGTAGAAAACCAGCATCCTGGGATCTGAGTAAGCGAGGCGGTTCATAATGGGAGATAAGATCTTGCAAGTCTGGGCTTTATACATCTAAATAATTTTCATA
The DNA here is from genome assembly GCF_015220715.1 of Pygocentrus nattereri. Classification (NCBI taxonomy): domain Eukaryota; kingdom Metazoa; phylum Chordata; class Actinopteri; order Characiformes; family Serrasalmidae; genus Pygocentrus; species Pygocentrus nattereri. The sequence continues at coordinate 44,301,975 of NC_051212.1, forward strand.
GACGATATGGAATTTGACAGGAAGCCAATGTAATGCTGATAAAATTGGGCTGATGTGATCAAATTTTCTGGTTTTAGTCAGTACTCTAGCTGCAGAATTCTGAACTAATTGAAGTTTATTTAGGTTCCTGCTGGAGCATCCTGACATTTTAGGGATGACATGTAGGGATGACGTCCTTGTAATATTACGTATGTGTTGATTCAACGTCAAATCTGAATCAATTGTCACACAAATATTTTTTGCTACTGAACAAGGTACTACAGAGAATTCAGCAAGATTTAATGTTAAATCTGAACATTTATTCCTAGCAGCCTTTGGACCAAAAAGGAGAACTTCTGTTTTATCTGGGTTTAAAAGAAGGAAGTTCTGCAGCATCCAGTGTCTTATATCTTTTATACAATTTATCATCTGGTGTGGCTGACATTTACAACTGTGAATCATCAGCATAGCAGTGGAAACTAATTCCGTGTTTATTTATAACTAAGCCTAATGGCAACATGTATAATGTGAATAACAGAGGACCTAAAACAGATCCTTGTGGAACTCCATATTTCACTTTTGTATAATTAGACGATGCATTATTTATTTGTATGAACAGAAACTGGTCAGTGAGGGAGGATGTGAACCAGGATAACGCTATTCTTCTAATTCCAACCATGTTTTGTAGTCTTTCTAAGAGAATAGAGTGATTGATAGTGTCAAAAGCTGCACTTAGATCGAGAGTATATATATATATATATATATATATATATATATATATATATATATATATATATATATATAGACTGTATTGCAAGAGCTTTATACATACTGTAGACAAATGCATAGTGTTGAACTTAGATGATTTTGTTGACGAGAACATTGTGTTTAATGTAGTGAGTTTCAGTGTCTGGATGTAAAAACAACAGCAAAAACGAATGTGACATTTTTTTTTACTTTAATAGTAGTTTTAACTCTTTTTAACAGTGGAGCAACTCCCCAGAGCAGGAGTTTCCTGTTGTAGTTTCTCATAACTGCACTCACTTCAGAGATTCACACAGAATCTGTAACACACGGATCGGTACTCATTGTGAAGATGTCCTTGAAATTAATTGAAAAGGCACTTTATTAAAATAAAAATCAACTTTTTTAAATAATTTGTCTTTTTTCAGGTGTGTTTGGTGCAGATCAGATTGAACTTTCAAGAGATCAGGAGACTGATGTTTTTAGAAAAGAGGGAGAACCTGTTACACTGAAATGCTCTTATGACAAAAGTAGTGAAGATGTTGTGCTCTTCTGGTACAGACAGTATCCTAACAGAGCTCTACAGTACCTACTGCAGAAAGATACCAGCCATACTTCAGAGCATAGATTTGTGTCTACCACATCAAGGTATTCTACTGAGCTCACTGTTAGAGAACTAAGACTGGCAGATACAGCTCTCTACTACTGTGCTCTTAGACTTGGAGTCCAGTGATACAAAGTCTCTGAGACGCTTTAAAAAAACTCACACACCTTCTGTTTGCTTTGAACACATGGAGATGAAAGTAACATCCAAACCACAATGAGTTTGTTTATCTGTTATTACACATTCTTAAAAAAAATAATAAATAAACACACATGGCAGACAGAAAATACAATTTCTGTGTGCAGGTGGTGGGTGGGGTGTTATTGTGAGATAATGATGATGATTGACTCTTAAAACATGCTAGTGTTAAATTAATATGCAGTTTTAATTATTCTTTATATTATAAACAGATGCAAAAAGAGTTTTGGAAAAAGTAATTCAAACTCCAGACCGACATGACATGAGGGCATTATCCCAATCAGACAAATATTATATCTGATCATTAACTGTAATCAATCAAATGAAACTACTATAAGAAGTTGTAAGGAACCAGGCAGTTAAGCATGAGGAGTAGAAAAGTTAGATTCAACCCATCCTAAGAATAATAAAGTAAATTAAAAATATAATCAGTGAAATCTTTCATGGACCCAGATTTACATTAAAGGAAGCAGAGTAATATTATCTGGACTGTGCAGAATAAACTGACCAAATGATATAAGGACACCTCAGTCATCTGCTGTCAGCTCTGGGGATCAAACCGGCGACCTTCTGGTCACAAGGCTGGTTCCCTAACCTCCAGCCCACGACTGCCCCCATAAAAACCTTCAAATTAATAAAAGCACTGCATTTTAGTCTAAGACTAAGCTTTATCCACATCATTGAAACCAGATGCATCTATGTTAGTTTTATACTTTTTATAATCTCTGAAAGCTTTACCTTTAAGAGCTGAGAGCATCAGTACAGTGAAAATGATCATGGTGATCTGCACTGACTGGGAGAAGAACACATACTGAGTTTGAGCTCCTCAGCATGTCAGTGTGCCGATCATCTCAACTCTCTACACACACTCAGCTCCTCCCCCTGACTGAAGAACTCATCTTACTCATCTGATCTTGCTTTTATAAGATGGAGCATTTTTTCCACAAAATGTATGCATGAAACAAGTTCATTATTAAGTTGGATTGTCAAAGCAAGCTTAATGTTCTGCATATATTCTATGCTCAGAACTTTTAGGCACCCATAAAATCACCACTAAACTTTGCACAAATATAAGAGAAAAGTGTGTTTTATGGGCTGATCTGACATATTTCTGTTAAAGTAACAGATCAGAAGATCGACCACTCTCAGCTGTAAAAACTGCTGTGTGTGATACACTCGTACCATCACCACACACACTACCATAACATGTCAGTGTCACTGCTGTGCTGGCAATGCTTCACCATTTGCATATTTGGTCAGCAAAAGTCCTGTGGTGGTATCTGTCCACTTATAGACCCAACCACTGTGGACAGCAGTGAAGAATGCATGTGAAGCTGCTTCTTTAGATGACTTAACAGACATCATCAAAGCATGAAAAATTAATGTGACTTTATAAATTCTAGAAGATCAAGGAGGAGTTACAAAATACTGATAAACACTCTTGTGTCTGTGTCCTTCATTTTATGGTGTTTCCCTGTAATCATTAAATCAGGAAATGTTTAAGCAATTCTCGTTTAATGTGTAACTGATAGTTTATTATATGATTTAGAGAACATGCCCTATGATGAAAATATGAATTGCACTGTCAGCTACAGTAATAATAACTATACATTCAGGTTACCCTGTGTGTAACCCTTAATTAATTAATTAATTAAGTGACCCTTATTAGTCCCAAAACAGGGAAATTTCACCTCTGCATTTAACCCATCGGTGAAGTGAACCACCACATACACACTAGGGGGCAGTGAGCACACTTGCCTGGAGTGGTGGGCAGCCCAATCTGCAGTGCCCAGGGAGCAGTTTGGGATTAGGTGTCTTGCTCAAGGACACCTCAGTCATGTGCTGTCGGCTCTGGGGATCGAACTGGCGACCTTCCGGTCACGAGGCTGGACCCCTAACCTCCAGCCCATGACTGCCCCTTCAGTATTCAGTAAAGACACTCCTTTTCAGTAATACAGACTATTTCACCAAATTTCATTAAAGAAACAGTTCACTGGATGTTGAACAGATATTTGATCCATTCAAGCTGAAATGCCACTAAATCGGGGTATAATCCTAATGTTTTACATGAATGGGAGTGACATGTTGTGATGAAATAATGACTAATAATTATATGAAAGAAAATTTTACATCATATTCAGATTAATGTCTGATGCCATCAACATAAATGACGTATTCCCTTTTGGAGAGTTTCACACACACTGCTTCTGTAAATTCATCTCTTGTCATCAGAGTGAGCTGAGCTGAGTAGGTTTTTGTTGGAGCTGTGAGTGTTATGTAGTCACTGTGGGCTGCAGAGCGCAGTAATACACAGCAGAGTCCCTCACACTCAGCTTCTGGATCATCAGTGGAGCTGTTCTTGTGCTGGAATTGAGATTGGAGTGAAATCTCTCTCTGAACTCTGCTGCTGTATCTCCAGCCCCAAATTTAGATTTTAGCAAAATATATTTTGGAGAGTGATGATCTTTCTGTTGGTACCACAGCAGAGTTGGATCTGTACGTGTGGTGTTGTATTCACAATCTAAAGTTACTGTTTCTCTTTCGGATGCCCACTGCTGTCTTCTTGGCTGGAAAACTGCATCCTTTCCTCGACATTCTGTGAAGATACTGAAATGTGTCAGCATTTTTTGCTTACAAAACTACATTACTGAACAGTATCTGACATGAACAGTAAAGCAGTACTTTATTAATGGAGATCATACATTACCTAAACAACATGCAAGAAGTATTAACAGAGTCCTCAGAAAATGTGTCCTGGTAAAGCAGTTCATCATGCAAACCCATCAACAGCAAACCATGCAAGTTGCTCTCTGTCTGTCTGCCTTCAAGGTTCGTCTTTACAGGGATACAGATTTTTTTTTTTTTTTGCTTAAAGGATGGAGCAGCAATTTTACAACTAGAACTATAAAATATGTTATGTCTCCCACTGTTGGTGTAATGACAGTACTTCTTTGTTTTTTGACTGATTAAACTCAAAAATAGAAATGATATGCTACTGAGTAGAAAGTCTAACACTGTAATGATGCTATCGTACATTTGAATGTATAAATTCAATGCTTGTCAATAAATTCAATGCTTGTTCACAGCGTAGGTGTTCTGTTAGTAGATTAGTCCACTGTGGTACAGAAATGTTTTTTTTTTGTCTTTCCAATTTAGCAGTATTCTTTTTTTTTCTGTAGTTAATGCTAGAAGTAATGGAACTGTATCTTTGACTGATGATTCTACTTCTGAAAGATCTCCTAGGAGGCATAGGGAGGGTGACATTGGAATGCTGTTCCCCAAATATAGAGATAATTTTGAGATTATATTTTCCCAAAAACATTGGACTGGTGTGCAAATCCAAATGCATGAAAATAGTTATCTGTTTTATTAGTTATACATTGTGTACATACACTTGAATTGCTGAGTCCCATTTTAAACAATTTGTACGGTGTATTATGTGTCCTATGAATGATTTTATATTGAATTAATTGGATGTTTGTGTTTTTACTCATAATGAAGACATTTTTACAGATTTGTGTCCAGAACTGTGCATCAGTGCTAATATCTAAATCCTTTTCCCACTGATTAGTTGGCGTTGATATGGTTTAATTTAAAGTACTTATGAGAACATATCATTTTGATAAGATTTTCTTAGGGCTGATGATTTGGTTTATATTTTCAGTAATGGGGGTGGACTGAGATTGTTTTGAAAGATATTCATTTTGGCTTTAAGTATACTTTTTATTTGATAGTATTTTAGATATTGATTTTCCTCTAAGTCAAATGTTTCAGTTAGTTCTTGGAAGCTTTTAATTGTGTTATTTGTAAAGAGATGTTGTAAATGTGTTATGCCTTTTTCTTTCCACTTCTTGTATATAAGAGGTCGTTTGTTCATTATAAAGTCTGGATTGTGCCATATGGGTGTGTAACTATTAATCTATTAAACTATTAATCAGTTTAATAGTCTCCTTTATTGATGAAGTGGGATCTTGGAGAAATAATAGCACATGATCTGCATTGAGCCTTATTTTATGAGCAACACTGTGGGTTGAAATGCCTGTGATTTTATCATTCTGACGTATTTCTGCGGCCAGTGGTTCTACGAAGATTGTGAATAGGTTTGCCATTGTGCTGGAAGGTGATATTGTCCTGAATGACTTTTCGTATTTGGCTGGTGCTTTTCTCATGTTAGTTGGTTTAATGTATGCGTTAAACATCAGCTATCCAAAAGAACTGACCCACACCTTCAACTTCATTTAGAAAGTCCTCATGGGCTTGGGTGACTTTAAACCACTAGCTCCCAGGCTGCTAAATCTAAAATATGATCTGCTAGGGAGGGTGTAATTGGCAATGATTCAGTCCCTCTTGATGGGACCTTTGTAGGTCTTGCATTTTGTAAATGTCTGTTGATTCATCACCTTTCTGTGCTCCTGTTTGTTAAACCTGCTGTTGTGTTAAGTTTGTTTTTGTTGTGTTGGAGATTCACAAATATGTTCAGAAAATGAGCCAGTTTGTGCTGTTGAAAGTATTTATTTATTTATTTATTTATTTATTTATTTATTCATTCATTTATTTATTCATTTGTTTGTTTGTTGCAGTGGAACAGGCCATTGGACACAGAACTGTTGCTGCACCAGTGCTTGTTTACTAAGGGCTTACCCAAACAGGCTTAACATATTTTTGTTTAATACTTTTTCTTTATTTTATTTTGTTTTGTTTCATGGAAATACTTTTTTCCCTTTCTTGTACTCAGAGCATCCCTATTAATACAGGGCTAGGCCTGTTGTGATTATTATATTTTATTGGACAATATACTGCCCCAAAGATTATTGCAATAGTTGATAGTCATTTTAAGGCTAATTTATGCAAGTGAAAATGTAATAGCATGATAATGCAATTAAACTCTTTTTGAAGAGCAAGTACTTTTAATAATTACTAATATTAAGAAATTGTGAGTGAAATATAAATGAATAAACAAATCTAATTATACACAAGTAAAGCAAATAAAATAAAACCAAAAAAAGGTGACATACTGGCTCATTCTCATGTGCTCTATTCATTAAACCCAATGGGCAATATTGAAGCCTGCAAAAATTGAGGTCATGATTTTTTAGATTTTTTATTTATTACTTTTTTGTACCATTAGTCAATAATGTGATTATTGTGACAAGCCTATACAAAACCATACATTTTATTTATTTATTTTTGTTAAAAGTGTTTACACTTTAAATGTGTTTTAACTTCAGCGAGAATTTTTATTGTACCTAAGCAGGTGTTTTATATATTTGTTGAAATGACTGTTTATGGGGTATTGTGTAAATGTACCCAATAGCTTGCATTTGTTAAAATAAAACGTTAATTTGAGCAGATTCAGGTTTCCTTGTTTTATATTTATTTTTTGTTCAGTGCACATAAAGAGTTTATAGTCTTTGCACGTGAAACAAAAGAGTTTGTCTACTTAAATAGTTTGTTGTAATCAGTTTCCTCAAAAATTTTGAGTTAACTGAACTTATTCGGGTTTACAGTGTACCCTGAGAGAGATGCGGCTTAGGAAATGTGTGTGTGTGTGTGTGTGTGTGTGTGTGTGTGTGTGTGTGTGTGTGTGTGTGTGTGTATTGACTCCACACCCCTTCTCGCCTCCAGGCTTTTCATGTTATTGTTCTGTTTTAAAACACACACTTTTCCTTCACTGGGAAAACCTTATTTAAGGTACACAATTGGACCATAAAACCGCTGTTGTACCTTTAAGACAACATTTCCATTGTTTGTACCTTCATAAATTAAAAATGTACTGGCAAAGATATTTTTTTATTTCTAACAGTGTACTATCAACATGTTTGCTTCAAAGGATTTCAAAGTCATGTTTTTCCCTCAAGTGAACATAGAATAGGTTAACAAGGACTTGTTAAAAGGATCAATTTCAAAAGAAAATACAACTTAATAAATATAAATTAGTCAGCAGCATTTCATTGTAAAGGATGTTTATTTTTTAACTGATTCTGAGTGAACAACAAATGAAAATGTTCTGTATTTTAAAAACACACCAAAGTTCCTTGGTCACTGAATATAAATAGGAACAAAATCTGCTTAAAGCTAAATCACTAAATCACCTCAGGGAATCACATACAAAGTTAAGAGGCTATTAAGATGTGTTGAGAAACACATGATCTGCCTCTCATTGTGTGACAGGTGGATTTGTGTGTCCCACCTACATTTTGTATAAAACTGACCAATGGACACTCAGGAGATGACCAACTCAAGTCATCTCTAATGAAATGAATATTGTGTTTAATATAGTGAATTAAAGTTACATCGCTGGACTTGGACTTTTTTTAGCTACAAATTATCTATGTATCTATTTATCAATCAATCTGGTTGTTTGTTTGTTTTACGTGTAATCATTCAACTATTAAAGATTCATTTGTTTTAGCTTATGCTTGTTTAACTTTTATCTAAGCTTTGATCTCATGCAAAGACAGAAAACACAGTGGAGCAGCTCCCCAGAGCAGAAGATTCCTATTGTAGTTTCTCATAACCGCACTCACTTCAGAGAGACTCACACTAACACACAGATCAGCATTAGAGCACTGAGAGCTTAAACACACTACTGACTCCATCTGATCACATTCACAATGAAGAGAAACCTCCTCATCATCCTCATCATCACATCAGGTACTCACTGTGAAGATGAGCTTTGAAAACATTAATAAGCTAAATTATACTTTATTAAAACATTTTAAATTCTTTCTCCACTATTTTTCTTTCAGGTGTATTTGGTGCTGATCAAATTAGGCCAAATGATCAGGAGACTGATGTTTCTGGAAAAGAGGGAGAGTCTGTTACACTGAAATGTTCTTATGAAACAAGTAGTTTGGGGCGTCGGCTCTACTGGTACAGACAGTATCCTAACAGAGCTCTACAGTATTTACTGTGGGAAAATGCTGGATCATGGAGTGGTAGTGATACTTCAGACCAAAGATTTGAGTCTACTGTATCCAGTTCATCCACTGAGCTCACTGTCAGAGAACTAAGACTGTCAGATACAGCTCTCTACTACTGTGCTCTTAGAGTTGGAGCCCAGTGATACAAAGTCTCTGAGACGCTTTACAAAAACTCACACACCTTCTGTTTGCTTTGAACACACAGAGATCAAAGTAACACTCAAGCCACAATGTATTATCTGTTATTACACGCTCTCTGGAATAACTGTAAACCAACAAACCACCAAATGGGGGTTATATTTCCTCATGTATTACATATGTTTTGTGCCTGTAAGTATAATTAGTATTTAGAACCATTTGTCACTGTGTTTGCACACTGTGAAATTAGACCTCTGCATTTAACCCATCCGTGCAGTGAAACACCCACATACATACCCACTAGTGAACACACACACTAGGGGGCAGTGAGCACACTTGTTCGGAGTGGTGGGCAGCCCTATCTATGGCGCCCAAAGAGCAACTGTGGGCTAGGTGCCTTGCTCAAGGGTACTTCAGTCATGGACTGTCAGCTGGAGGGATCGAACCGGCAACCTTCCGGTCACAGGGCTGGTTCCCTAACCTCCAGCATTGTGGATGAATACTCATTGTGAAAGTATAAAATCAGTATTTATGTAAACTGCTTATAAAATATCTATGTGAAATGAAGTTGCTAAAGTATGGTGTGTTTGCATGTTTCAGATCATTATGAAACAGATTAATGATTACCTTATTTCTTTGCTTTTACCTGAGATCAAGTAGATCAATGAAATATAAAGCATTTAGCTCTTATGCTTTACCTCATGCTCTTGGGCTCCACATTTGACTAGCCACAAAGGGTGATTAAGTCCCATGTCTTTTTAGAGATGCACTAAAATCTGTTAGAAAAATTAAGCTGCTTTCTCCCTTTGGCACAACTGCATATTTCAGATTGTATTAACATGTATGTTGCATCTTGTAGACCCAGAACATGCTTCATAGGAGAACACTGACAGCAGACGAAACTCAGTACAAGTTAGTGTAGTATAGTGTAGTATTTAGTGGGGGAACAAACAGGGCAATCCATAATCCTGTCTTCTCTGAAGATTTTTCAAAGAGGTGTTGGATGCTCTGAAGCATGTGACGAAGCTTCCACTAACATCCCTTGGGTAGTGAACACAGCTTCATTTTCAACCTAGGTGAGAAATGTTTCAAACTGTTCAGAGTTTATTTTGACTCCATCATCAACAAGAAAGGCTTCTGTGAGGTCATATTTCACATTTAACACCACAGCCTCACTTCCTCAAATAGCAGATGTACTTCCTGTTTATATCCTACCACAAGGCCTTAGAACTATCTGAAGTAGCTCACATTGCTTCAGACTATACAGCTAAAGTCAGTTATTATTAAAGGTTCTAATGCATTTGACACCAGACAGAGTCAGGGGCATCACTAGGCCAGCTTTAGCTTTAGCTAACATTTCAGAAGTCTGACCAATGAACCTGACTGTAGCAAGAGCTTCTCTTCATACATGGTGGTGTACACAGATCCTCCAGTAGAGGGCAAATTTCTTCTAAAATTCATGCCTCACTGTTTTAGGGAAAACATAAAGCACGGTTTCAAACAGCGTAGAACAAACTGAGCTAGAGACGCTGTTCAGTCATGGCATGTCTGAGTTGTTGGTGGCTTTTTCTCATGTTAGGTAAGATACATACAATAAACGCAGAGCTGTTTCAAACAGAAAATATCTCCTCCTCTTAAACATGCAGTAGGAGAAAATTGATTTGTAAAGCATTTTTCTGATACAATTTTAAAACAAAATCTCATTTGTACATTTATAATAATTCTTTTCAGCAGGTTACACGTCTGGTGAGGGAATAGAACCAAGTTCCTCCACTGTCAGTGTTCTGCAGGGAGATTCTGTTACTCTGTCCTGCAATTACAATGGATCTGCTGTAGTTGATTCTCTGCTGTGGTATCGTCAGTATTCCAGATCCAGACCTGAGTTCCTGATTTTATTCAGTGAATCTAAATTTCAACAAAATGCTGATCCTCCAGTTGCTGGAGTGTCTGCAAGTATAAATGATAAGCAAAACTGTGTGAATCTCTTGATCTCCTCTGCTGCAGTATCAGACTCTGCACTCTACTACTGTGCCCTGCAGCCCACAGTGACAGGAAACCCAGCTACACGGTACAAAAATGTATTGGCAGTTAGAAGTGAGTAGCACTTCCTTAGATTTCTGCCTTATTTAACTCTCTGGGGTCCATGAACTTGCCTGCACATCAAAATCATTGTTTTTATATATGTTTCTCTATATTTGTGATAAAAACAGGACAGAACTGGACTCTGTCCTTTAAATGCCATCACATCAGGTACTCACTGTGAAGATGTGCTTAACAATGTTTCGATAATGACACTTTATTAAAATTTCAACAACTATTTATGTTTTATCTCCCCTTTCAGGTATGTTTACTGATGACCAAAAAGGACCAAATGTTTTTAGAAAAAGGGAGAATCCGTTACATTGAAATGCTCCTATGACTCAAGAAGGTCATCGGTTCGCTCTACTGGTATAGACAGTATCCTAACAGAGCTCTATAGTATTTACTGTTTAAAGACACTTGCGCATGGAGTAGCAGTGGTACTGAAGACCACAGATTTTCATCAAATACATCCTGACATCAGATTGTTAATGTTCGTCCATTATGAGACAAACAGCTTAATGTGCTAAACTCCTGGAAGCCATATCCACTAATGCCCTTAGGCTTTAGTGAAATTTAGTAAATTTGGTGGTGTTCTCTTTGGATGTACATGGTGAACAGATGCAGGGCAGATAAAATAAAATAAGGTCATACTTTGTTCTATATAAACAAACAGGCATTCTAATCACAATAACTGTCAGAAAAGAGATGTAAAAAAAAAATCCTGCCCTAAAATGTAAACATTACAGCAACTTTACTTTCCCAGCAAAGATCATTGAGCTCCACATGCCTTATTAATTAATTAATGAATGAATGAATGGCCTTTTATAATGTCTACTAAAAGGCATCTTATCCAGTTTATTATTTTAATCAGGAATCACAGCAACTGAATTCCAGTGTTTACATATTAACATTCATTTAATGCTTATAAGCAAGGTGTGAAACAAAGGGGATCCATAGAGCTCCGGGACCCTCTGATTAACCCAAAAAGGGTACTCATGAAGACCTGTCCAGGGTTTATTCTGCCTTTCACCCAATGACCGCTGGGATTGGCTCAGGCACCCCCCATGACCCTGAGGGAGAAGCAGCTTAGAAAATGTGTGTGTGTGTGTGTGTGTGTACTCATGAAGTAAGAACCTGTTTTTTCTTTAAACTGATGGGCTGAAGATTTCTTAAGTAGAACTAGGCTGGTCAGCTAAAAGAGACACTCTACTGTGTCTTGAGAGCCACTGTGACATCACATTTAACCATCACACACAAACATGCAGTTCTAAACAATAATCTTACAAATGAACCTGTCAGCTTCGTATTACAATCATCTTAAAAACCACATATTCAGTATTCAACCCAAAACACAAACAAATGATATACAAAAATAAAATAAAATCACTGTGGATTTCAGAATCTAATGTGGTATAAATGAGTAAATATTTATTTTCTTTTTAGCCACACGTTTTTGTTCTCTGTACTTTCTATAGTATTGGTTAGTCATGCCTGTGAGACGAGTAAGAGTTGTAAAAACATGTATAATCATCATAACGTGGTAGAGCAGTTAAAACATCAAACTAAAATTAAATCTCAAGGAGATCAAAGTAACATCCAAACCACAATACATTTTCTGTTATTACACTCCCTCTGAGACCACCGAGGATACATTTCTGATTCTCAGCAAAAAATGCAGCACAAGACTAAATGTACACAGTATCCATCATTCAGTCATGAAATCCATTCACATGAGGTCACTGGAGATGCATTTGGGATGCATGGAAATACCATCTGTAAATGACTTCACATCACACTGTCCACTTATAATCAGATCGATGTTAACCTTAAATGTGAACTGGGGGATGATGTTGAGTATTCAGTGATTTAACTCACAGGTTGAGATATTTGAACACAGTTGAACACAGTGACCAGTGAAGAATATGACAGTGCTTTCAAACTCATTGACCACATCCTGACAGTGGAGTGATGAGGGTCATCATCAGCTGGCCAGTCTATGAAGAGATGAACAGAATTTTGTTCCCCAGGCTGTGAATGATTTCGGCTGTATTGGTCAGTACACGTTCTCTTAACTAGTGTATCATGAATTTATCCTGTTCCAAGACAAACCAATATCACTGCTAAAATACAGGTTGATATGCAACAAAATGAGAGTCAGGATTTAGCATAAATTAGCATCTTAGGGAATATATTACAGTTTATCCAAGCTTATGTGTTTCAATTTGGGAAAACAAATCGAAGTACAGAAGATGAAAAAACTCAGGGAATGTAAGGCAAAAATAATAATCCAAATGGATAGAAAAATTCTTAATCCATTTAAAATAATAAAAAAGTACAAGTACACAGTGGAAATTAAAATTAAAATTAAAATTAAGTAAAATTACGTTCCTCCAAGGAAAAACACGGTGCAACGGTGGAACAGAATAAGCAGTACAAAGTGCAACGTTCAGACGTAAATGTGCAAAAAATTAAATAAATAAATAAAACAGACATTAGACACAGTAATCCGACACGGCACTCATTCTAAGCATGAGGTAGGGCTGTGAAATGAGATGCAAAGATTATTAAACATGCTGTGACGTGAGAATAGATGAGCACAGCAGTTCCTGAGGTAGGATATAAGCGCTACTTGAGTAAACAAAGTGTAAACACTGTATTAGCAGCAGGTTCCAGAGCATCAGAGGAGGAGAGTGTGTGAGTTTAGAATATGTGTATGAGTGGGGCTTTCAGTTCAGTCAATGTGAGTTCAAAAACCTGATGGCACGGATGCTCCGGTACCTTCTGCCAGACAGAAGCAGTGAGAATCATGATGCATGTTTTAATACCTAACCCCTTAAATTACAGTTAGGATAAACCAGAGAAGGTCAGAAGAGAAAGAAAACAGCAGTACACTGTGACTGAGTGTACGAGCTGCATTATGGGTGGAGCTGTGTATCTCAGCAGAGAGCTACACTGATCCCATTCAGCTCTGATTCTGCTCTCAGTCACTTCACATCTCTATCAACATGCTGCTCTCTATACTTTCTCTCCTAGCACTGCTTTTAGGTAAGAAAACTTTAATGACATTTCCTAAATGTCAAGAGAAAAAAATAAGAAATATGTGAAAACATTTTATATTTTTAAATATAATAGCAGGGTTAGGGTTAGGGTTACTTTTAATTGTTGTGTGAGAGATTCCAGGGTTTTATATCTTCAATATTGTTCTGTTTCCAGGGGAAACATCAGCGCAGACAATTGAGCCTCTTGTAAGAGAAGTGCATGTTTCAGAGGGTGATCATGTTACTCTGTCCTGCAACTACAGTAGCACTACTTACCCTCTTCAGTGGTATCGTCAGTTTCCCAGATCCAAACCAGAGTTTCTCCTTTACATTTACCCGCAAGGGGGTACGAGCCAATCTGTTCCTCCTCGTATGTCTGCTGAAGTTGAAGGAAATAAGCGTGTGGATCTGATAATCTCCTCTGCTGCAGTATCAGACTCTGCACTCTACTACTGTGCCCTGCAGCCCACAGTGACAGGAAACCCAGCTACACTGTACAAAAACCTCCCATTATAGAGACTGAATATGAAGCTCTACTTCTGCAAATCCATCCATTTAGTGTTGCAATTACATGAAACATAGAAGGACGTGTCAGAGCAAAGAGGCTAATTTCTGAAAATGTAATTTTATTACCTATTTAATATGATTTCTGCTCTCTGCCCAGTAACGCATGTTATTTTATAGTTTTGTCATCTTAAAGAGATTAGAATCAATATTTCGATAATGTAAAAACAATAGAAAACTATTTAGTGTCAAATTGATTTATAAAGTAGTATTGTAAAATATGTGATTTAAATAATTAGTAGGAAGTGTCCAGGCAATAAACAAGCTAATCTAGTAAAAATCTGGTCCATCATTATATTCTGTTTTACTGAAAATCCACACATCTAGTCAGCTACATCCAATTTGTACTGCTGTGTCCTGAGGCCCACTGCAGTGACACCACATTTACATTCATTAATCTCAAAAGCAAAGTGCATTGTATTGATAGGAAATATACTCATTCATTAAAATAAATGTATGAGAAAAATAAAATTAAACTCAAACAACTGATACCGTAATTATTATATTTATGTTAAACCTCTGTAAAGCCAGAAGGGGGAGGCACACATTAAACAGTCAGATGTTTTACTTTAGTCAGTTTGTTTGCTCTTGTTCATTGAATCATGAAACACTGGCTGAAACATCTGCTCTTCACTTCACTTTAACAGTTCTGTTGTTCTGTTTTCACAGATTGCAGAGTAGAAGAGAGAGAGAGACAGTCAGAGATGTGACTCAACTCAAAAGAAAATCAGTGATAATAAAATGCAATTATCAAACAGCTTCAACCCACCCAGAGCTGTTTTTTTGTTGCTACATCCAGATATGGTTATGACTCTTCCAGAAGAGATGAAAACTTATTTTGAGATAATGACAGAGTTTGAGTTTGAGAATGTATTCTGTAATCAAGTCATCAACATCAGTTCCACTAACAGTCCAGAAGCTGTGTGTGTGTGTGTGTGTGTGTGTGTTTGTGCACAAACATGCAGTTCTAAACAATAATCCTACAAATGCACCTGTTAGCTTTGTGTTACATCCATCTTACTCATGACACATTCAGTATTAAATGCCAAATACAAAAAGCTGATGTGTTTAATCAGTTTAAAAATATTCAATATTCATGCATATCTTTATTTAAAGATTGCCTGATATATGCCTTTTTTAGCATAAAGAAATATTTTGCAATACATGCTATCAGAAATAATCTGAAATTTACTTTTATAATATTTTTATAAAGAACAGTTTAACAGGTTTTAAGGCTCTATGTTCCTCTCAGGATCAGTGTTTTGTATCAGATTGCATTACAGTTCATTCTCTCTCTCTCTCTCTCTCTCTCTCTCTCTCTCTATATATATATATATATATATTGCTCAAAAAAATAAAGGGAACACTTAAACAACACAATATAACTCCATGTAAATCAAACTTCTGTGAAATCAAACTGTCCACTTAGGAAGCAACATTGATTGACAATCAATTTCACAGCTGTTGTGCAAATGGAATAGACAACAGGTGGAAATTATTGGCAATTAGCAAGACACACTCAATAAAGTAGTGGTTCTGCAGGTGGGGACCACAGACCACTTCTCAGTACCTTTGCTTTCTGGCTGATGTTTTGGTCACTTTTGAATGCTGGTGATGCTTTCACACTCGTGGTAGCACGAGACGGACTCTACAACCCACACGAGTGGCTCAGGTAGTGCAGGTCATCCAGGATGGGACATCAGTGCGAGCTGTGGCAACAAGGTTTGCTGTGTCTGTCAGCATAGTGTCCAGACGCTTGGCATTTGCCAGAGAACACCAGGATTGGCAAACTCGCCACATGTGCTCTTCACAGATGAAAGCAGGTTCACACTGAGCACATGTGACAGACGTGACAGAGTCTGGAGACGCCGTGGAGAGCGATCTGCTGCCTGCAACATCCTTCGGCATGACTGGTTTGGCAGTGGGTCAGTAATGGTGTGGGGTGGCATTTCTTTGGAGGGCCGCACAGCCCACCATGTGCTCGCCAGACGTAGCCTTACTGCCATTAGGTACCGAGATGAGATCCTCAGACCCCTTGTGAGACCATATGCTGGTGCGGTTGGCCCTGGGTTCCTCCTAATGCAGGACAATGCTAGACCTTATGTGGCTGGAGTGTGTCAGCAGTTCCTGCAAGATGAAGGCATTGAAGCTATGGACTGGCCCGCCCGTTCCCCAGACCTGAATCCGATTGAGCACATCTGGGCCATCATGTCTCGCTCCATCCACCAACGTCACGTTGCACCACAGACTGTCCAGGAGTTGGCGGATGCTTTAGTCCAGGTCTGGGAGGAGATCCCTTAGGAGACCATCTGCCACCTCATCAGAAGCATGCCAGGCATTTTAGGGAGGTCATACAGGCCTGTGGAGGCCACACACAATACTGAGCCTCATTTTGACTTGTTTTAAGGACATTACATCAAAGTTGGATCAGCCTATAGTGTGTTTTTCCACTTTAATTTTGTGTGTGACTCCAAATCCAGGCCTCCATTGGTTAATAAATTTGATTTCTATTGATGAATTTTGTGTGATTTTGTTCTCAGCACATTCGACTTTGTACAGAACAAAGTATTCAATGAGAATATTTCATTCATTCAGATCTAGGATGTGTTATTTGAGCGTTCCCTTTATTTTTTTGAGCAGTGTATATCATTGTCCATTGTATATATACATATATCGCTGCTGTTGGAAGAAAACCTTGTATTTATTTTATTCTGTTTATTTTATTATGTTTATTTTAGTCTGTTCATCTCGAAATTTACATACAACACAGGGCTTATATTCACAGGGAAAACGAGGGACAGGTGGAAAACAGGTGGAGACAATCAGGGGCGGAGTCATGAAAGGAGGGGGCTAAACCAAAACAAACGCACATGGAAGATTAAAACAAAAAGCACATGGAGTGGGAGGAGCCAATCATGACAAGTGGAGGGATACATGAAAAACTACTTAACGAATACATTTACTTAGTTACTGCATACTATATTTACTTAGTTACTGTCCACCACTGTTATTAAATCATCTAAAGAAGCAGCTTCACATGCATTCTTCACTGCTGTCCACACAACATCCACAGTGGTTGGAACTGTAAGTGGACAGAGACCATCATACGACCACCACTGACCAGATATGATCTGGGTGGTAAAGCATTGCCAGTACATTAGTGACACTAACATGATATGGTAGTGTGTGTGGTGTTGATACGATTGCATCATGTACAGCAGTGTTTCTACGGTTTTTACACTCTTCAACATCACTGCTAGGTCAAGAGTTACAGTCTCTAACTGCACACCAGCATGTGGAGCTACAATGGAAGCGTTTATGTGTTTGACACTCTGATCAAGTCACTGTAACTGATTTCACACATTGAGCTCCTGACTGGAAGAAATGTTCAGATAATGCTGTGGGGTTGAAACGTTTATCTGGAAAGCCATGAAAACACACAATTGTAACACCCCTACCAGAGTGATAGATGCATAAACTTGTATTTTCTCCTTTCTATGCTTAGTCGTTTTAATTGCTAAAATCACCGTCTGCCCATGTTTTTTTCTCTTTCTCACAAACACAAATCACACACACCCACACACACAGACACATACACACACACACACACACACACACCCACCCACACACACACACACACACAGAGTGACATTTTCTAAGCCACTTATCCTCCCGGGTCACTGGAGTCTATCTCAGCACTCATTGGGCATTAGGCAGGAAACACTCTGGACAGGTCACCTGTCCTTCGCAGGGCAAATCCTAAACAACATTTTTTTGTTTGTTTTTCATTTTATTTTATGTTTCATATTTTTAATAAAAAACAAGATGAAAAGACATTAAGCATGGCAGCAGCACACTGTGATTGAGTGTATGAGCTGCATTATGGGTGGAGCTGTGTATCTCAGCAGAGAGCTACACTGATCCCATTCAGCTCTGACTCTGCTCTCAGTCACTTCACATCTCTATCAACATGCTGCTCTCTATCCTTTCTCTCCTAGCCCTGCTTTTAGGTAAGAGAACATTTATGAGCAAAAAATCTGAAAAAGTACTAAATTTAAGTTTTAATAGCAGATTAATTGAAATGTTGTGTGAGAGGTTCCAATTTAATTTCTTCAGTATTGTTCTGTTTCTAGGAGACACATCAGCACAGACAGTTGTGCCTCTGGAAGGAGAAATCCATGTTTCAGAGGGTGATAATGTTACTCTCTCCTGCAACTACACTAGTAGTTTTGTTGGTGATGTTCTTCAGTGGTATCGTCAGTTTCCCAGATCCAGACCAGAGTTTCTCCTGTCTATTAACCTATATGCGTCTAAGAGTGATCCTCCTCCCCGGATGTCTGTTGAACTTTACCAAGACAACAAGCGTGTGGATCTGATAATCTCCTCTGCTACAATATCAGACTCTGCACTCTACTACTGTGCCCTGCAGCCCACAGTGACAGGAAACCCAGCTACACTGTACAAAAAGCCCTTATATAGAACTTTTTATTTAACACTACATGTAATACTGAAGAGATATTAAATTCAAACTGGTGAACTTACATTTCTCTGGAGTTCTGATAACACAGATTAACATATTTAATTCTTTACCTTTTTATGAACAGAATTCTGACCTAAATTAAAGCCTGTATATTTAGTTTGAGGGTGAGATAATGTTCTGACAAAGATGCAATGAGGGAAACTGTCCACAGGAGGGTAAACCTCATCTAGTCTTCACTGAACACTGAAACAGTTTTGTTCAGTCTAAAATGGAAGGAAAGAGAAGAAGTTTCAAACATATTCAAGAACCAAATGATACTTCAGTCTAGATTTTTTAAAATTCATGTAACAATTACTAAAGACAGTTTAAAGACCTTCACGTTAGATTTTATTTATAGGTGAATGAGGATACAGTTTTGTTTCATAAGCAATATTAACCCTTTATGTCAAAAATATTTATTTTTCAACAGAAGAAAAAAGTGACTAAATACTGAGGAAGGACATTTGATGAGATATTTATATAAATATATACAGGAAATTAATAATTACTTAATAGTCACATATTTTATGTAATGATTGGAAGATCTCAAATCTAAAATAATAATAGATAATAGACCCTTCAAACACAACTATGTTTAGACATGAATGTTTAGATAGCTCTTCACTGAACTAAGACAAAAAATGGGATGAAGAATCGGAGGAAGACAGAAACACACAAAAATTTAGAGAGACTAAGCATCTCATTGAAACGGAGACAGCCATGAAAAGAGCAGGAAGAGTACTGGATTAGGACAGTGACAGTACAGTCATGTTGAATCAACCTGTAAATATTTACAAAACATTACAAGCTCTGGTCATTAGTGTATGAACATTTTAGACAATGAAGGCAAAAACATTGGAGGTGATGACCGTGTCTTGATAGCTTCTGAAAGTGTCACTTTAAAAGGACACGAAGTAACAAGAACGTAAAAAGTCACTGTGATGAGGAAATACTTCCAATCTCAGAAAAAAATGAATTTAGCAGATAAACACAAAATCCTGATCAAACTTCACAGACATTTTGCTCATGTTTCTGCTCACAGACTGCAGAGGCCTCTGACAGGCTCAGGCAATAAAGATCCAGAATGTAGCATCATTATGCAGAGAAATGTTAGTGAATGAGAAACATGTCAGATATACATTAAGACCAAACCAAAGCCTGCTGTTGGCCTATCACTGGCATTTCAGTACAATGAAACGGTGTAGTAGGCTACAGTCCTCATCAGTTCATGTTTGGCCAGAATCCTAACCTGGGACCGGGAGTTGTCATTGGTCAGGATGGTGCAGTGCCATTTGTCAGATATGGAGGAACCGGCATTAGGGTACATCACCTCAGGCAGAGAAAAGTGAATACAGAGAGCGCAGACCAAGCGCTGGATCAAGGATTGGAACAAGACTCATCACTCTGTGGGGAGGAAAGGGACCAGCTCAGGTCCAAGGTAGGCCAGATTCTCTGGGTTACAAGACAGAGCAGGCCAGATGTCATGTTTGATGTTAGCAACTTGGCATCAAGCATCAAAAATGCAACTATGCAGACAATCCATGAAGCAAACAGAATAGCCTGCAAACTGAAGCCCATGAATGTAGTTCTGAACTATCAACACTTGGGCAGAGACAGTGCTCCTAAAATGGTTGTGTTCAGTGATGCATCATTTAGAAGTCTTTCAGATGGAGGCACTCAAGGAGGACACTGGATTGTTCTATTGGGAGAAAATTAAAAGTTCTGACTCCTTTTTTGGCAGTCAAAGAGAATCAAAAGGATTACTGTCAAAACACTGGCAGTGTTCGGTGGCATTGATAATGATATTTTGTGGCTACGCTGTTCTCTGAACGAACCACTGGTGTTGCCGAACATGTTCTACCAAAGCGTCACAGGCAGTCATTTACTTGCTGATGCACAGTGTCTGGGAAAAGACTCTGGCTCGAGATTAGCAGCCTCTGTGTCATTCTGTGACAGAGAAGGTTGAGAACCAGTTGCAGACTGCCTTACCAAAAAGTGGGAATCAGCTTACCAGTTCCTTAAGGCACTGAATGTAGTACAATGGGAGTCATACCCAATACTAACTTAATACTAGAGTGCTGTTATAATATAAGGGTGTATTAGGTTGTTGTGTTCTGTTGATTAATTGTTTAATATTATATTAATATCAGACCAAAAGGAAGATTTTATTCTGAAGGGATAGGAATTTTGTTTTTCTCTTTCATACTCTCGTTTCTTCTGTTTTAAATGGTATAATGGTGGTATTTCAGAAGGGACCTCAGGGTCGTAGCGTGCAGAGCTACACTGCACATGCCTCCCCTTCATTAAAAGGACATCTGTTGTTGTTGTTGTAAATGTTGTTAATGTTGTTGTTGTTATTTGCTAGTTTAAGGTTGTGTTTATGTGCTGATTGTGTTTAATGTTGTTAGGCTGTGGGTTGGTTAGGGTGAGTTTTCTTGCCGTTACTCAGTGGACTTTTCTGATTTGTTCAATAAAATAGCATTTCCTTGAGCAGACACAATAGCTTCTTCTGGTTGTTCTTCACTGTCAACACTTCAGTATTCTGAATAAGTTACTTCTTGTGCATTATAACCCAATACACTACTGAATATATTAAGTGCAGTGTATTCAGTATTCAACCATCTCTACTTAACTCTGAGTGTACATGATACATAGATTTTCAGAATCATACAATAATGATGATGATGTTCAAAATGAGGTCTGACTGAGGAATTTTATTTTCAGATTCAGAAGCTGTGCGACTGTGTTCTGAGGCCCACTGTAACAAAACCACATTCACAGAAGTACATGCATGTCTCTACTGTTCTAGTGATCTTATTATTATAGCTTTTATATTTATATATAATTTTCAAACAGATAACTTTTAACAAAGTGTGCAACAAAGCTGTAGAAGTTGCATAAATACATACATGCATGGTGTATTAAAAAAGAACATATGAGGTTAGATCAACTGTTTCTCTTGCATTTTAGAAAATATGCATATGTCTACCAAATAAGGGGCTGGTGGACTGAATGGATTTTAAGGTAAGATTATCATCTGATGGTTGACTGAGTGATAGTGTACGAGTACAATGTGCAATGACAATAAAGTTCATTCATTCATTCATTTTAAGGTAAGATTATCATCTGATGAACACATATTTAAGTGTTAAAGTGTTGAACTGTTCAAGGCCTCACACTGTTTATGACATACAATGACACAATTATGTTAATGTGTGTGA
The DNA here is from genome assembly GCF_015220715.1 of Pygocentrus nattereri. Classification (NCBI taxonomy): domain Eukaryota; kingdom Metazoa; phylum Chordata; class Actinopteri; order Characiformes; family Serrasalmidae; genus Pygocentrus; species Pygocentrus nattereri. The sequence continues at coordinate 44,323,985 of NC_051212.1, forward strand.
GTCTATTGTATTATTGTGTCCCAAGAGCCACTGTGACATCATCACATTTAACATCATATGCAAATATGCTGTTCAAAACAATAAGCCTACAAATGCACCAGTTTACATTGTTAGAATCTTCTTACAAATCACATATTCAGAATTGAATCCTGAACTAACCAAGAATTGCTGACATGCTCATGTCTTAATACTTTTATCTCTTTTGATGGTGAAGCACATGTGTTAAATTTAATTAGTTTAATTAGTGTTAAATTTGATAGAACTGCATTGGATTACAATGATTTAATTTTGTCTCCCACAACGTTGCATTCATGTCGTTGTTTTGCTTGTCAGCTATATATAACATCCATCCATCCATCCATCCATCCATCCATCCATCCATCCATCCATCCATTTTCTAAGCCGCTTCTCCGTCAGGGTCGCGGGGGGTGCTGGAGCCTATTCCAGCAGTCTTCGGGCGGAAGGCAGGATACACCCTGGACAGGTCGCCAGTCCATCGCAGGGCTATATATAACATTAATAGCTTAAATGAAGGAATAAAATCAGCTCTTCTTGTGTTCTCTGTGTTACAGTTCAAAGTTCTTGCATGTAACTAAAACACAAAACTCTTACTGATGTTTATGTAAAATTAATACAATATCTAAGAAAAAATCTTTGAGACCCAAGAAAAGTGAATTTTTTCATCTCTTGTGTAGTATCATTACTTCATATCATCACCTCACCATTAACAAATGATAGATTCGTCATACCATATGGCATTTTCTCTATGCTGCAATTAACATTCCCAGCTATTTAGAGCTGAGTATTACTTCATACACATCCAGAACCACAGACAGAAACAAAATAAATAAATAACGAGACATTATGAATCTCACAGGCTGGTGGATTTGGACATATCAGTACTGAACCTGTTAATAGGACTTTCTTCTCCAAGCTTGTTTAATGCATACATCTTGTCACATGGTTGTAACAGACTCAGCAGAGTAATAGTGTATGATGAGTTCTTCAGTCAGGAGGAGGAGCTGAGTGTGTGTAGAGAGCAGAGATGATCCGCACACTGACATGCTGACGAGCTCTAACTCAGTGTGTGTTCTTCTCTCAGTAAGTGCTGTTCACCATGATCATCTTCACTGTACTGTTGCTCTCAGCTCTTAAAGGTAAATCTTTCAGATATTATATGAAAAGTAGAAAACTAACTTCGATGCATTTGTTGTTCTAGGATATGGTTTAAGCTTAATCTTAGACTAAATTGCAGGGCCTTTTGGTGATTTGCCATTTGAAAATATTTATAGTCTTCGATTAGGCTTAATCTGGGTCTGAGAAACTACCATAGCGAAGGCTAGATTTATTTATTCATTGGTTTAGACGGAGTGAACATTATTAAAATGATCTTTCAACTGTTGTAGGTAACAGAGCTGAGGACGTCATCACTCCAAGCAGAGACGTTGTTTTTGCTGTTGAAAGTCAAAATGTTACACTTTACTGTAACTACAATGGAACTGCTTATGGTCTTCACTGGTATCGGCAGTATTCAGGTTCACCTCCACAGTTCCTCATACTGGACTATAATGGAGTTATTACTAAAGCTCAACCTCCAGTTCCTGGAATATCAATTAACCATGTAAAAGAAATGAATAAAGTGGATCTGATCATCTCCTCTGCTGCAGTATCAGACTCTGCACTCTACTACTGTGCCCTGCAGCCCACAGTGACAGGAAACCCAGCTACACTGTACAAAAACACCCCTATTATACCCTTTACTATACACAACTTAAAGTGTTAGATACTGTACAAAGCCTAGAAATCAATAATGATATTTCTTTTCAGAATCTACTGTATGAAGATTTAAACTTGAAGACTGAACACACTACATTACACTACTATACACTACATTTCAAACTGAAGAGATTCTAAAATGCCTTTGGGATTGTCAATTTGACACTATGATTTTGTAGAATCTTGCCAGTATTAATCAATATATTCAATTTAGGAACATAATTCTGATCTAAATGACCTCTTATGTGTTTGTAGTCTCAGGGTGCACAGAGATGTAATGAGGGAAACTGTCCACAGGAGGGAAGACTTCATGTAGATTTAACTGAACACTGAAACAGTTTTGTTCTTGTGTCTTATGTGGTAGTTGAAGTAAAGAGAAGGACTGTTTAAATATGCTGAAGATAAAATAGCAGGTTCTGAGACAAATAATACTTAATTTATGCCTTTCTTTCCTGTTTTGTTCTATGGATTCTTTTTCTTTTCTTTTTTTTTTAGGTAACTCATATTATTAATATGTATGCTTAAACAAATTTTAAACATGATGTATTTTACCTCAAGTGATCATAGAATAGGTTCATATGGAGCCGTTTAAAAGAATCAACTGAAAATAAAATAAAACAATTAATTAAATGTCATAGTAGTTATTCAGGAAATATATATTTATTTTTAACTGACTCAGAGTTGAACTGATTCATGATCTTGATCAGCGAGCATAAATATGAACAAAACGCTGTATAAAAGATCCAAATCAATAATTTAACCGTATAAAACAAATGTTATGGCAAATATACTCACACATTGATTCTAATCCTAAGCAACTATGCAACAACAACAGTGCCCTATACACTAACTGCTCTGTGGTTTGTGGAATTATTTTTGTTTGTTTTTTTAACTAAATATTTGACTTAAACAGATTGAAACTTCTCTTTCAAAATAAAGCATTATGTGTAACTTTAAACAAATGTATAAACATCATTTGAATGTTTATAACAATAATATAAAATTATATAATATAAAATTTTAACAAATGTATAAAAACCAAAGTTTCGCTTCACCAGAGGAGCACAATCTCTTGTGCAATACTATATACATATATGGACGAATGTAAAGAGCTCAACACATACACAGACACACACATATTCTGTGTTCAGCTATTCCTTCTTCTGGGTTACAGGGTGTGCTGGAGCCTATCCCAGTGGTCATCGGGCGGAAGGTTGGAAACACCCTGGACAGACACATTCACTCACAGAGTACCCACAGGAAACCCATGCAGACACAGGGAGAACATGCAAACTCCACACAGAAAGAACCCTGGTCACCCAGCTGGGGAAATCAAACCTGGGCCCTACTTGCTGTGAGGTGACAGCACTACCCACCACACCACCGTGCCACGCTCAACATATACAGAATACTTTTAATTCCTGTCATACTTTTTTGTAAAGGATATTTAGACAAGAATCTTGTTTTTTTTTTCATATATGATATATGGCCAAACGTATGTGGACACTCCCTCTAATTACTGAGTTTAAATATTCAAGCAACACTGTTTGCTAACAAGTGTAAAATCAAGCACATAACCATGCATTCTGCATAGACAAACACTGGCCATATAATGAGTCACAATAAAGAGCTCATTGTCTTTAAAAGAGGCCAGTCTGCAATATGTCACAAGTCAGTTTATGACATTTCCGACCTGCTAGATCTGCCCCGGTCAACTGTAAGTGCTATTGTGAAATGGAAGCATTTCAGAGCAACATCTCATCCACAAAATCCATTCAAACTGTCAGTAGATGCTGGCACAGCATAAAAATCACTTATCCTCTGATGGATCCCTCACTACAGAGATCCAAACTGCATCTGGAAGAAATGAAAGCACAAGAACTGTGTCAATAGCTTTATGAAATGTGTTTCTACAAACAAGCCCAAGATCACTATATGCAATGTCCAGCTAAAATGATGTAAAACAGGGGACTTTAACCTTTTTCCCAAGGCCCACCTGTTTATAAGTTTCCATTCATCCATCCATCCATCCATCCATCCATCCATCCATCCATCCATCCATCCATCCATCCATCCACTTTTAAAATACATTTTTTTCCCTATGTGCTGGGACTGAAAACCTGAGAATTAGGGCCTGAAAAAGATCAGACCAGTTCAATCTCTCACACTCACACACACACACACACACACACACACACACACACACACACACACACACACACACACACACACACACACACACACACACACACACACACAGATGAAGGGTCAATTAAACCAAGGTTAATTTAGAAGCAGAGAGAGCCCTGCAAGTTTTTGCTGGACAGGTTCTGCTTTCTGTTGCAGACCTGAATACGGGTGAAGTGTTTGCATATTTAAAAACTGAGCAAATGAAAGAAAAAGTGTGATAGATCTGCACCGAACAAGGCAGGTGTGAAAGCGCCCTTTGGAACTTTTCCATCTCTTGCCAATTGTCTGCATCTCATGCCACTCAGCTGTGTTTTCTCAAACTGATGATGTTTATTTAGTCTGTTCCACCAGTGTTTTTATTTGTATCTCTCCATTCATATTTATATAGGTTATAATTTGAACATGTTTGGTTCTAATATTTTTAATTATTAAGGTAATTATTTTTCCATTTATTTTTAATGACAAAGTGATGTTACCTAAAAACTACCACCTTCCCATGAGTATAGGCCCATGGACTACTAGAGGTTCTTAATGCTCATCAATTTTGAGACAAACAGCTTAACATTCTGAACTCCTTTGTTCTGTATAAACAAAGGGACATTCTAATCACAGTAACAGTCAGAAAAGACATGTCAAAAAAATCCTGCCCTGAAATGTAAACATTACAGTAACTTCGCTTTCCCGGCTAAGATCATTGAGCTCCATGTTGCTTATTAATTAAGTCATTAATTACCTTTTAGAATGCTAATCAGGAATCACAGCAACTGAATTCCAGTGTTTACATATTAACAATTATTTAATGCTTACAAGTAAAATGTGAAATACAGGGGATCCATGGAGCTCCGGGACCCTCTGAGCAAGAGTACTGATGAAGTAAGAACCTGTATGTTGTTTAAACTGAGGGGCTGAAAACGATTTTTCTTTACTAGAACTACAGATAACAGCTAGCAAACATGCAGAATGTTCAGAAAACCCAAATCTGTCTGCTACAAATGATGTCAAATTGGATGACCCTTACAGTGATTAGCATAGACATTATATGTGTGTGTGTATGGATGTGTGCGTGAGAGAGAGAGAGAGACAGAGAGAGAGAGAGAGAGAGAGAGAGACTCTACTGTGTCCTCAGAACCAATGTGACATCATCACATTCAGCTCTAAACAATAATCTTACAAATGAACCTGTCAGCTTCATTTTACCATCATCTTACAAACCACATATTCAGTATTCAACCCTAAACGCAAACAAATGATTAAAAATGTATCACAGCATAAAAACACCAATGCAGCAAATTTTCTGTTTAGTTTCAAGACCATCCTTTAATTGTCTTTAATGTTGTTACTTAAAAAACTGGTAATATAATCCTGGATTTCAGATTCTAATGTGGTATAAATGAGTAAATACTTATTTTGTTTTTAGCCACATATTTTTGTTCTCTGTGCTTTCTATAGTATTAGTTAGTCGTGTCTGTGAGACTGGTGAAGCTGACTGTATTTGATGAGTTTTGTGCTGTGTGGTGCTGAATGTAGGAAGCAATCAGTGTTGTTTTGTAACAGGAATTGGTGTGTGTGTGTGTGTGTATGTGTGTGTGTGTGTGTGTGTGTGTGTGGTTTGTATTTGAGGATATAAAATAAGTTTCTATTACTGAATTATAAATAATTATGGAATTAACACTTCAGTTCAACAGAGCACATATTTATTTATCGAAAGTTAAACACGAGATTTCCTGTAGGGGCACATTAAACTATTTTGAGTATAATAAGATCCATATAAACAATTATTTTTAGCAAGCTTGGAAAGTCTTTGAAAAGTATTTTTTCATGTTACATGATTACTTTGAGTATTTATTGATCTTTTTTTTCTGCTTCGATCTTCCACAAAGACAGAAAGCTCAGTGGAGCAGCTCCCAGAGCAGGAGTTTCCTGTTGTAGTTTCTCATAACTGCACTCACTTCAGAGAGATTCACACTAACATTAGCTTTAGCGCACTGAGAGCTTAAACACACTACTGACTCCGTCTGATCATATTTACAATGAAGAGAAACCTCCTCATCATCCTCATCATCACATCAGGTACTCACTGTGAAGATGTGCTCAGAAATAATTGAAGATTGAAGAATGCTACTTTATTAAAATATCTAATCTTATTTCTCTGCTACTTTTCTTTCAGGTGTGTTTGGTGCTGATCAAATTGGATCATCAGAAGATCAGGAGACTGATGTTCTTAGAAAAGAGGGAGAACCTGTTACAGAAGGTGGAGCTGTGTGCTTAATACATGAAGAAACCTTCACAGAAGACAGACCTCATTTCTGTTTTAACTGGTAAAACTTTCATCTGACTGGCCTTCAGTGGAGCTGCTCCCTCTTAATTTCCATACACAGGTTGAGGAATTGTGGGATATAAAAGTGTGTTATGATGACCTTTTCTCACAAAGCTCAAGTCAGCTTCTTTTCTCATTCCACCTTCAATGCTTCAGCAGTTACATTCTGGTGCCTCGCATCGGCAAACTGACAACTTACTGTAAACAACAATATAAGACAAATACTGGTTTACAAATACTGGAGAAATCTAAAAACAAAGAACATAAAGAGCTGTTCATAACTTTATTTCTATCTCTCTTACTCTGTCACACTCTCACACTCACTTCACAGTGAGGTTAAACTAGTTGGCTTGTCAGCTAGTTAGCCAATGTTTTTGAGTTAATCTCTTTTCCTTACCTCATTTAAACCCAGTTACATAAAGTTAACAAGAGTTAACGAGCAACCAAAAACAGATATCCAGCTATACTGAACACAATTTGCCATGAATCCATATTGTAGATGGACAAATATTCAAATTCTATCTTGAGCTTTGTTACAAATTACTTTGCAGAACATAACCAGAGACCCCCCAGGTCTGATATGATTGGCTTACAAAATATGAAGTCTGATTGGCTGAATGCTACGTTAGTCCATCTCTGGTAGCAAACACAGAGCCTCCCCCAGGTCACACTCTGCTATTACAGTATATTGTGAATGAGAATAAACTGATGATTTTGCCTAGTAATGTCCAAATCGACTTTAAAGCTGTTTAAATCTAAAAAAAATGAAAGAGCAAAACCATGTGATTAAAACTAGATATGGATATGTACATAATGTGTGGTATGTACATAATATATAATATACATCTTTATTTCTAATAAGTGCACATCATCTCTCCCTTAATAAAGCTTAGTAATCTATTAAAAATGCACTGTCTTGCTTTAGTTAAGTCATTTCTCATTAAATATTCAAAGAGCCCATTTCCATATATGCATGAATGTACACAGAGCAGCCCAATGGTCTACATAAACTAATTATCATAATTTTATTTAACAAGCTAGAACATTCTTGTAAACATCTCCTTAAAAGTAAATCTTCATATACTTCTGAAAAGTTATATCACAACTCTTTACCAGAAGGTGGAGCTCTAGTAAAATGTAAAAAGTCTAACTGAGCCTCTGTCAGATCAACACTTTGAAGAATGAACTCAGTACTGACTCTTCCAGTCATTTTGTCTGTCTGAAGATCAGTCATGATGTTGCTCTGTGTCTTGTTGATCTTTACTCAGTTTGAAGGTGAGTCATTCAGCAGTGCATTTTTCTCAAAAAGGATTTTAGCGAATTTAACCAAAAACCTTCTGATTGTAGATACACCTCACACTCAGCTATAAAATTCACTTTCTTTCTCTCTCTCTCTCTCTCTCTCTCTCTCTCTCTCTCTCTCTCTCTCTCTCATTCTTTCTTTCTAGACAACACTGCTGCAGTTGGAATACAGCCACTCTTCTTTGAAAAGCATGTATTGGAGGGAGAAGATGTCACTCTATCATGTAACTACAGCGCAGCTACAGGAGACACCTTCCAGTGGTATCGCCAGTATCCTGGATCCAGATCAGAATTCCTCCTTTATCTGACAGAGTTTAATATCGCATCTGATTCTGCTCTTCGTCTGACAGCAGAGGTTAAGAAACAGTTTGAGCGTGTGGATCTGAACATCTCTCATACTGTAGCGTCAGACTCTGCACTGTACTACTGTGCTCTGCAGCCCACAGTTACAGGAAACTCAGCTACACTGTACAAAAACACACTTCACTCACACATTTTCTATAATAAAAGTCTCCTTTAGTAAGTGTAAACGGAACATTCTGGAGGACTGTCTCTGGCACACTTTCTTACAACTGAACAAAAGGCCTCATTGCCAAGGCTTCTGCAGTGGAGACAGTGACACTTTGCCTAAGAGGATTTTATGAGAGGAAGATTTATTGAGTTATTCCGATGTCAAATGTGACTGTGACTATTGAAAAGAGAACTACACTGTGTGTGTGTGTGTGTGTGTGTGTGTGTCTGGTGTCTGGATTCTTTTTGACAAGTTAAACACAGGGTTGGGATGTATAATAAAACACAAGTATTGATAGTATTGATAATATATACTCAGAATTCAAAAGTTACGTATTTGTTTTCCAGAAAATACATTTAGAATACTCACCCACTAAATTAAAAGAAACACTATAAACACTTGTTTATGAACACGAATCATTGCATGGCATGTAAAAACATGCTTAGTCATGATGAAGAACTGTAAAGAGTAACAAAGAGCTCCTTAACAAACAATGAGCTTCCTGCGAAAGCCTGAGTAGACGGATAAACCAGTAATGACACAGTTATTTATCTCAGTGTTACTTCATAAAATTGATAGTACTGGTCGCATTTGAGGCCATTGTAAAATAAATGATATACACACACTGACCATCTCATAACAACTGAGCTCTGTATTATTGCACAATGTCATGAAAAATTATGAAATAATTATGAAAATTTATGACATAAATTGTGCTGGTAATGTAATCAATCTTTGGCTATAATGCTGACATGGACCACTAAGTGCACTGATGAAGTAAGAATCTGTTTTTTCTTTAAACTGAGAGGCTGAAAACTTAATTTCTTAACTATAACTAGGCTGCTCAGCTGGCTAACACTTAGCAAACAGGCTTTAAAATGCCATCATTGATTTTACAGCCTTGAATTGATGTATTTATGATTCACCCTATAAAAGTCTAAAATAACTCTTCAAATGCCTTTCAGTCAGAAGTATCATCAAACACAGGCTAAATCTCAAATGGCTCTATGTTGCCTAAATAGTGAACAGGGTTGGGTAGCTACTGAAAACTTACTAGCTATGTGCTTAGTACTTTAGCTACTTTTCCAAAATATGTAGCTAGCTACAGTTTAGCTATCTTCCAGAAAATAAGTACTGGCATCTTTTTAGCTACTTTTTGAAAAGCAGTGTACTACTTTTTTGGTTACTTTCAAAGTGTGATTGCATTTCACTGCACAGATGGGTTAAAATGCAGAGGTGAAATTTCCCCACTGTGGGATTAGTAAGGGTCATCTAACTTAAATATTAATATTAATTATTTTTCCAGCTTTTGATATTTTGACCATGAGACCATTTCAAAATTCAAAATGTAAAGGTCAAAAATATAAAATAACAGGAGCAATAATAATAACTAGAAACTGATGAAACTTGTGTGAAGTGTGATGCCCACTGTAACAACATGAAAACTATGCTAAATGACAATCAGTACCCATATTGAGGTATCCTGAGTGCACCTGGGCTGAGGTGGGTGGGAAAGTGAGAACGTTCAACTGAGCAGGAACAGCGTTTAGAGCTGCCTATGGAAACCTCGGCTTCAAAGGTTTTAAAATGCGTTTGATGAAGATCAGCTAGATTGGTGGACTGGTTCTGTATAACCATGCAGTTCTCTAGAATTCAGAACATTCTAGTGTGTGATATTTTATAAAAACTAATAAAAGTAGTTAGCAAAGTTGCCAAAGCTTAAAAATAATAAACTGCATATAAATCATGCTGAAGTTAATTTGGAAAAGCTCCCCTCAAATAAACAGAAAATGTGTTTTATGATCACACATATTTGCTTACAATTTACTGCTGAAGTCTAAGTCTAAGTCCAGTCTTATATATATATATATATATATATAAACATTTTTATAGAGCATATCACTGCAGAGACACCATCTGGGATCAAGTTTATAGCTCAGCTTTATGGAAGATGGATCAACTTTCAGTAGGAAAAAAAGCTGAAGACTTCAGCTTCTTTCATCACAAGGGTTTAAAATTACATTACCCATTTATTTGACTGGAAAGAAGACAGTTTCAGCTCTCATATGACATTCACCTTTAGAATGTAGATTATGAAATATGAAAGTTAAGAAGAATATGATCGGGTGTTTTGGAGACCATTGGTGGTCCCAAAGAGTTAAAAAGGTTAAATGTTGCTGCAGTTACTCTGAGGTGCCTTACATGTAGAACGAATTTAAAAGTTGGCGAATACGAAGCCACATCAGCTCAATAAATACATCAGTTTACCTCAATAAATAATCCTTGATCAACAAATGACCTCAGACTTTTGCTCGGAGACGTTTACTGAGCAGTTAATGTGCAGCACAGCGAAGCTACAATCAGCCGTTGGAGCTGCTGATCGCGTCTCACTGGCTGATCTAACGCTGCGACCCAAACCACACACTGCTGTACTTCACCTACTACACTAAAGAGTGCAGTTCTGATAGTACAGGCGGTATGTTTGTACACTATTCAGGGTGCTAGTGTGCGGTTTGGAACACGAAAATAATATCCCTGCGGAAATGTCAGCCGTTTAGAGTTCAGCTATCGTTTGTCATCAGTACAAACACAAACCGAAAGAAATGAAGTCAGTAGACTCAAATACACTGATTAATGTGCTTTACACATTTAAAAAGTGCTTCAAAAATGTTTTTCTGTCTTTGCTGGATCGGTTTTGGCTTTATTATGTCATTATAAACCGCCACAGCACCGCTGAGTGAACTTGAAGTTGACAATCAGATTGGTGGTAGCGCGACTGTGACGTCATCGGAATACTATCTGTATGAAACTGCAGGCATTAGAATGTTGGGGTTTGCTGCAGAATGATTGGATAATACAAATAGTTATAGTGAATGGCGTCAGAATGGCCGTTTGTGACATCATTCGGAAAAACCTATATATTCGCCAGTAGAACATCAATTCTTGAGTACCTAACAAACTATCACAAGATAAAGAAATTAGGCATGACAGCAGCATATTGTAAATGAATGCATCAAGGAATTTAAAGAGCATAAAAAAGGCTGCTTCTACATCATATACCTGTATATGCATCACACTGATTATAACTATCACTCAGTGAAGTAAAGAAAAGAGTAAAATCAAAATGAAAATACACACATCATACCACTATATGCAGCTTATGCAAAGTGTAAACCAAACACATCAGTCTCTGCACCACAGTTGAGGCAACCCATGAAATGAGAGAAAAAGCAGGTTAACTTCTTTTTAGCCTTAAAAAAAAAAGAAAAGAAAAATACAATCTTAAAAATTAAGCTGCCAAAAAGGAGTTTTATATATTAAGGATACCCACGGTGGAATGAATAAAGATCACGAAAAGAATGAGCCACCTGCCCTGGCCGATCAAGAATAATGAGTAACTGAGTCCAGACTCGACCGAAGAGGGTGCTCATCATAGGATAGAGTCTCACACGGACATGATGTTGGATGATTACTGGAACTTAAAGTGTGCACTGCCTCCAGTTCTGCATGAGAACACATTGTCCATCAGGAGTTCACTAGGGACTTGCATGACCCTCTCTGTAGCCAGAAAACAAAAACAAAGTAAAAGTTAGATGCTTTGCTTGAGCATGATGCCCACACAAAGATAAACACAAGGCCTTCTGCTGTTAAATTGAGCAGTGTAGTAAATATATGAGAAATCAGCATTCAGCAATACAGTTCTGCAGGTCACTTTTTGGGAGTGAAACATAAACAAGCACACATTTCAACACGACATCATCAGCATTTGTTCCACCTCTGTCGACTAGTAGACTAAATCCGCAGATGCCTCCAGTCAGACACCTAAGCAACAACTTAGAATCATCCCAGCTGCCAATTGGTAAATCCTAGTATACACCCTAGCAACTGCCAACAAACACAGTAGTTCACCTTAACAGGCATAACAACCTGGCAGCCACCTTGTGCACCTAAACTGTAAAAGTTTGCACAAGAAAAAAAAAACAAAAACCTAATATCAATTAAACCCCTGGCTTTATCTTGTTCAGTCAACTTCCATAAATGACTGGCTTTACTGTCTGATATGTCAGCACTAAAATATTTATTTGAGCTAACATAAGAATATTTACTAGTTTATTTAGTACAACTAGTCTCAAGCAAAGAGGAGAAGAAGAAGTACAACACAGGTGAACACAGTTAATTCATATCAAAATCCAAATACAAAATAGAAAACATGAGTAAAGTGTCTTAAAAATCACAAATACATAATCAAGCTTCAAAATAGAAATGTAATGTCAAATATGAAGCAATTTATTTTATGTTTTAATTCGTCTTCCAAGTGAGACAAAGGTGCATGACACACTGGACATGTTAAGGTGGTACAAGTAGCAGCTAATGAATGCATGATTTACTCTCAGCTGTGTTGAACTGTTCAGGGCAAATTATGCTGTTTCACTATATCATTCAATAATTTAAATATACAATAATCATGAATTTATAAGACATCAAAACCTTTTGACAATCCAGAAACTGTATGTGTGTGTATGTGTCTGAGAGAGGGGGACTCTTTGTATTGCTGTGTCCAGCAAGCCACCGTGGCATCATCACATTCAACCGTCATACACAAACCTGCAGTTCTGAACAATAAACCTAAAAATGCACACATTTAGTATTAAGTCCTGCATACAAAGAGCTGATAAAAGTAGCAAATATATTCATGTCTTAATTTCATCTTTTATAGGAGTAAAAGTCGTATGCCATTTAATCAAAATATTGAACAGTTTGCTCTGTCATAGAAAATGTCCTGATTGAAAACCTGCAGTGCTGAATTAGTACTAAATTCCAACTGAAGACAACTTACAGAGCTCTGCAAGAGTTATTAAAAGCTGGTGATTCTGCTATGTGGTTACACCTGTTGGGGAATTCTGCAATTGTTAAAATTTGATTTTCTGCTTAGGTTCATTTACCTAATGTTTTGCTTCTGTTTTTATTTATATTTTAATTTTCCACAAAGACAGAAAGCTCAGTGAAGCAGTTTCCCAGAGCAGGAGTTTCCTGTTGTAGTTTCTCATAACTGCACTCACTTCAGAGAGACTCACACTAACACACAGATCAGCATTAGAGCACTGAGAGCTTAAACACACTACTGACTCCATCTGATCACATTCACAATGAAGAGAAACCTCCTCATCATCCTCATCATCACATCAGGTACTCACTGTGAGGATGTGCTTAGAAATATTTAAACAACATTTTATTAAAATTTTAAATAATCTTCAAATTCTACTTTTCTTTCAGGTGTGTTTGGTGCTGAATATATTAGACCATCAGAAGATCAGGAGACTGATGTTAATATAAAAGAGGGAGAACCTGTTATACTGAAATGCTCTTATGACTCAAGTAGTGATTATGTCTCTCTCTACTGGTACAGACAGTATCCTAACAGAGCTCTACAGTATTTACTGTATAGAGGGGCTCGATCATGGAGTAGTTATAGCAACACTGCAGACAGAAGATTTGAGTCTACTGCAACCAGAATACCCACTGAACTCAGAACAACAGAACTAAGACTGTCAGATACAGCTCTCTACTACTGTGCTCTTAGAGTTGGAGCCCAGTGATACAAAGTCTCAGAGACGCTTTACAAAAACTCACACACCATCTGTTTGCTTTGAACACAAGTAGATCAAAGTAACATCCAAACCACAATGTATTATCTGTTATTACACTCTCTCTGAAATGGCTGTGGTAAGAAAAACAAAAAAAAATTAGCTGCTTTTTTGGTGGGACAAGGTTTCCCATTGTCAGCAGCTAAAAGAACAATACATATCTTGGCCGTGGAGTTCACAGACCTTTACAAGGCCAGGGGCTGTGTTGTTTGAAAATAATAATAATATTATTCTAACAACAACAACAACAACAACAACAACAATAATAATAATAATAATAATAATAATAATAATAATAATAAATATTAGTAGTAATAGTAGTAGTAGTAGTAGTATTTTCTGTAACAGGAAGCGAGGAGGCAGATGCATGTGCTGAGATAAGCAAGATTTATTAAGAGTAAATCCAAAATCAGGGTTGAGACAGTCCAGGGTCATAGAGCCAACATGGATAGATCGGGGGGCAGACATGACATAAACCAGAATACAACAGAGCAAACAGAACATCCAACACAGCATATAACAACTAACAAAGATCAACACAAAGACCAGCGAAAACAAAGGGCAAACACAGGGCTTAAATACGACACCGGGAAGACAAGGGACAGGTGAAAACAATCAGGGGCGGGGTTACAAAACAAGGGGCAGGACTACGGATACCAAAACAATGAAGCACGTGGACTATACCAAAACACAAACACGTACAGGACTGGGAGGGGCCAATCATGACATTTTCAGTGTTTGAAAATTAGAATATATTAAAATTATAGTCAAAGTTACTCTGTTATTCTAAGCAGATCTGTTATTCTGTAAGCAGATCAAATTCTAAATTGAATGTGAATGTTCGAGTAAATTTTCTTTTTGCAGGAATCAAGAAAAGACCTAATCCTAAAAATACCCTTTTAAATAAACAGTTAAAATGTAATATTAAAATTCCCAGGCTAATTACACACTAAGGCTTATTAATCAGCCTTCAACTACAACTACAACTACAGGGACTCCAATGCAAACTTGAGATATTCTTATGTTATAAAAGTTTGTAATAAAACTGGCCTTTAAATGGGTCAATTAGATTATAGCTTGCTTGTCATTCAACTATTATTATTAGAAAGTGATAAACACTGCCTTCATCTTTTCCGACTAGTTTTTGCAACCGTTTTGTAAAAGGTACTGGAAAAAAAGGCAGTAAATATCAAAACGTTCTTGATTCACCTATAGACTTGATAGTCATTATCCAAAGTCGAATCAAAGGTATGTGTTAAAGCTATAAAACTTATCTTTAAAAAAAACAACACATGCACACACACATGCACACACCCTAGCAAACCCCTAGCAATCTCTAGATACAACCTAGCAATGGTGTAGAAACATTTTAGCAATTACTTGCGTGACATTACTCTGTGTTGTACTTGAAGTGAGAGGTTGTACAGGTTGAAATTTTATTTCCACTTTAAAAATGACTTACAGTAGGTCAGCATTAGACCAATATTGTGTCTCACTTAAATTTAGAAACAATCCTTAAACAGCCTGTCTGAGTTATTTAGTTCTCCCCTTAGAGAACTGTGTTATATAACCTAAAGAGAATCATAAGCATTAGAGCCTGTTTAGTTCAGTGAGATTTGCCCAGTAATCATTGTACACCTGGAACAACGTGTCCCCTTAAATAACATATTGAAGTCATAAATTTTGAATATGACCCTGTGTTTCTAATATAGTCAGTCATACGAAATTTATCACCCATATCACTGAGCCTAATTTCAAAGTCTGAATTGTGGACAAATGAGATGCCTGTTTATTAGCCAAATTACCTTGTGTCTGAACAGCGTTTAAGTTTATAGATAAGTCTAAGACCTGAATATTAATGTTCACAGTTTCGGTAATAAATGTTCACTAACGACACAAATACCAAACTCTACTAACAACCCACAGATGACTCACACGTTAAGAACAATGATGTCATATATCATCATGGCACATCTTCAACTCAGTGGTCATGACAGCAGCCAAGCTTCTGCTTCACTTCAACATCACAGGCTTAAGATGATTATCTGACTGTAGCTTGCCCAGTTGTTTTGATGAGAAGCATGTTCATCAATTTAAAGATTTAAAAGCTCAGTCGTTGGGGCGAGGTTCACCACTTTGTGAACAACTGCGTGAGCAAATAGTCCAACAGTTTAAGAACGTTTCTCAACGTGCAATTGCAAGGAATTTAGGGATTTCATCATCTAAAGTCCATAACATCACCAGATTCAGAGAGTCTGGAGAAATCTCTGCAAGTAAGTGGCAAGGCAGAAAACCAACATTGAATGCCCGTGACCTTCGATCCCTCAGGTGGCACTGCATTAAAAACCAACATCACTCTGTAACGGATATTACCACACGGGCTCAGGAACACTTCAGAAAACCACTGTCAGTGAACACTGTTCGTCGGTCCATCTACAAGTGCAAGTTAAAACTCTGCTATGCAAAGCGAAAGCCATATATCAACCACACCCAAAAAAGCCAGCATCTCTGATGGTATGGGGGTATGTAAGTGCCCATGGCATGGGTAACTTGCACATCTGTGAAGGCAACATTAATGCTGAAAGGTACGTACGGGTTTTGGAGCAACATATGCTGCCATCCAAGCAACGTCTTTTTTAGGGACGTCCCTGCTTATTTCAGCAAGACAATGCCAAGCCGCATTCTGCACGTGTTACAACAGCGTGGCTTCGTAGTAAAAGAGTGCTGGTACTAGACTGGCCTGCCTGCATCTCCACTGGTACAGACAGTATCCTAACAGAGCTCTACAGTATTTACTGGATAAAGGGGCTCGATCAAGGTGTAGTTATAGCAACACTGCAGACAGAAGATTCGAGTCTACTGCAACTAGATCATCTACTGAGCTCAGTACTAGAGAACTAAGACTGGCAGATACAGCTCTCTACTACTGTGTTCTTCCCATCATAGCCCAGTGATACAAAGTCTTAGAGACGCTTTACAAAAACTCTCATACCTTCTGTTTGCTTTGAACGCAAGGAGATCAAAGTAACATCCAAACCACAATGTATTATCTGTTATTACACTCCCCGAAATGAGTGTTTGTGGTAACATATGCAGGAAAGAAAAAAAAAAACAGATCTTTCCAGTGATGTACACAGACTGTTCAAAAGATAATATTTTGGATCTATTTGTGGATAAGACCATGTTAGGATTTTTCATCATTATATGAAAATACCAGACAAAATATATAAAAATTAAAATAAATAAAAATCTAAATTATTGACAAATTCTAATATAACAGAGTATAACATTATAATATAACATATAACAATATAACATTCTGTAAGCAGATCAAATGTTAATTATAGAAATGTTATATATGTTCAAATACATTTTTCTTGTTGCAGGAACCAAGAAAAGTCCTAATGATAATAAATGCCCTATAAAATAAATAGTTAAAACTTGATATTCAAACACATTATTTAATCCCTTAAAATCTCAGGTTTATTATATACTCAGGCTTATTATTCAGTAACTACATGGACTCTAGTGCCACCTGGATGAGCTATACTTAGGTTACAGAAGTGTGTAATAAAACTGGCTTTTTAATTTTTTTATAAAAAATTATATTTAACTCATAATTCAACTATTATTATTAGAAACTATTCGCTCCGCCTTTGTCTTTTTTCACTCGTTTTTTTTTTTTGATTGAAAAAATGCTGGCAAATGACAAATTAAGTATAAAACTTTCTCAATAATCTTACAAATGTCATAATCATCAACCAAAACACAAACACACACACACACACACACACACACACACATATGCATTAGCAATCCCCTAGCAAAGTCCAGATATAACATAGCAATTGATTACTTGGTGTAACATACCAACAGACCGGCTTAGCAAACACCTCGGTGACACTTTATTTTGAGTGGTCCTTTTCAGATGAAACAAACACTCAATGCCCCCCTTGAATAACAGTAACGGATAATAGCAAATGGATAATAACAGAAACACCTTTATAACCTCCTAGGATACAATTAATGCCCTAGAAACAGCTTAATACTCACCTGGGGTAACATAGCAAAGGTCTAGCATCACCTTAGCCTGGAATTACAACAAAGCCAAATACTAAAAAGTTGACACAGTATAAGAAACACAAATAAAGACAGAAAGCAGTGATTTATAAATTTACTTTGACCTGTATTTGAACAAAGACACTTTGCTAAAAATCCATTAGCGACCATCCAACAGTTAAAATATTTTGCTCCACAAATGATTGCAAGAATTTGAGGTATTTTACCTTCCATGTTGCATAATAACCAGAGATATTTCTGTAAAGGGCAAAGCTTAAAGCAGCTGAATGCCTGAAGCCTCAGTCAGTAGCAAAGTCAGTTTACTGGAACGTCCTGTACTGATTAACTGTAATAGAAAGTGTTTTATATGGTTCTATGCAGAACCTTTCTAAAAAAAAATGGTACTTTATTGTTACATTGTCAACTTTATAGCAATATAAATATAATATATAATATAACAATAGAAGAACCCTTTTGGTGCTATATAGAACCATTTTATCCATCAATCTGAAGAACCATTTCACCATGAAAAGAACCATGTTAGCATGCCAGTGGTTCTTTGAGTGTCCATGGCTTTAAATAAACCGTTGTCCTAACAGATGAACCTACATGTCTGATGTATTGGTATGCACTGGTATGATCATTCTAATTCACTGTATCTAGTGATGTGTAGATGCTATCATAGGGTCTCAAACTCACTGGGGGTGGGTGTGCAGCTGTAACAGACATGGAATCCTCTGAGAGTGTCAGAAGGTGGAGCTGTGTGCTTTCACAGAAGACAGGCCTCATTTCTGACTTTTCCTCTTGCTGTTATTTTCTTTAACCATCATGTTCTTCTGTGCATTTCTGATTCTTTCAGTATTAACAGGTAAGAGATACTTTAAACCCCTGTTTTTCAGTTTATCATCAAAATTTCTTAACATTAGTGTTTCCACTTTCGTTTCTAACAGGTGACTCTTTTGAACATGTGATAACGTCTTTACAGAAACTTAAAACACCTTCTATTTGCTTTGAACACAATCAGATTGAAGTAACATCCAAAACACAATGTATTATCTGCTATTACACTCTCTCTGAACACAAAGTGAAGCAAGGTTGTAAGACATCCCACTATTCTTCAGATTAAAATGCATGTAGTTTGCACCCCAATCTTATCAATAATAAATCACGCAATAATAATGCAAACTCTAACATGACTAGAGTGACATACAATGAAAGCTTTATTTAATCACAAGAATACCAATGTATCTGGATACTGATGCTACATTTGAAAAGGGTTAGTGTAAACCTGCCATATCTGCACTAAATCATGATCCAATATCCATGATAAGTAGTTGCATGCTGTATTTACACCATTACATTTACTTAGGTAACTCTCTGAATGAACTGTACTTAGACAAGTCATTTTAGATGATAATTTATATTCTTCAGTTTATGGCAGTTTCCTATTTGGGTTACTCTACTAAGTTGTATGTGTCATATTAAAGCTATATGGGTTTTTGCTTGTATGACTTCTGGATATTAAGTGAATCTGAAAATTTGAATCAATACAAAAACTGAACACTTTTTAGAAATTGAATTTTGAGAGACTGTAGATCATCATCTGTACATTTTAGTTACAGATTTAATATTACTTTACTGCAAACCCTAATTCAGTTTCAGTTTAGAATTCAGATTTTTTATTTCAAATTCAAATTTCTAATGACATGAATCTCAACTCCATCTCATTAGCTGTCGAAAATACCCAGCACTGAATCATATGCTGTTTTGATGTGAATGTGTTTTGATTCACAGAGGCATAATTATAGGAATCTTCCAGCAGAGGGCAGATTTATTTAAGAAATTCTTTAAGAACTGACAGATGTTGTCATGTGTTCCTGTTTTAGGGGAAACTGAAGTAACATGAAGCACACACAGCAAAACTGAGCTACAATCAACTGCTGTTCAGTCATGGCATGCCTTGGTGGATGGTGGCTTCTTTTTCTCATGTTAGGTAAGATACATACAACTAATGCAGCACTTTTTATGCAAAATCTCCAAACATGCAGTGGAAAAAGGGTTTAATTTGTTAAATGAATCCTTAAACCTAATTTTTTAAAAATCTTATTGATGATAGATGATTTATCTCTTCAGCAGGCAACACGTCTGGTGAAGGAATAGAACCAAGTTCTTCCACTGTTAATGTCCTAGAGGGAGATTCTATAACTTTGTCCTGCAAATACAATGGATCTATAACAACTGATGAACTGCTGTGGTATCGTCAGTATTCCAGATCCAGACCTGAGTTCCTGATCTTGGTCAATGAAGCTAACATTACACAAAAAGCTGTTCCTCCAGTTGCAGGAGTGTCTGCGAAAGTAAATGAACAGAAAAACCGTGTGGATCTGTTGATCTCCTCTGCTACAGTATCAGATTCTGCACTCTACTATTGTGCTCTGAGGCCCACCGTGACAGGAAACCATGAAACACTGTACAAAAACTCTTTGGCACTCAGAACTCAGAAGCATTTAAGAAGGTTTCTGTCTTGTTTAATCCCATGCCGCATGTGTGCTCAATCCTAGTCCTGAAGATCTACCACCCTCAAGCTTGCATGTACCATGTCACGTCCCACCTCAGTACACTATGGATCATATACAGCTCATCTTTAACCAAAATGTAGTGTAACTGATGTGTGACGTCTGGTGTCAAATTTAGCTCTTCAGATCAGATTTTCTTTATCTCTCAATGTAGTGTCATGTTTTTGTTTTCTTTTTTAACACACAATGTGATTTTGGACAGTGTCATTTTGGTTAGTTATTTAGAAAGTAAGCCAACTTGCTTAATTTAGTAAACAATTAAGCTGCTCAGGGACTGAAATAGCCAGATCTTATTAAGTTCAGTCATTTGATCTGACTCACTGAGAAGAACTACAACAACCACATAGTCAGTATTTCCAGAATTTCCACTGATTTTCATAAACTCATAATTACACTCATAATGACGCGCATGCGTGGAGCAGCGTTTAGAGTAACCGTTACCATGACAGCGAACATCCCGTGAGGTCCAGTTGTGTTGAACGGAATAAACCTTTCACTATGACGCGACGCGCATGCGCAGAACGTACTCACACATTCCGTTTGGAGTGTAATCGGATTCAGGCGTTTCCAGGACTAATATTCTTCTATTTAATGGGTTATTTTGAGGTTTACCCACCTCATTCAATCAGACAGAAATTGTATTCCGAATGGCATCAATCGGACTAGATCATTCCGATTAAGGTGTTTACATGGACGTATTCTATTCCGATTGAGCTATTATTCGGATTATTAATGCATTATTAGGCTGCATGTAAAAGTGGCTAATGAGTAGCCACGTTTACATGCTGTTTACAATGCTGTAGCACTGTGGTATGACACTACATGTCTTTAATGAAGTCCAACTTTGTGTAATTTATTTTTGTTTGCGCAGGACTGTGAAGTCCTATAGGCTGTGACTGAATACAACTTCAGCACAATTGAAGATTTATGTAGTTTTTATTTTCCTTTGTTACACATATCTGAGCTGAGACACAGTAGTATGAGACTACATGTCTTATATTTGAGACTACAGCTCCCCAATCTACTACGAATCCAATTTTGTGTTTTGTAGGTTCAGTATTACTGCCTAGTATGTGAGTGAATAAAACTCCCTTACAGTTTTCTCTTGTCCCAGCAGTTTTTAATGTAAGTACATTTAGCATAAATGAGTTCACCATTTCAATTGTAACATTTCACTTAAAAATCCTTATTTTCTACAACATTTACACAGATTTAAAAAAAATGTGATTAATCATGATTAACTATATGAAATTCTGAGATTAATCACGATTAAAATGTTTAATCATTTGACAGCCCTAATATATATATATATATATATATATATATATATATATATATATATGGAAAGAAACTTGAGAATATGGAATGAAATCTGACATCATCGAGGCACTTGCTGCACCGTCTTGTGTTTTTGATGTGTGAGATTCTTTACGGATGCAGCCAGAAAGTTGCTTTGAGTGAGTCAGCAGGAAATCTAGTAGCAGCAATCCTAAATAGTGAGGAGAGTTAATGCCCTGGTGAATGCATGCGCAAGCCAAAATAGTACTGGTAACCATATTTAATACTGTTCTACTGATTAAGTTCAGTCACTGTTTTACTGTGAAAGGCTGAATGCAGTGAACTTTACAGGCCAGACAGTTAACATTAATCAGGCAAATGTTAACGCAGACAGAAAAAGCAAACATTCTTCATTTTTAAGGTGGGTTAATGTAAAGAGATTTTGAGATCATGAAATTTTCACACACTGTGCACCATGAAAAAGTATTCACACCCGATTTCCTTTATTTTTGCTGGTTTGTCACATCAGATAAAGATAAAGACAACATGATTAAACACAAGAAGCAGCTTTTAAATGATTAATCTATTCATTGAAGATAAAGATTTCAAAACCTGTATCACCCATATGAAAAAGTAATGGTTGTGGAACCATTGTCGGAAACACACACACACACACACACACACACACATATTTTCTAAGCCGCTTCTCCCTCAGAGTTGCAGGGGGGTGCTGGAACCTATCCCAGCGGTCATCAGGCGGAAGGCAGGATAGACCCTGGACAGGTGCACTGAAGACATTGCACCAAAAATCAATGTCAGATCATTTCCCAAACAGAAACCCTGGATCAATGCTGAGGTTCAAGGCAAACTAAGAGCTCGGGCTGCCACCTACAACTCTGGTGACCCGGCTAGCTACAAGAAGGCCAGATATGACCTTCAAAGAACCATCAAGCAGGTCAAAAGGAGCTACAGGGACAGAGTGGAATCCAGCTATCTTGGCTCTGATCTCAGACATATGTGGAGTGGCCTGCTCACTATCACTGACTACAAAGAAGGTGTGATCTGTGATAGGGGCTCTTCCTCCTCACTTGCAGATGAACTCAATGCTCATTATGCTCATTTTGAGGCAACTAACACCTCACCTGCTGAAGAACTCCCAGTAGATGAGGAGAGCTGTGCTCTAGCCATTCCCCTATCTGAGGTGGTAAGATCCTTCAGGACAGTTAACCCATGCAAGGCACTGGTCCTGACGGCATCCACAGCCGGGTGCTTAAAGCATGTGCCAACCAGCTGGCTGAGGTTTTCACTGACATCTTTAACCTCTCCTTAAGACTGTCAGTGATTCCCAAGTGCTTTAAGGAAACCACAACTGTTCCTGTCCCCAAGAAATCGTCTGTCACCTGCCTGAATTACTGCCACCCTGTTGCACTGACATCTACAGTCAAGAAATGCTTTGAGCGTCTGGTCAAAGCTCACATCTGCTCAACGCCCTCCTGTACTCCCTGTATACACATGACTGTGTAGCCAAACACACTTCTAACATCATCTTCAAATTTGCTGATGACACCACCATCCTAGGCCTCATCACTGATGGAGATGAAACAGCCTACAGAGACAAGGTCAGCGCTCTGTCAGAGTGGTGCCATGACAACAATCTCTGGCTCAACATCAGCAAAACAAAGGAGATGATCGTGGACTACAGGAAGCTGCAGAGGGGTGGTCACTCTCCCCTATCCATTAATGGAGCCGAAGTGGAGAGAGTCAGCAGTGTGAAGTTTCTCGGCGTACAGCTCACTGATGACCTCACTTGGACCCACCACACAAAGACTATTGTGAGATCTGCCCGTCAGCGTCTCTTCTTCCTGCGTAGGCTTAGGAAGTTTGGTCTGCATCCTCAGATCCTCACTAACTTCTACAGGTGCACCATAGAGAGCATCCTCATGGGCTGCATTACTGTCTGGTATAGCAGCTGCACTGCCTGTGACCACAAGGCCCTTAGAGAAGTGGTGAGGATGGCAGAAGCCATCATAGGCAACAGACTACCAGCCTTACCGCACATCTACCAGTTCCGCTGCTTCATCTACCAGTCCCGCTGCCTCAGGAAAATCAAAAAGATCCCGTCAGACAGCGGTCACCCAGCACACAGCCTGTTCACCATCCTGCCATCAGGCAGGAGATTCCACAGCATCCAGGCTAGTACAACCCGGCTAATGAACAGTTTCTGCCCACAGGCTGTCAGGCTTCCTAATACGCTCAAGTCACAAGTCACTTTTAATGTACAGTATATTGTCTCTGTGTCTTGTGTGTATTGTGTCTATATTTAGTGTATAATTTCTCTAGATATTGTGTAAATTTAATATATTTCTTTTTTTAACATATATTTTACTTTCTGTAGAGTGATTATCTGAGCCTCAACACAAGCATTTCAATGCATGAATGTTCTGACATGTTGTGCAAATAACAAATAAACTTGAAAACATTGCCAGCAGCAACTGCAGTCAAACAATCGCGATAACTTGTAACGAGTCTTTTTTACACCATTGTGGAGGTATTTGGACTCTGTAATTTGGCTACACTGGAGGCTTTTCAAGCACGAACTGGTGTAAGGTCTTAAGATGGGATTCAAGTCAGGACTTTGACGCGTTTGGTGAAGATCAGCTAGATTGGTGGGCTGGATCCGCATAACCTGCAACTCTCCAGAGTTCAGAACATTCCAGTGTGTGATATTTTACAATAACTAATAAAAGTGGCTACCAAAGCTCATTAATAATAAACCCATGCATAAAAATCAAGCTCAGCTTAGTTTCTCATTTGAATTTTCCGTTCCACCTTAAATGTTGCTGCAGTTACTCTGAGGTGCCTTAAATGTAGAATGAATTTAAAAGTGACGAATACGATGCCACATCAGCTCAATAAATACATCAGTTTACCTCAATAAATAATCCTTGATCAACAAATGACCTCAGACTTTTGCTCGGAGACGTTTACTGAGCAGTTAATGTGCAGCACCGCGAAGCTACAATCAGCACCTACTACACTAAAGAGTGCACTTCTGAAGGTATAGGAGATATATTTGTACACTATTTAGGGTGCTAAGTGTGCGATTTGGAACACGAAAACTATATCCCAGCGTTTAGATTACAGCTTTCGTTTGTCATCAGTACAAACACAAACCGAAAGAAATCAAGTCAGTAGACTCAGATACACTGAATAATATGCTTCACACATTTAAGTGTTGCAAAAATGTTTTTCTGTCTTTGCTGGGTCGGTTATGACTTTGTTATCTCATTACAAACCGCCGCAGCACCGCTGAATGAATTTGAAGGTGACAACCAAATTGGTGGCAGCGCGACTGTGACGTCATCGGAATATTATCTATAAGACACTTCAGGCATTAGAATGTTGGGGTTTGCTGCAGAATGACTGAGTAGGACAAACTTCTATATGGAACTACGTCATAATGGCTGTTTGTGACATCAATTGGGAAAATCTATATGTTTGCCCGCTTCTCGTCCAGTTACAGTAAATATTTCTATCGAACAATAAGGAAGTTGTGGCTGATTTGACCCTGAGACTCAATACACGGAAATTTGTTCACAAGCAGATCTTGACCGCTCCAAAATGGCGGACGCGCAGACGTATCGCACACCAGAACACCAGAGATTTCGACTTATGCAGAAAATATCTGGAAGTGAATGAAGTGAGTAAGTTTTGCTGGCTGGGCATGTTAATATCACGGAGTACCCGGGTGTTAGTCGAGCATTTGGGCCAGAATTCGGCCTAGATTCAAACCAAAGTCTCAGCCAATAAGGTTTGAGATCGGCGTGCAGTATTGGGCCGAGATGTGGCCAGAAGGAATTTTAGTATCTGCCAGTTTATAGTTTGAAAGGTAAGACATTGAATTAACAAGCTGGGTCTATTACATTGCTGTTATCTGGATTCAGGTTACAAGAGTAACTATAAATTATCTTCTTATTCTGCAGTTGGCTTAGCAGCCTACTGTTCTTCAGATTTTTCTTCATTAATACTTTACACTCAAAAATCTGTAAACAAAACAATCTGTAAAACAATCTGATGTACAGTGTTCACACAGTGACTGTCCAAACTGTTTTTTTCTTAAATGAAATGAATGACAGACAGTTCAGAAAATCCAAATCTACCTGCCACAATGTCACAATGGACGACCCTCACAATGACCTTCATAGACATTACATCTATGTGTGTGTGTGTGTGTGTGTGTGTGTGTGTGTGTGTGTGTGTGAGAGAGACTCTGCTGTGACCTGAGTCACTGTGACATCATCACAATCAACCCCACAAGCCCACAAATAAACCCGTTAGCTTCATGTTACAATCAACATACAATCCACATATTCAGTATTCAA
Source organism: Pygocentrus nattereri (assembly GCF_015220715.1). Lineage (NCBI taxonomy): Eukaryota > Metazoa > Chordata > Actinopteri > Characiformes > Serrasalmidae > Pygocentrus > Pygocentrus nattereri. The sequence goes on from NC_051212.1 coordinate 44,350,021, forward strand.
CCCTGCTTAAAATGTCTTCAATGTTGTTGTTTAAAGAAATGTAGCACAATCCAGGATTTAAGATTCTATTTCTGTGATATGAATTAGTAAATATTTTTGTTTTCTTTTTAGCAACATATGTCTGTCCTCTGTACTTTCTATAGTATTCCTTAGTCTCCCAGCCTCTGAGACTAGTAAGAGTTATAAAAACATGTATAATCAACATAAGCTGAGCAGTTAAACATTAAACTGAAACTCTATGCTGATCAAACTGCTGGTCTAACAAATGGCCAAATGGTCAACTGTACCTGCTTTTCATGTTTTGATGGGAAAATGTGCATCAGTTTTTACTGGTGATGCCAACACTAATTGATTAACGTAGGAAGCAATCAGTATTGTTTTGTAACAAGAGTCATTGTGTGTGTGTGTGTGTGTGTGTGTGTGTGTGTGTGTGTGTGTGTGTTGTATGTATGTTCTTGTTATGCCCATTTTAGAAACTTGGGGTCTAAGGGTTTTAGAACAGTCACCTCTATTGATCCTGTGTTAAATTAAAATCTCCAGAATTTTTGTCTACCTGCAAATTTGATGTCACTAAGCTACACAAAACTAAGGTGGGCTGTATCGATGCTCTGACGAGCTGTGCTGTCTTATCAAAATGTTCTACTTTAGCACATTTACAGGTATACTAATAAATAAAACCTCTAGGTGGGATATTTTGTTAGGCTAAAACTCATTATCAAAAATACTACCCGTGTTAAAAACTACGAGGCTGAATTTAAGCTTTAATAATGAAACCTCCCCATATCACGCCTTTCAACCCTCCATGAAGCTGAAGTCAGCTTCTTTTTCGCCAGGTGCTTGTCATGTTCTGAACTGATGCGCAATTAAAGGTGGAACAGGAAAAGTTGAACAAAAAGCTGGAGAATGTCCTACCAGCATTAAAATAATAATTAGGATATTCTGAGAGCCTAAACCAGTTTATCAGTGGTGAGCAGTGATATTAAACTGGGTCTTACTGGATCAGCCAGAATTAAGGTATGTTTGAAGATCTTTTCAATTCAAACTAAAAGGAGAGATCTATCGTGTTTCATTGAGAATCAGATGAAGAACTGAGAACTGCAGAGAAACCTCCTGATTTTGTTCTGACTTCTGTTCAGCTGCCCTCAGTCTGTACATGGAAATGTGCGCTGCCAAAACCCACTTAAGGTGGCTGCCAGTCAAATGACGTGAATTCAGTGCACAGTAGCTTTAGCTCACATGTAGCAATATTCATATTTTAACTTTAATGACATCGTAATTCAGAGATAATTGAGAGAAGAATGTTCACAAGACAAAACGTATCAGGTTCTGAACGTTTGTATTTAACACAGGGGGCGATAGAGACGATCTTTCAAAACACCCTATGAATTCTGGCCATAGAGAAATGAAGCTTAGACCCAGAGTTCCTAATATGGGCATAAGAACATGGCACCAACTACAAAATGACAACACGACTACAGTGGTCTATTGGGTGCAAGAAAGGCACAACTACCATGAGTGCACAAAGGTCTGTAGCTGTTTGTGGTAGGGCTTTATGAGTTCCTGTGTGGAAAAGGTCCAAGACAATTCAGAGCCAGGTGGAAAAGAATGTATATCTCTAGTTCTTTCTGTACTTCTGAATGTATATCTGAGTTCTTTCTGTACTTCTGAATGTATATCTGAGTTCTTTCTGTACTTCTGAATGTATATCTGAGTTCTTTCTGTACTTTTGAGTGTATATCTGAGTTCTTTCTGTACTCATGCTGTAGTTTCCAGTAGAGAAAGGATTTTACTGAAACTTTTCCAATTGAATCTCCAATTGAACTTTTCCAATTGAATCTCTGCTCCAGTATCCTTGCCAATACTGCCCCCAAGTATAATCTATTGGTGTTCCTCCAGTGTGGATAAAGACACCAGGATGTCAGTGATGTTCATCACTGGTTATAAACTGTCCAGCATAGTTTTCTCTGGAAAACCACACCTGAACCAGGTAATTATCAAGCTATTCATGAGATTCGTTCTTATGCTAGGATTCTTCAAACATGTTAGCGAGCAAAGTTTCCTGTCTGAGGGTATATTTAGTGATGCACAGGGTCAAACACTGACACTGTTCATCAAAAGATTTACATAGACCTGCTATTAACATGACATGAAAGGTAGTTTTAGTCTGTTGCATAATTGCATTTTCTTTTTTTCTTTTTTTTGTCCCACCAGTTTTGGAAATTTGTCACCGCCCTTGTGTTTTTTACTTTGTTTTGTTTTATTTATTTCTTTTAAACGTCCACACTGACTGTGTATACACTGATTCATTGGTATGTTTTAAATTGTACATCTATACTTGATTTATTACTTATTTAAGTAATTTTATAAATCAAAAAGAAACCAGGAATTGTGGTCTACACTCTCAAAATAGACCAATTCCTATGATTCCCACCATCATACAGTCAGCAAAAATCTGGGCTTACTGATTAATATAGATACACGTCTCTCAGTAAATAATGACCATGAAGTATTCAGCCAAGCCACAATATAAATAGTATTTTATATTTGAAAATGTATAAAATTAAGTCTGAGGGAGGCAGTTTGAATGAGTCTGATGCACTAATAACATTAATAATAGTATTACCTGTAATTCATTAGGTGTACTTAATCTTAGCCCAGCACATTTTGGAGTCTGACAAGTAATTTTCTATGGAATAACACATTTATAATATATTATATAATGAAATACATACTTGTTCTGGTACATATAATAATATATAAGAGCAGAGCCTGGAGATAAAAGTTTGAAAAAGAAGTGGTACGAGAGCAGACTTTGATCAAATAAATTTAAAAAACAATGGGACTGTTTAGTTCACTGTAATCTGAGACATCAACATGAGCTAGCCCACCTGTTAAATTTACTTTCTTTTGCCAGTGTTAGCGTGAGACTGGCTGCTGTCTTCTTTTGCTGACTTATAAGGACTAATAGCAGCATTTTAAGAATCTACTTTACAACATTGTTAATTTAACATTTAGCCAAAACAGTCTAAAAGGCATCAAATGAAACTACAGCTACAAAAAGGATTTAGTCTATAGTTAGGATTTAGTCTATTTAGTTAATAAAGCTACAAGGTGAAAAAGTTGCAAGCAGGTGGCTTTGGCCCCTGTACACGTGCCCATAAAACCCATGGGATGATCCAGGCCTGACCCAAAAACAAAAGACATCAGTTTTTATGATCTGAAAATAGAATATCAATTTCATATTCAACAAATATATTATAAAATATAATATTATGAAGTTATATTGTGTTTTTTTTTCACCTCATGTGTACTCAGCAGCTTATCATTCCCCTTTTTGATCTCAGACTAAGAACTGAAGAAGTATATGATGTGCCAACAGAGGGAGCTATTTTAACATCTATCATACTTCTAGCCTTGAAAATGCTGCTCTAAAAGAATGTACCTCAGTAAAGAATAAACATAGCGGCAGAGAGCAGCTTGCATGGTTTGCTGTTGATGGGTTTTCATGATGAACTGCTTTACCAGGACACATTTTCTGAGGACTCTGTTAATACTTCTTGCATGTTGTTTAGGTAATGTATGATCTCCATTAATAAAGTACTGCTTTACTGTTCATGTCAGATACTGCAGTTTTAGAAACACTGACATATTCCATCTTCACAGAATGTCGAGGAAAGGACACAGTTTTCCAGCCAAGAAGACAGCAGTGGGCATCTGAAAGAGAAACAGTGACTTTAGATTGTGAATACAACACCACAAGCTTAGATCCAACTCTGCTGTGGTACCAACAGAAAGATCAACACCCTCCAAAATATATTTCGCTAAAATCTAAATTTGGGGCTGGAGATACAGCAGCAGAGTTCAGAGAGAGATTTCACTCCAATTTTAGCACAAGAACAGCTCCACTGATGATCCAGAAGCTGAGTGTGAGTGACTCTGCTGTGTATTACTGCGCTCTGCAGCCCACAGTGACTACATAACACTCACAACTCCAACAAAAACCTACTCAGCTCAGCTCACTCTGATGATAAGATACATGTAACATTCAAACCAGCAGTGTGTGTGGAACTCTCCAATAGGAAATAAATTATTATTGTTTATGTTTATGATATCAGACATTAAATTGAATATTGTTATTTTACTTTATATGTATTATTATTCATATCATTTCTATCATCCTTCCATTACAAAAATATGTAAATACTATTAATTTTTAATGCAGGAATGAAACCACTATAGAGACCTCAGAATGTGTAAGTGTGAATATTTGTGAAATGGTTTTCACCAGCAACACTGACAGTTACAGCTTGTTACTGTAGAAAAGCACAACCTACGTTTAGGTTTGCTGAACTCAGTGTAGAGAATCTATACAGGCAGCAGAAAGACAGACTTGACCACATTCAACATACAGAGCACTGCTACTGATTTATACAATCAAGTCAAGTCAAAAGGTCTTTATTGTCATTCCTCAATATAATTTGTATACTGTTAGAGGATAGCTGAGTGGAGGTTTAAAAAAACTGGAAAACTGGAAGTTCCGATGCCGGAAGGTTTATTAAGTCCATAGTAAAAAGTGCACGGTGTTCCAAAATCCCAAAAATAATTAATTAGAAAAAGAAAAATGAAAATAAAGGGAAAACAAAACAAAATAAACTGATCAACTTGATACAAACTCATATCAAAAAATGCCTTCAACCATGGCCTTACAAACAGATCTGCACGCCCAAGCCAGCTTCCCCCTGACTAACAAAACATGCAGAGTTCTCCATTTTACAAACCCCTTAACCTATTGGATTCACAGGTGTTTGCAGGTAAGTTTTAAAATGTACAAATTCAATTTATATTTATAAATTTTACTTTAGTTAATCTATTTTATTATTTAATCAATATTTTAATATAAATATAAAACATTTAATATTAAAACACTCCTACTGCAACACTACTATTTGGAACCATGAAAGCTGGTCCCCCTCCCCCTGCTAAAGCATGGGAGATGGAACACTCCACTTGTTGTACAATGCCAAGACTACATAACCCACGAACCCCCTAGGCTCGGATCCTTTGACCTGCAACAGGCTGCTGCCATGCTGGAACAAGGAGGTAAGTCAAACTCATTTCAAAACAAACAGTTATTTCAAATAAATAGAGTCATAGATAAATTGGTCATTATCTACACCATCAGTTGGCCACCCTGAACAGTGCAAGATAATCACAATTGTTTTGATTTGTTTTGCAGAGTCTCAAAAAGGTCCACCTGGTGTTTGCCACTGCAGCCATGTGGGAAACAATAAAAGAGTCTTTAAAACTTTGAGGTTGTCTTGTGTTTTTGTCCATTACACTAGCTAACAGCATGGAACGGACGAGAGCTCCGTTACATATACACTGAAATGAAATTTCATTCCTCAGACCCCGTAGTGCTACACACAACAGCAGTACGTTATACAGCACTACATACAGTGCAGATACAGGACAGTGAGAAACAAGTGCAGAATACACAATAAATACACAAGGCAATAAATACTACACAGGACAACAAAACAATACATACAAACAGCATCATACATGTATATACACACATACACATATATACATGGGTGAGCATCAAAGCAGCATGTCTTTATATTTGGTCTTTTTTCAGGTGTGTTTGGTGCTGATCAAATTGAACTTTCAAGAGATCAGGAGACTGATGTTTTTAGAAAAGAGGGAGAATCAATTACACTCACATGCTCTTATGAAACAAGTAGTGAGGAAGTTGCTCTCTTCTGGTACAGACAGTATCTTAACAGAGCTCTACAGTGTTTACTGCTGACAGGTGCTCAATCAAGCAGTGGTGAGCAGCACACTGCAGACCATCGATTTGAGTCTTCTGCAGCCAGGTCATCCACTGAGCCCAGTCTCAGCAAAGTAAGACTGACTGATACAGCTCTCTACTACTGTACTCTTCTAGTCATACCTCAGTGATACAAAGTCTCTGAGACGCTTTACAAAAACTCTCACACCATCTGTTCACTTTCAAGATCAAAGTAACATCCAAACCACAATGTATTATCTGTTATTACTCTCTGTCCCAAAAACACCCAAAAAAGTTTTGCAAAAAATAATGCAAATAATGCAAATTCTAGACTGACATGACATGAGTACATTATCACATCAGACAAATATATATATGACCATTAGCTATGACCAATCTAATGAAACGACTATAAGAAGTTGCAGATACGCATGAAAAGTTGAAAAGTTAGATTCAACCCATCCTAAGAATAATAGAGTAAATTAAAAATGTAATCAGTGAAATCTTTGATGGACCCAGAATCAAACTAAAGGAAGCAGAGTAATATTATCTGGACTGTGCAGAATAAACTGACCAAATGATACACGTTGGGGAAGTGATGATGCTGCATTGTGTGGGGTTATTTATTGCATATGTGATGTGCCTGTAAGTATTATATTGTGAACGAACTTTGCAAACTTAAAAATAACCAGTGTGAAATGTAGATCAACAGCATCCATGTTAAATACTTTGAAATACTTTGATCAAATAGTTTGATCTATTTGATATAAAAATGTAATGAACTGATTTATGTTTACTTAATTATCTCAGTGAAATATCAAGCATTTTGTCTTTGTGTTTTGCCTCATTCATTTGGGCTCAGGTCTTCACTCTCCAGTCACAAGTCTATTTAGAGATGCACCAAACTCAATCAGAGTCACCTGCCATCCAAACCTCTGAGATCATTTTGTACATCAGCATCATTTCTTTACATTTATATTCCTGTTGAATGAAGATGATCAGTTTGACAGCAGATGAATCTTAGGACAACTTACATACAGTGAGGGAACAAACAGGGCAACTCATAATCCTGTCTTCTCTAACACCTCAACCTCCTTGTTACCATTTGCAGCCTTACTTCCATCCAAGCATCTGATAACACATATTTAATTTGGTCAAAGGGCATAAGAGCAAGAACTGTTAATGGATATTTATAAATGAATGTATTTCTTTTTTTATCATCCACCTTTGTAATTATGTTGTGTTTATTAAAAGTCATACAGTGACTGAGCTGTTTAAAATATATTCCAGTCACTGTTGATTAATTTCAGTATTTAGCTAATGAAGTGATTATAAACTACTGGTAAAAGCAAGAGATTAAGTAGGTAATATGATCACTTTGCTTTTATGTTTTCTTGTAATATTTTGAGCAGATCACTTTCTGGGAAAACGGTACACATTTTCTGAGTACTGTGATAATCCTTCAAGGATGTTGTTTAGATTATGAATAGTCTTCATCTATAAAGTACTTATTTACTGTTCATGTTAGCAATTTTGCAATAGAGAAGAAATAATACACAACATCTTTACAGAATTTACATTAGGAGCAAATACTGTATAAGAAGAGGTATATAGACTTATATTCACAGTGTTTTTCACAGTCTGTCTCTTTTTACCTATAAAAGACTTGAGCTCATCATTCTTTGGCTCAAAAAGCTCAAACAGAATGATTTTCAAAATTATATGAAAGACCTTGACATCATCATCCTACAGGCTGGAACAATCACTCACTGTCCCAGAGAATACAGAAACATTGTAGTACCGTCCCAACAGCTGAACACAGTACACCAAAGCAGATGCTCAGGATGCTTAATGATCTGGTACAGATCAAATTTACACCAATTCATGAACAATTTGAAAACAGGGCCATACAGTATTTGACTTAAAATACTAAGTCAATATCAGAAATACTAGTCTTTTCACATGCAGATGGGAGTTTTAGCTATTGTGTTCTGAGGGCACAACAAAAATGGTTGGTTCAGAGAGATAAGCAATGAAATTGTAGAGGAGGTGGGGAAAAAAGGCTGAAACCAAAAAAAAAAAAAAAAACAACATCTCTGGCAGTTGGAGACCTGCCTTTTGCATAGACACTTACTCCTCTGTGCCAGATACCTCCCCTTCTCTCAGAGTCACCCTACTCCTCAATCCATGTTCTCTGAGTTGGAAAAAGAGGTGTGCCATTTCCAGGCCCAGGGAAATGTGCTTGTCTGTGGTGATCTAAACAGCAGAACAGGGTACAACCTGACTTCATACACACACAAAAAGATCATTTTCACTACAGAGGAAATGTCTTTTACTAATCACAATTCTCTTCACCCCCACAGAAACACTGCCAGCGTAACAGACAGATTCTGAAAAGAACTGCAGCTCACTCAACTGTCAGTCCACGTCTGCATCTTATCAATAGTAACACTTGACTCTTTATGAAAAACACATTTTGCTCTCTTCTTGGGAATAACATAGTTGACCATATGATGACAGATTTAGACCTTTTTATTTCAGGGCATAAACCACTGACCCCTCTGTCTGATCACAGCCAAAAGGACAGTTACAATATTTAGGTATTCATCTGGAAATGTTAACTTAGAATTCCGCCAAAAATTAGGTTAAAAATATTTGAATCAATCGTTGAACTAATTGCCCTTTATAGCTGTGAAACATGAGATGTGCTTATAAATCAGTAATTCATCAAATAGAACAAACATCCAACATGGATGCTGCATACAGAGCTCTGCTAAATGATTTAAAAAGTGCACAGGAACATCACAAACAATGCACGTCGAGCAGAATCAGGGCAGTTTCCATTGGCTACCCAAAGAGGAAACACTGTGCCTGCACAACCGGCAGAATAAGACTAAGAAAGAGCTGCAGTACAAAATATTTGTCATACCAATGAAGCAAACTTTAACTGAACAAATTAATGAACAGATGCAGCAGGTGCAAATAATTTAAAATATTATAACCCTACAGTTAAACTAAAATAGCATAGTTAAACCAGACAGGTACATCCAGAGCAGAGTCCAGCAAAGAGATATAGAATGGGGGCAGGGCCTGGATCGGCAATTGACATAAAAATGGATAGGACTGTGGGAGTAAATGGGACTGTATGCAACTGCATATGACCTGGATCAGGACAAGAGACAGGACAGATCCTGGCTCAGGGTCAGGGATGGAGCCAATGTCTGGATTAAGCCTAGAGTGACAGCAGAATCCAGGTTGAGAACCTGTTCAGCAGCAAAAGCCACAGGTGCTGTTTCAGTGGCAGATGATGGAGTCACTGGTTCACTGGTTGAAGCTGGTTGAGCACAGCAACTGCATGAGGGGCTGGCAGAGGAGCTCTACAAGACACAGGAATTGGAGTGGTGTAGCCCACTCCAAAATGTTCTTTGGGTTTTTCTTCCACTACTTCTCCAGAGAGCGCATTCACCTGCAGAGAATGTCCTGCAACTGGGCCAGCAGTCAGTTGCTGACACACGCACCCCAATCCAAGATGTCACTTTTCATCACATTATGCAGCATTCTACCTGAAGGTGGAGCTCTAGGCTTCGTTTTAACTAAAGCACATGGACCACAGTGAGATTAACACATTGGCATCCTTGAAGGGTAAATTCACTACTGCAGTCATTTTGTCTGTCTGAAGATCAGTCATGATGTTACTCTGTGTCTTACTGATCTTTACTCAGTTTGAAGGTGAGTAATTCAGCTGTGTTTTGATGCCCATGACATGTGTTTCTAAATTCAGCCTTAAAACCACGATAGTTGATACATCTCACACATAACCATGAAATTTAATTTGAAAAACTTCAGTGTTTCTTTTTCTTTCTTAGTAAATACTGCTGCAGATGGAATATACTCACTCTCCTCTGAAAAGCATGTTTTGGAGGGAGCAGATGTCACTTTCTCCTGTAACTACAATGTAACTGCACCACAAGGCTTGCAGTGGTATCGTCAGTATCCTGGATCCAGACCAGAATTCCTCCTTTTTCTTAATGAGTACAATAACATATCTGAACCTGCTCTCCGTCTGACAGCATGGGCAAACAGACAGATGAAACATGTGGATCTGAAGATCTCTCATACTGTAGTGTCAGACTCTGCACTGTACTACTGTGCTCTGGTGCCCACAGTTACAGGAAACTCAACCATACTGTACAAAAACACACAGAGCAAAAGGCCTATTTGTGGCTTAATATGTTCTTACAACTCTATAAAATGATTTTATCTAACAAAGCAAATGTTTTAACAATACAAAGACAGGTGAACTATAAAAGGATCAAGTTTGTCAGCAATATATCAACAAAACTGAACTGGTTTGATGTTGTTGTTAAATATCTTATTTGGGAAAATGACTGTCAGAGTGTCATATGCATCAGCTGTGCTGTGACCAAGTCAGGGCATGAATTAAACATTTAAAGAACAGGAAAAAAACTTTTAGAAATGCTCTTATTGTAATTTCACTGTTCTTAAAGTTACTGCATGTAACTTAATTCACAATTCAAAGACATGTTACTGATGTTATTGCAAAATGAGCACAAATTCTAAAAAGAAATCTTTCTGAGGCTCTAGGAAAAGTTTCTTCATCTATGCAAAAACCTAGAACCTTTTCCAGTTATCACCACATGTAACACCTACAGCACTCCCATTACTACATTCATCTGTCTTATATAGTTATTTTACAAAATCTTAGGGGTGGCATTCAATCATTTTGCTCTCAGAACAGCCTAAATGTGTCAAGACCTGATAATGTGTTGAAAGGACCTCAGGTGTAATTCAGCGGTTGTGTTTAGTTCTGTTTACTTCAGATGGAGATCAGGTGACTGGAAATATTGATGCAATAAGTGAAATTCACTGTCAAGTCATGTGGACAACTTTGGACTTCTGACTGTGCATCTGATTGACAATAAGGTTCCCATGTAATACGTTGTTCAAATGTCATTCCAAAGAATCAGGAAAGACGTGTGTGTGCCAGGAAAATATACCCCATACCATCAAGCCACCACTAACAGACTGACAGAGGCACAAATTCATGTGTTTTCTTCATACTCAAATTTGCATTACCAACTGTTGCTTAATATTTTGTACAATGTGCTGTTTACTTCATTGTACCCACATATACAACCTTCCATCCATCCGTCCATTTTCTAAGCCGCTTCTCCGTCAGGGTCGCGGGGGGATGCTGGAGCCTATCCCAGCAGTCTTCGGGCGGAAGGCAGGATACACCCTGGACAGGTCGCCAGTCCATCGCAGGGCACATATACAACCTTTTAGAGTCAAAGACAGAAATAGATGAAAAATCTGAGAGATAATATTTAGCATTTATGTGATCTCACAGAGTGGTGGAGTTACACACATTTCTACTGAAACCTCTAAAAATAAAATGTTCTCCAAGCTGTCTATTGATTGGCCTGTACTGGTCAGTGAAAGTTTTCTAATACTGTGCAACAAAAAAGGTCCTTTCTCATGGATGAACTGTAGTTTAGCATAATTTAGTAAACATTTATCTAAAATTTATCTATATAAACTGCTAAACTGAAGATCAGATTCCGATGTGTTATTATTTTTTTCTCTATCATGAGCTGAGTTTTGTGTATTCTGGTATTCTGGCTTTTTAGCAGTTTTTTTTCTCTACTGCATTTTGACTGAGGCTTAGCAAATGTTTCCGATATAGTTTTGTCTTGTAACCTGTATGTTAACCAAAGAATCATAGAGTCCACACACACGTATAAACTCCACTTGGCATTTTGCAATATGTAGCAAACTATCTACCCACCAGTTCTCAGATTATTGTGCTGCAGAACCATCTCTTGACATCAGATTGTTTGTGTTCCTGCTTAACATGCTGAACTCCTGGAAGCCATGTCCACTAATGCTCTTAGTCTTCTGTGAAATGTTTTCTTTGAATGTACATTGTGAATAGACTTCTGATTCTGCCTGATATGCAGGGCAAGTAAAATAAAACAAGATCATACTTTGTTCTATAAAAACAAATGGATAGTCTAATCACAATAATTGTAGTCAGAACAGAGATGTTCAGAAATTCTGCCATAATATGTAAGCATTACAACAATCTCATTTATTTATTTATTTATTTATTTATTTATTCATTTATTTATTTATTTATCAGATGACCACTACTGAAACATCTTATCCAGTTTATTATTCTAATCAGGAATCATGTCAACTGACTTCCAGTGTTTACATGTTATCATTGATTTAATAAGTGTGAAACACAGGGGATCCGTGGAGTTCCAGGACCCAACAAGTGTACTAATTAAGTAAGAACCTGTTTTTATAATTTAACTGAGGAGCTAAAAACTTATTTTCTTAACTAGAACTAGTTTGGTCAGCTAACAGCTAGGAAACATGCTCCATTATTGAATTCACTGACTTGAATTTAAGTACTTATGATTCACTGTAAAACTGCAGTGTATAAGTCTAAAGATAATCTCTTGGTTAGTTTACATCCTTCAAATGTCTGTGTTTCAGTCAGATGTATCATCTAATCCAGGCTAAATCGCATACGTCTAAACACAGCCAAAATTGTGAGCTATGTAAGTTTTGAAATTCTGCAGCCAGATAGTTCACTGTTTGTCCAGTATGGATGTGGCCCAATGACTAATATCATGTCTATATATCGTGTCTCTCAGATCTCAATGCACTGTATTCCCTAAACTGGCTTGACAAATCCAACTTACTTTTCTTTGCTAACCTCTTCTTATTTTGCAGTTGGCTTAGAAGCCTACGGCAGAATGTTCAGAAAATCCAAATCTATCTGCCACAAATGATGTCACAATGGACAACCCTGTAACATTGGGGAGCAATGATGAGGCGGATGCATATGCGAAGATAAGCAAGATTTATTTGGGGCAAATCCATTCTCAGGGTCAAGATGGTCCAGGTTCAGGTAGCCAACATGGAGAGATTGGGGTACAGACATGACAAACAACACAAGAATACAGACTAAACAAAAACAGAGACGAGGACAAATAATGGAGGCCGGAAGAACGAACACCAAACAATATCAAACACTTCAAACAACTCAAACAGCACAAACAAAGACCAGTGACAAACCAGGACAGATGGATAACAGGTGGTAACAATCAGGGTCAGTGTCTGGAAAGTGTCTGGGCAGGACTGGGAAGAAACAAAAACAAATGCACGTGGACAGGACTGGGAGGGGCCAATCATGACAAACCCTCACAATGACCGGCATTGACATTACGTGTGTGTGTTTGAGAGAAAGAGAGAGAGATAAATTAGTAATTATATTAGGAGAGGGTCCATCAACGTCCACTGCAGCCAGATATGTGAACGAGTGCCATACACTCAGGGACAGTGAGTGACCACCAAACCACAGCCTGTCCATCCATCCATCCTCCACCGCTTATCCGAATCCAGGTCGCAGGTGCAGCAGCCTAAGCAAAGAGGCCCATGCCTCCCTCTCCTCCGCCACCTCTTCCAACTCTTCCGGGGGGATGCCGAGGTGTTCCTAAGACAGTCGAGAGATATAATCCCTCCAACATGTCCTGGGTCTTCCCCGGGGTCTCCTCCCCATCGGACATGTCTGGAACACCTCCCTAGGGAGCCTGTTCTCACAGTTATATATGTATACATGTAATATAGATGTCCTTTTTTTAATTCTATTCTTTCCCTGCTTAATCACAGAAATATAATTGATTAAGTTTTTTCCTCTTTATATGTTATAAACTACATACAGATATTCAGAAGGTTTTAGTTTATTGTTACATATACTTCTATATTATTAATTGATAATTAACACTTTTTCCTCTTAATTATTAAATGATCATATATTAATCTTGGTTTATATTTTGTTTTATATTTTTTTATTATTTATTAACTTTTGATATATATATATATATATATATATATATATATATATATATATATATATATATATATATATCAGAGAGAAAGAGAGAAATAGAGAGAGAGACTGAGTCACTGTGACATCATCACAATCAACCATCATACACAAACATGAAGTTCTAAACAATAATCCTAACTTCAATCCTAAACACAAACAAATGATGGAAAAGGTTTTTTAGCAGGCTTGGATAGTCCCTTCATACAATTTTCAGTTTTATTTCAAATTTAAGTTCTTGTTATACATTACTTTGAGTATTTGTTGATCATTAAGTTTTAGCTTATGCTTGTGGTTCTACTATTATTTCTGCTTTGATCTTCCACAAAGAGAAAGCTCAGTGGAGCAGCTCCCCAGAGCAGGAGTTTCCTGTTGTAGTTTCTCATAACTGCACTCACTTCAGAGAGACTCACACTAACACACAGATCAGCATTAGAGCACTGAGAGCTTAAACACACTACTGACTCCATCTGATCATATTCACAATGAAGAGAAACCTCCTCATCATCCTCATCATCACATCAGGTACTCACTGTGAAGATGTGCTTAGAAATAATTGAAAAATGATACTTTATTAACATATCTAATATTATTTCTCTGCTATTTTTCTTTCAGGTGTGTTTGGTGCTGATGAAATCAGACCATCAAAAGATCAGGAGACTGATGTTTCTGGAAAAGAAGGAGAACCTGTTATACTGAAATGCTCTTATGACTCAAATAGTCAATATGTCTATCTCTACTGGTACAGACAGTATCCTAACAGAGCTCTACAGTATCTACTGCTGAGAGGTGCTCGTCAGCGGAGTGACAGTAATATTGCCGACCACAGATTTTCATCAACTACATCCAGCTCTTCCACTGAGCTCACTCTTAGAGAACCAAGACTGGCAGATACAGCTCTCTACTACTGTGCTCTTAGAGTTGGAGCCCAGTGATACAAAGTCTCTGAGACGCTTTACAAAAACTCACACACCTTCTGTTTGCTTTGAACACAAAGAGATCAAAGTAACATCCAAACCACAGTGTGTTATCTGTTTTTATTCTCTCTCTGAAACCACCAAGGTTAAATTTCTGAGGTAAAAAAAAGTGAAAGCTTGTGTGGCAGACACAGGATATAGTTTCAGCTGCGCTGTCTGACAACAAACGCAGCAAGAAACTAACACAGTAAATGTACACGGTGCCCATCGTCATGAAATCCGTTCACATGAAGTCACTGGAGACGCGCTTGAGATTCATAGAAATACCAGCTGTAAATGACTTCACATCTCACTGTCCACTTATAATCAGATAGATGTTAATACCCTGTGAACTGTGGGATAATGTTGAGTATTCCAGTGATTTAACTATTAACATCAGAGGCCAGTGAAGAATATGACACTGCTGTAAAATTCATTGACCACACCCTAACAGTGGAGTGAGGAGGGTCATCAGTTAGCCAGTCTATGAAGATACAAACCATCTGACAGAATTTTCTGTTCTAGACTGTGTGATTTTGGCTCTATTGGTCAGTACATGTTCTCTGAACTAGAGTATCATGATACTATACTGTTCTAAGACAAACCAATGTTACTGTTAAAATACAGGTCAGTTTGAAACAAAACCTTGTGGAAATGAGGTTATAGCCTAATTTAGTAACACAGGGAAAAGATTCCAATTCATCCATGCTTCTATTTTTATTTAGGAACACAAATCATAGTACAGACAAATCATGGATGAAACAAATTCAGGGAATGTGAGGCAAGAATAATAATCTAAACATAATGAAAAATTATACCTTCATTACCTTAATCCATTTAAAATCAAAAAGTTTGGTAACACTTTATTTGGATGGTCCACTGTAGGTTCTTTGTAAGTGTGAAGTGTATATTTAAGTAACATTGAACTAAATATCTGTTAAATTAATCTGAATTTCAAGTTTAGTGTGAAAGGGTTTATTAAATCTATCCCTAACCCTAAACCTAACCCTAACCTTAAGCTCAAGGTAAAACCTACACCTACTCATAGCCCTAACCCTTACCATAATGTTATTGATAATCAACTGAATATCACCAGAAAGTTTGTTTATGACCTGTAGAGCATGTAGGGGACCTTTAAAATAAAATGGGAACAAAGGTTCTTATGTATAAATTTGGAACATAAGACACATATTCATACAAAACCCCTTAAATTATGATTAGGATCAACCTGTAGATGAAAAGATCAGAAGATGAAGAAATGAGGCATGACATCAGTGTATTGTGATTGAGTGTATGAGCTGCATTATGGGTGGAGCTGTGTATCTCAGCAGAGAGCTACACTGATCCCATTCAGCTCTGAGTGACTCAGTCACTTCACATCTCTATCAACATGCTGCTCTCTATCCTTTCTCTCCTAGCACTGCTTTTAGGTAAGAGAACTTCAATGATATTTCCGAAATGTTACAAAAAATAATGAGAAACACGAGAAACATGTTTTTTTTATTTTAAATATAATAGTAGGTACTTTTAATTGTTGTGTGAGAGATTCCAGGGTTTTATATCTTCAATATTGTTCTGTTTCCAGGGGAAACATCAGCGCAGACAATTGAGCCTCTTGTAGGAGAAGTGCATGTTTCAGAGGGTGATCATGTTACTCTGTCCTGCAAATACAGTAGCACTTCTTACCCTCTTCAGTGGTATCGTCAGTTTCCCAGATCCAGGCCAGAGTTTCTCCTGTACATTACCCTACAAGGAACTATGAGTGATCCTCGTCCTCCTCGTATGTCTGCTGAAGTGTTTACTGACAAAATGCAGGTGGACCTGGAGATTTCCTCTGCTGCAGTATCAGACTCTGCCCTTTACTACTGTGCCCTGCAGCCCACAGTGACAGGAAACCCAGATACACTGTACAAAAACCTGCCAGTGTTCCCCTTAAACCCACTGTGTCAGCTTTACACTATTGTTTATACTCTCTCTGGCATTTTCATGTTTGTTGCTGCATAACCTTGATGTCTGAAAATGCGCTTGAATACTGTTTTTAAAAATAATCCTTAAAAAATAATAATTCATTAATAATTTCAGTCTTAACCATACTTCTATGCATGTTTATCACTGCAGTTCAAAATCTATCCAGCAGGTGGCAACAGTGCATAAATAAGTTGAAGCCTTATTTGCTTAGGCACTGTTTGCTGATATGATAATATCTGTGATCAATGTTCTCATTGCAGAAAGCTTTTATGAGACATTCTATCACTTGTACATCACTTACACAGGTTGGGTTGAGCTCAGTCATGAGTCGCTGGCTGGAGTGGCTAAAGTTATTTTCATTCCTGATCCAGACTCATCTGTTTGAGAATGACCACAGCAGCGTGTTCTGTCGTTCAGTACTGCCAGAACTCACTACAGCAAGCACACATGTTTAGCTGCATCTTTACTACAGACCAGTAATACTGCTCCTCTAAAAAAGATGGTTCTTCAAGGGTTCCTTAGTAAAGGAAATGTTCTAATTAGAACCATGAAGCTTTGCATGGTGAAATGACTGAGAATGTGTTGTGTGTGATTCTGTACAGAAAGTTTTATAAAATGGTTCTATATAGCACCAAAAAGGGTTCTTTAATAACAAAATAAGAACCATTTTGGTGCTAAATAGATCAATGTTCATTCTGTATAGAACCATATACAACACATTAACAATCAATCTGAAAATCCATTTCACTATGCAAAGAAATATTTAACAATGACAATTATGGTTCTAAACAGATCCATTCTCTTTTCTAAAGAACCCTTGAAGAACCATCGTTTTGAATACTGTAGTATTATTAAACGTATGTATGTGTAAGTATTTAGTGTGTGATAGACTGGGTCTCCAGGAAGATGATGTGAAGAGGAGCTTGTTTAAGCCGTGTATTTACACTCATTTCTATTGGCTACTGATGCATCATGTTAATGGAGCACATCTAAAGAGACAGACAGAGCTGCTGTACTACCGTGTAACTATTCACAGTTAATCAGTACTGGAGAAAATGTTTTTTGGGCTGAGGGGTGACCTAATGAGGAACATCTGGTGTAGCATTCTAAAATAAGTCAGTCCTCTGCCAGAGGCGAATTCCCTGAAATATCCATCCATCCTTACAACAGGCACAGATGAAGCAAAAGTACTGAAGGCCGGCAGTGCTATCTCCTCTAACTTAGACACAGATTATAGATCAGTTCAGTCTGATTTTTCTCTGTAGGCATGGTTAATAAGCTAGGTGAGAGAATTTCATGGTCATGATGACAAATATTACATTTTCTCAGTCAAGTTAAATTAAATTCAGTATTACTTTTAACCAATATTCCAGTGTGTGGCAAAAAAACTGAGAACTGAAGAGAAATTTAAAAACAAAGAAAGTGAACAGCTGTCAATAAAGTTATTTCTATCTCACTTGTTCTTTCACACTCTCACACTCATTATGACTTGAAGTTAAACTAGTTGGCTTGTCAGCTTGTTCACTCTGTTTCACACTGTTTCACTCTGTATATTATAGATTTTTAATAAAGTCTAATGTTTATTTTAGTGAGCTTTCAGACAAAATCCTGTTTTCGGCTTGGTTATTGATTACTTTGCAGTGCATAACCAGAAACCCTCCTCCCGAGGTCTGATATGATTGGTTTACAATGTATAAGGTCTTATATGATTTGCAGAATGATAAGTTGGTCAGTCTCTGGTAGCAAACACAGAGCCTTCCCCAGGTCACGCCCTGCTATTACAGTATATTGGGAATGAGAATAAACTATAGATGATTTGGACTAATAATGTACATCTACTCAGGAAGGGGGGGCTAAATAACATCTACATTAAAACTGGCCTGCAGTGTCCAAGATACACTATATTCCAGTTCATTTATTCATCCACATCATTGAATTCAGGTGTTCCAATCACTTGCATGGCCACAGGTGTATAAAACTGAACACCTAGGCATGCAGACTGCTTCTACAAACATTAGTGAAAGAATGAGTCGCTTTCAGGAGCTCAGAGAATTCCGGTGTGGTACTGTGATAGGATGCCACCTGTGCAACAAGTCCAGTCGTGAAATTTCCTTGGTACTAAATATTCCACAGTCAACTGTCAGTGGTATTATAACAAAGTGGAAGCGATTGGGAACGACAGCAACTCAGCCACGAAGTGGTAGGCCATGTAAAATGACAGAGTGGGGTCAGCAGATGCTGAGGCACATAGTGCACAGAGGTCGCCAACTTTCTGCAGAGTCAATCACTACAGACCTTCATGTGGCCTTCAGATTAGAATAGTGCATAGAGCGCTTCATGGAATGGCCTTCCATGGCCAAGCAGTTTGGCCGAGCCTTACATCACCAAGAGCAATGCACAGTGTCAAATGCAGTGGTGTAAAGTGCCACCGTTGGATTCTAGAGCAACGGAGACGTGCTCTCTGGAGTGACGAATGACGCTTCCCCTTAGCTTCTTCTGATCTTCTTCTTCTAGCAATCCGATGGATGAGTCTGGGTTTGGCGGTTGCCAGGAGAACAGTACTTGTCTGACTGCATTGTGCAAAGTGTAAAGTTTGGTGGAGGGGGATTATGGTTTGGGGTTGTTTTTCAGGAGTTGGGCTCGGGCCCTTAGTTCCAGTGAAAGGAACTCTTAATGCTTCAGCAGACCAAGAGGTTTGGGACAATTTCATGCTTCCAAATTGATGGCCCCTTCCTTTTCCAACATGACTGCACACCAGTGCACAAAGCAAGGTCCATAAAGACATGGATGAGTGAGTTTGGTGTAGAAGAGCTTGACTGGCCTTTACAGAGTCCTGATCTCAACCTGATAGAACACCTTCGGGATGAATTAGAGTAGAAACTGTGAGCCAGGCCTTCTCGTCCAACATCAGTGTCTGACCTCACAAATGCGCTTTTGGAAGAATGGTCAAAAATTCCCATAAACACACCTTGTGGAAAGCCTTCCCATAAGAGTTGAAGCTGCTATAGCTGCAAAGGGTTGGCTGACGTCATATTAAACCCTATGGATTAAGAACTGGATGTCACTGAAGTTCATATGCGTGTGAAGGCAGAGGAGCGTACTTTTGGCAATATAGTTTACATGTTTCTGCTCTGCAGCTATGTTTAAATTTTAAAAATTACAGACCAAAACCATGTGATCAAAACTAGGTATAGATCTTTCCTCTGTATCATGAAACTTCCTTCATTCTACTTTTTTGCAGCCCATGCAGCCACATATTGGTTAATCTGTAATCTAAAAAATGAATATATAAACAATGATCACAATTAGAGTGATTTCATTTCAAATGGAATCTCCTGAACAAATAGATGACAGATTAAATAAAAAACAATTAAATAAAATAAATACATTTTGAAAAATGCTTTCCGCTCACAAATCACCACTCAGTACAGTTTTCTACTTAAAGCTCACAATTAATTAATAAGAGATACTCGGGGTCTGACTGATGTAAAGGTCAGCTTTTCTAAAGAAGATTACTTCAGCTATCATGCTGCTGTGTTTAATGATCTTTATTCAGCTTTATGCTGGTCTTACACCAAACGACTTTTCAAGCAATTTCACTGTCGCAGACAAATTTCCAAAGTCAGAATAAAACCACAAGAGTCGTGTTAGAGTCGCAACTGTGTTTAATATTATCGTAAAGTCTTGGCTCATGCACATAGTGGCATGGCAGGGGTGCTCGTGAGTGCATGCGGGCTGCGCGGCAGAAAGAGAGAGACTGAGTGAGCTAACTAGTTGCAGTCTTATAAATAGTGACACTGCAGAAGACTTCAGCTTCTTTCATTACAAGGGTTTAAAATTACCCATTTATTTGGAAAGAAGACAGTTTCACCTCTCATATGACATTCACCTTTTGAATGTAGATTATGAAATATGAAAGTTAAGAAGAATATGATTGTGTGTTTTGGAGACCATTGGTGGTCCCAAGGAGTTAACCCTCCTATCGTCCTCAAATATAATAACAAATTTGGTCCTTGGGGTCAATGTGACCCCAGGGATATTTACCTCCAGAAAATGATTTACAGAATATTGTTGACCACGTTTGTGTGACAGGCACTTTGTTTATTTGTTGAATACATAAATAACCCCTTGAAAATCACTGAGTTGACCTGTCCTCTAGCGCCACCATCAGGCCAAACCTTTAAATTAGAATTAATTTATCTTGAATTTTTCATACAAATCTTCTCAAATTTACTTCTCAACATTAATGACCACAAGTCTTGTTTTGGTGATGATGGATAGGACCTTTACTGTAGCGCCACCATCAGAAAAACGTTCAGGTTGAGAGCACATTCATGACTCTCACAGAATGACCATGTTGATTAATGTTGGTGACTCCCCCTTTCCTCTCATAAACATATTTATTTACTTATTTTTTTATTACATATTTTTTATTTACTATTTTTGTACTATATTTGTTTCTAGTTACTTTAAGATCTCGCTCACCCCTCCTCTTTTATTATCCGGGCTTGGGACCGGCAGTGGCAGAGTTATAGAGTTTTTTGTTTGTTTGTTTTTTATTTTTTTGCTTGTATGTGGGGGAGGGGGGGGGCGCATTTGTGAGACAGAAAATGGATAATGAGAACATGTCAGATACTAGTTAAAACAGGGAATGGGTTTTTATGCCCACAGTAAACTTTTAGTCTTTAGAGACACACAACATGAAAACAACATGAAAATCCACCCATTTGCGAAACATTGGGAACATGATAGTAGTCAAAACATGAAACAGTTCTTTATGCCCACAGTAAAGCTGTTAGTCTGCACTACTGTACACAGGATGTGCAGAGTGTATGTGCACGCTCCTTGCAGAAAAAATCTTTGCGTTTTGAACAGGTGATGCTGGTCGTACAATCGTTTTGGGTTGGACAGACCTGACACCTGCCACGTTTCATGATATATATCAATGATATATATATGAAATATATCAACTCAAATGTATCAACTGCACCTGCAGGTATGGTCATGTTAGGTCACACACACTGACAGACAGGTTTTAACAGCTTGGGGTCAAATTGACCCCTGAGGATGACCAATGTGTGCAATATGTGTTCAGCACATTGAAAAAATATCATCATGACAATTTTATGCTTTATCAGTTGTCCCCATCAAATTAGGAAAAGTCATGAAATATGAAGCAAAAGAAAAAAAGTTAACTACTATTTTTTTAAATGATAAACATTGAATGGGCTCAAATTGACCCCAAGGACGATAGGAGGGTTAAAAAGGTTAAATGTTGCTGCAGTTACTCTGAGGTGCCTTAAATGTAGAATGAATTTAAAAGTGGCGAATACGAAGCCACAGCAGCTCAATAAATACATCAGTTTACCTCAATAAATAATCCTTGATCAACAAATGACCTCAGACTTTTGCTCGGAGACGTTTACTGAGCAGTTAATGTGCAGCACAGCGAAGCTACAATCAGCCGTTGGAGCTGCTGATCGCGTCTCACTGGCTGATCTAACGCTGCGTCCCAAACCACACACTGCTGTACTTCACCTACTACACTAATGAGTGCACTTCTGATAGTACAGGCACTATGTTTGTACACTATTCAGGGTGCTAGTGTGCGGTTTGGAACACGAAAAAAATATCCCAGCGGAAATGTCAGCCGTTTAGATTACAGCTTTCGTTTGTCATCAGTACAAACACAAACCGAAAGAAATCAAGTCAGTAGACTCAAATACACTGATTAATGTGCTTTACACATTTAAAAAGTGTTTCAAAGATGTTTTTCTGTCTTTGCTGGATCGGTTTTGGCTTTATTATGTCATTATAAACCGCCACAGCACCGCTGAGTGAACTTGAAGTTGACAATCAAATTGGTGGCAGCGCGACTGTGACGTCATCGGAATACTATCTGTATGAAACTGCAGGCATTAGAATGTTGGGGTTTGCTGCAGAATGATTGGCTAGGACAAATAGCTATAGGGAATGGCGTCATAATGGCCGTTTGTGACATCATTCGGGAAAACCTATATATTCGCCAGCAGAACATCAATTCTTGAGTACCTAACAAACTATCACAAGATAAAGAAATTAGGCATGACAGCAGTATATTGTGAATGAATGTATCAAGGAATTCAAAGAGCATAAAAAAAGGCTGTTTCTACATCATATACCTGTATATGCATCACACTGATTATAACTATCACTCAGTTTGAAGTAAAGAAAAGAGTAAAATCAAAATGAAAATACACACATCATACCACTATATGCAGTTTATGCAAAGTGTAATCCAAACCCATAAGGATCTGTTATTCTGCTCTGCTGGGGTATCAGACTCTGCACCACAGTTGAGGCAACCAATGAAATGAGAGAAAAAGCAGGTTAACTTCTTTTTAGCCTTAAAAAAAAAGCATGAATTCCCATCAGTCTATTGTAACCCTGTAACCCATAAAATGTATATTTGAATTTCCCTTGGTCTGAGCTCAACCTTTTACAGGCAGTGTTTAGTGATGTTGCTGCTGAGATCACACTCTAGGATTGGCTGCTGTGATGCTAAATGTTTACAAGATGAAAAATACAATCTTAAAAATTAAGCTGCCATAAAAGAGTTTTATATATTAAGGATACCCACGGTGGAATGAATAAAGATCACGAAAAGAATGAGCCACCTGCCCTGGCTGATCAAGAATAATGAGTAACTGAGTCCAGACTTGACCGAAGAGGGTGCTCATCATAGGATAGAGTCTCACACGGACATGATGTTGGATGATTACTGGAACTTAAAGTGTGCACTGCCTCCAGTTCTGCATGAGAACACATTGTCCATCAGGAGTTCACTAGGGACTTGCATGACCCTCTCTGTAGCCAGAAAACAAAAACAAAGTAAAAGTTAGATGCTTTGCTTGAGCATGATGCCCACACAAAGATAAACACAAGGCCTTCTGCTGTTAAACTGAGCAGTGTAGTAAATATATGAGAAATCAGCATTCAGCAATACAGTTCTGCAGGTCACTTTTTGGGAGTGAAACGTAAACAAGCACACATTTCAACACGACATCATCAGCATTTGTTCCACCTCTGTCGACTAGTAGACTAAATCCGCAGATGCCTCCAGTCAGACACCTAAGCAACAACTTAGAAACATCCCAGCTGCCAATTGTTAAATCCTAGTATACACCCTAGCAACTGCCAACAAACACAGTAGTTCACCTTAACAGGCATAACAACCTGGCAGCCACCTTGTGCACCTAAACTGTAAAAAAAAAAAAAAAAAAAAAAATTTGCACAAGAAAAAAAAAAAACTAATACCAATTAAACCCCTGGCTTTATCTTGTTCGGTCAACTTCCATAAATGACTGGCTTTACTGTCTGATATGTCAGCACTAAAATATTTAGTTGAGCTAACATAAGAATATTTACTAGTTTATTTAGTACAACTAGTCTCAAGCAAAGAGGAGAAGAAGAAGTACAACACAGGTGAACACAGTTAATTCATATCAAAATCCAAATACAAAATAGAAAACATGAGTAAAGTGTCTTAAAAATCACAAACACATAATCAAGCTTCAAAATAGAAATGTAATGTCAAATATGAAGTAATTTATTTTATGTTTTAATTCGTCTTCCAAGTGAGACGAAGGTGCATGACACACTGGACATGTTAAGGTGGTACAAGTAGCAGCTAATGAATGCATGATTTACTCTCAGCTGTGTTGAACTGTTCAGGGCAAATTATGCTGTTTCACTATATCATTCAATAATTTACATATACAATAATCATGAATTTAAAAGACATCAAAACTTTTTGACAATCCAGAAACTGTATGTGTGTGTATGTGTCTGAGAGAGGGGGACTCTTTGTACTGCTGTGTCCAGCAAGCCACCGTGGCATCATCACATTCAACCGTCATACACAAACCTGCAGTTCTGAACATTAAACCTAAAAATGCACACATTTAGTATTAAGTCCTGCACACAAAGAGCTGACAAAAGTAGCAAATATATTCATGTCTTAATTTCATCTTTTATAGGAGTAAAAGTCGTATGCCATTTAATCAAAAATATTGAACAGTTTGTTCTGTCATAGAAAATGTCCTGATTGAAAACCTGCAGTGCTGAATTAGTACTAAATTCCAACTGAAGACAACTTACAGAGCTCTGCAAGAGTTATTAAAAGCTGGTGATTCTGCTATGTGGTTACACCTGTTGGGGAATTCTGCAATTGTTAAAATTTGATTTCTGCTTAGGTTCATTTACCTAATGTTTTGCTTCTGTTTTTATTTATATTTTAATTTTCCACAAAGACAGAAAGCACAGTGAAGCAGCTTCCCAGAGCAGGAGTTTCCTGTTGTAGTTTCTCATAACTGCACTCACTTCAGAGAGACTCACACTAACACTCAGATCAGCATTAGAGCACTGAGAGCTTAAACACACTACTGACTCCATCTGATCACATTCACAATGAAGAGAAACCTCCTCATCATCCTCATCATCACATCAGGTACTCACTGTGAAGATGTGCTCAAAACTTTAGCATAATGACATTTTATTTAAATCTATTTGTTAATTCTATTCCACTTTTAGGTGTGTTTGGTGCTGATGAAATTCGACCATCAGAAGATCAGAAGACTGATGTTTTTAGAAAAGAAGGAGAACCTGTTACACTGAAATGCTCTTATAAAACAAGTAGACAGTATGTCTATCTCTACTGGTACAGACAGTATCCTAACAGAGCTCTACAGTATTTACTGTACAGAGGTGCTCGATCAGGCACTGGTGCTGGCAACACTGCAGACCATGGATTTGAGTCTACTGCAGAGGTGGACGAAGTACACAAATCATGTACTTGAGTTAGAGATACCAAGGTAAAATATTACTCCAGTAAAAGTAGAAGTCCTTACTCTAGACGTCAACTTGAGTAAAAGTACAAAAGTATTCAATGTACCTTCAAATGTACTTAATTATCGAAAGTAAAAGTACTAAAAGATTAATTATGGCTCTGATGTCCTGTTATCATTTTTATAACAAGACTCGCTTCATGAACTCATTTTAGGTGAAAATCCTCCAGTGTCTCTGTTGTTAAACCAGTCTTTTAATAGAACGTCATTAATTAGTGACGTTGACATCTATTTAAATGATCATAAGCACAAAACACTGAAGGCAAACAGTTTCCATCAGGGAGAACTGAGTGGCTCTGAAATCACTTTATACAAACAAGCAAAGTTTCAGTTTAAGATTACTTTGTAAATTAGTTACAAGCTGAATAAAACTGTCTTTAAACTCTTTTACGTTTACTGTGTTGATGTATAGGTCTCTGTCTCTGAAAAAAAAATGCCAGTCACAACTGCATATGTGTACATATTTCTATATTGTGGTCTATTTACACAAAGTTAGGTTAGGTCCATCATTTAGGTCGACGTATGTGCTCCCACATTTTTACGTTGCTGAACTGACATTGAACCGTGTGCTTGCACTGGGTCAGTATGACCAACAGGTCAAAGCTGAGAACAAAGTGACCACTGTGCCCTGATTAGTGTTCACTTTTTGATTTTGACATGTTACGTTTTTATACACACAAAAACCAAAAGGAACGACAGATTTCTCAATGGAGTAAAATGTAAGATATTTGACTTTGAAATGTAGTGGAGTGAAAGTAAAAAGTCGCCCAAAATGGAAATACTTAAGTAAAGTACAGATACACAAAAAAACTACTTAAGTACAGTAACGAATTACATTTACTTAGTTACTGTCCACCAAGTTGAGGAATGCTCAAAAAACACCTGTTTGGAACATTCCACAGGTGAGTGTCATGACTGGGTACACAGGGAGCATCCCTGAAAGGCTCAGTCATTCACAATCAAGGATGGGGCGAGGTTCACCACTTTGTGAACAACTTTGTGAGCAAATAGTCCAACAGTTTAAGAACAACGTTTCTCAACGTGCACGACGATATTACCACATGGGCTCAGGAACACTTCAGAAAATCATTGTCTGTGAACACAGTTCGTCGCTCCATCTATATGTGCAACTTAAAACTCTGCCATGCAAAGTGAAAGCCATATATCAACAACACCCAGAAACACCGCCGGCTTCTCTGGGCCCGAACTCATCTGAGATGGACTGACGCAAAGTGGAAAAGACATCTTTTTCAGGGACGTCCTGCTTATTTCAGCAAGACAATGCCAAGCCACATTCTGCACATGTTACAACAGCATGGCTTTGTAGTAAAAGAGTGCAGGTACTAGACTAGCATGCCTGCAGCCCAGACCTGAAAACCTATGGCACATTATAAAGCGCAAAATACGACAACGGAGACCCCGGACTGTTGAGCAACTGAAGTTGTACATCAAGCAAGAATGGGAAAGAATTCCACCTACAAAGCTTCAACAATTGGTGTCCTCAGTTCCCAAACACTTATTGAGTGTTGTTAAAAGGAAAGGTGATGTAACACAGCGGTAAACATGCCCCTGTCCCAACTTCTTTGGAATGTGTTGCAGGCATCAAATTCAAAATGAGTGAATATTTGCAAAAAACTATAAAGTTTATCCGTTTGAACATTAAATATCTTGTCTTTGTAGTGCATTCAATTGAATATAGGTTGAAAAGGGTTTGCAAATCATCGTATTCTGTTTTTATTTCTGTTTTACACAACGTCCCAACTTCATTGAAATTGGGGTTGTAGTTTTTAAAAAGACCACTTTCACCAAAAGCTGAATAAATACATACATACATAGATGTGTGATCATACAATGATCCGCTATTATACTGTTTGCTTGTAGGTGTGCATGTTATGTATTTGAAAAAATAAATAACATACAAAATAAAATAACATCAATATATTGGATTACAGGGACTGTTTCTCTTGCATTTTGTAAAAGATGCATATGTCCACCAGGTCAGGGGAGGGTTCATGACAGGCTGGACCTTTTAAGGTAAAGTTATCATCTGAAGAATTAATGTTGTTGTGTTAAACTGTGCAAGACTACTTCATACTGTTTCACAATATTATACCATAACACATTTTTTTCTTTGCTGAAGTGAATATTATGTTTAATGTAGTGAGTTAAAGTTCCAGTGACTGGATGTAAAAACAACAGCAAAGACTAATGTGAAATTTCTTAAGCCAGAAGAGAATTTTACCAGAAGTAATTTTTTCTTGGCCAAAAATTGCGGTTCTATGCTCATTACCTGTTTAGTAGTCAAACATTTGAGACTTTCGTAGCAGTTTAAAAAGTTCTAACTATTTTAATTGTTCTAGATTTTGATCTTCCACAAAGACAGAAAGCTCAGTGGAGCAGCTCCCCAGAGCAGGAGTTTCCTGTTGTAGTTTCTCATAACTGCACTCACTTCAGAGAGACTCACACTAACACACAGATCAGCATTAGAGCACTGAGAGCTTAAACACACTACTGACTCCATCTGATCATATTCACAATGAAGAGAAACCTCCTCATCATCCTCATCATCACATCAGGTACTCACTGTGAAGATGTGCTTAGAAATATTTAAATAACATTTTATTAAAATTTTAAATAATCTTCAAATTCTACTTTTCTTTCAGGTGTGTTTGGTGCTGAACATATTAGGCCATCAGAAGATCAGGAGACTGATGTCAATATAAAAGAGGGAGAACCTGTTACACTGAAATGCTCTTATGACTCAAGTAGTGATTATGTCTATCTCTACTGGTACAGACAGTATCCTAACAGAGCTCTACAGTATTTACTGGATAGAGGGGCTCGATCATGGAGTAGTTATAGCAACACTGCAGACAGAAGATTTGAGTCTACTGCAACCAGAATATCCACTGAACTCAGAACAACAGAACTAAGACTGTCAGATACAGCTCTCTACTACTGTGCTCTTAGAGTTGGAGCCCAGTGATACAAAGTCTCAGAGACGCTTTACAAAAACTCACACACCATCTGTTTGCTTTGAACACAAGTAGATCAAAGTAACATTCAAACCACAATGTATTATCTGTTATTACACTCTCTCTGAAATGGCTGTGGTAAGAAAAATAAAAAAAATTAGCTGCTTTTTTGGTGGGACAAGGTTTCCCATTGTCAGCAGCTAAAAGAACAATACATATCTTGGCCGTGGAGTTCACAGACCTTTACAAGGCCAGGGGCTGTGTTGTTTGAAAAGAATAATAATATTATTTTAACAACAACAACAACAACAACAATAATAATAATAATAATAATAAATATTATTAGTAATAGTAGTAGTAGTAGTATTTTCTGTAACAGGGAGCGAGGAGGCAGATGCATGTGCTGAGATAAGCAAGATTTATTAAGAGTAAATCCAAAATCAGGGTCGAGACAGTCCAGGGTCATAGAGCCAACATGGATAGATCGGGGGGCAGACATGACATAAACCAGAATACAACAGAGCAAACAGAACATCCAACACAGCATATAACAACTAACAAAGATCAACACAAAGACCAGCGAAAACAAAGGGCAAACACAGGGCTTAAATACGACACCGAGAAGACGAGGGACAGGTGAAAACAATCAGGGGCGGGGTTACAAAACAAGGGGCAGGACTACGGATACCAAAACAATGAAGCACGTGGACTATACCAAAACACAAACACGTACAGGACTGGGAGGGGCCAATCATGACATTTTCAGTATTTGAAAATTAGAATATATTAAAATTATAGTCAAAGTTACTCTGTTATTCTAAGCAGATCTGTTATTCTGTAAGCAGATCAAATTCTAAATTGAATGTGAATGTTCGAGTAAATTTTCTTTTTGCAGGAATCAAGAAAAGACCTAATCCTAAAAATACCCTTTTAAATAAACAGTTAAAATGTAATATTAAAATTCCCAGGCTAATTACACACTAAGGCTTATTAATCAGCCTTCAACTACAACTACAACTACAGGGACTCCAATGCAAACTTGAGATATTCTTATGTTATAAAAGTTTGTAATAAAACTGGCCTTTAAAGGGGTCAATTAGATTATAGCTTGCTTGGCATTCAACTATTATTATTAGAAAGTGATAAACACTGCCTTCATCTTTTGCGACTAGTTTTTGCAACCGTTTTAGAAAAGGTACTGGAAAAAAGGCAGTAAATATCAAAACTTTCTTGATTCACCTATAGACTTGATAGTCATTATCCAAAGTCGGATCAAAGGTATGTGTTAAAGCTATAAAACTTATCGTTAAAAAACACAACACATGCACACACACATGCACACACCCTAGCAAACCCCTAGCACTCTCTAGATACAACCTAGCAATGGTGTAGAAACATTTTAGCAATTACTTGCGTGACATGACTCTGTGTTGTACTTGAAGTGAGAGGTTGTACAGGTTGAAATTTTATTTCCACTTTAAAAATGACTTAGGTCAGCATTAGACCAATATTGTGTCTCACTTAAATTTAGAAACAAGTCCTTAAACAGACTGTCTGAGTTATTTAGTTCTCCCCTTAGAGAACTGTATTATATAACCTAAGGAGAATCATAAGCATTAGAGCCTGTTTAGTTCAGTGAGATTTGCCCAGTAATCATTGTACGCCTGGAACAACGTGTCCCCTTAAATAACATATTGAAGTCATCAATTTTGAATATCACCCTGTGTTTCTAATATAGTCAGTCATAAGAAATTTATCACCCATATCACTGAGCCTAATTTCAAAGTCTGAATTGTGGACAAATGAGATGCCTGTTTATTAGCCAAATTACCTTGCGTGCTCATGTGTCTGAACAGCGTTTAAGTTTATAGATAAGTCTAAGACCTGAATATCACAGTTTAATAAATGTTCGCTAACGACACAAATACCAAACTCTACTAACAACCCACAGATGACTCACACGTTATCAGTTGTATTTCAGAACCCACCACCCCATCATGTAGAGTGACAGATGGTCATCGTACCCACCCAGAGAGAGAGAGGCCAGTTGTGATCTCTTTCACTCCTGGTCACAGACAGCTGTAGTAATGCTACTTCTTTCAGTTTTAATAAAACAAGCTTTAATAATGCAAACTCTAACATCACTAGAGTGACATACAATGAAAGCTTTATTTAAACACAAGAATACGAACGTATCTGGATATTGATGCTACATTTGAAAAGGGTTAGTGTAAACCTGCCATATCTGCACTAAATCATGATCCAATATCCACAATAAGTAGCTGCATGCTGTATTTACACCATTACATTTACTTAGGTAACTCTCTGAATGAACTGTACTTAGAAAAGTCATTTTAGAAGATAATTTATATTCTTCAGTTTATGGCAGTTTCCTATTTGGGTTACTCTACTAAGTTGTATGTGTCATATTAAAGCTATATGGGTTTTTGCTTGTACGACTTCTGGATGTTATTGTAAAAAGCGAATCTGAAAATTTGAATCAATACAAAAACAACACTTTTTAGAAATTGAATTTTGAGAGACTGTAGATCATCATCTGTACATTTTAGTTACAGATTTAATATTACTTTATTGCAAACCCTAATTCAGTTTCAGTTTAGAATTCAGATTTTTTAATTCAAATTCAAATTTCTAATGACATGAATCTCAACTCCATCTCATTAGCTGTGGAAAATACCCAGCACTGAATCATATGCTGTTTTGATGTGAACGTTCTTTTCATTCACAGAGGCATAATTACAGGAATCTTCCAGCAGAGGGCAGATTTATTTAAGAAATTCTTTAAGAACTGACAGATGTTGTCATGTGTTCCTGTTTTAGGGGAAACTGAAGTAACATGAAGCACACACAGCAAAACTGAGCTATAATGAACTGCTGTTCAGTCATGGCATGCCTTGGTGGATGGTGGCTTCTTTTTCTCATGTTAGGTAAGATACATACAACTAATGCAGCACTTTGTATGCAAAAAAGTTACATCTCCAAACATACAGTGGAAAAAGGGTTTAATTTGCTAAATGAATCCTTAAACCTAATTTTTAAAAAATCTTATTGATGATATATGATTTATCTCTTCAGCAGGCAACACGTCTGGTGAGGGAATAAAACCAAGTTCTTCCACTGTTAATGTCCTAGAGGGAGATTCTATAACTTTGTCCTGCAAATACAATGGATCTACAACAACTGATGATCTGCTGTGGTATCGTCAGTATTCCAGATACAGACCTGAGTTCCTGATCTTGGTCAATGAAGCTAACATTACACAAAAAGCTGTTCCTCCAGTTGCAGGAGTGTCTGCGAAAGTAAATGAACAGAAAAACCACGTGGATCTGTTGATCTCCTCTGCTGCAGTATCAGATTCTGCACTCTACTACTGTGCTCTGAGGCCCACAGTGACAGGAAACCATGAAACACTGTACAAAAACTCTTTGGCACTCAGAACTCAGAAGCATTTAAGAAGGTTTCTGTCTTGTTTAATCCCATGCCGCATGTGTGCTCAATCCTGGTCCTGAAGATCTACCACCCTCACTCAAGCTTGCATGTACCATGTCACGTCCCACCTCAGTACACTATGGATCATATACAGCTCATCTTTAACCAAAATGTAGTGTAACTGACGTGTGACGTCTGGTGTCAAATTTAGCTCTTCAGATCAGATTTTCTTCATCTCTCAATGTAGTGTCATGTTTTTGTTTTCTTTTTTAACACACAATGTGATTTTGGACAGTGTCATTTTGGTTAGTTATTTAGAAAGTAAGCCAACTTGCTTAATTTAGTAAACAATTAAGCTGCTCAGGGACTGAAATAGCCAGATCTTATTAAGTTCAGTCATTTGATCTGACTCACTGAGAAGAACTACAACAACCACATAGTCAGTATTTCCAGAATTTCCACTGATTTTCATAAACTCATAATTACACTCATAATGACGCGCATGCGTGGAGCAGCGTTTAGAGTAACCGTTACCATGACAGCGAACATCCCGTGAGGTCCAGTCGTGTTGAACGGAATAAACCTTTCGCTATGACGCGACGCGCATGCGCAGAACGTACTCACACGTTCCGTTTGGAGTGTAATCGGATTCAGGCGTTTACACGACTAATATTCTTCTATTTAACGGGTTATTTTGAGGTTTACCCACCTCGTTCAATCAGACAGAAATTGTATTCCGAATGGCCTCAATCGGACTAGACCATTCCGATTAAGGTGTTTACATGGACGTATTCTATTCCGATTGAGCTATTATTCGGATTATTAACGCATTATTAGGCTGCATGTAAACGTGGCTAATGAGTAGCCACGTTTACATGCTGTTTACAATGCTGTAGCACTGTGGTATGACACTACATGTCTTTAATGAAGTCCAACTTTGTGTAATTTATTTTTGTTTGCGCAGGACTGTGAAGTCCTATAGGCTGTGACTGAATACAACCTCAGCACAATTGAAGTTTTATGTAGTTTTTATTTTCCTTTGTTACACATATCTGAGCTGAGACACAGTAGTATGAGACTACATGTCTTATATTTGAGACTACAGCTCCCCAGTCTATTACAAATCCAATTTTGTGTTTTGTAGGTTCAGTATTACTGCCTAGTATGTGAGTGAATAAAACTCCCTTACAGTTTTCTCTTGTCCCAGCAGTTTTTAATGTAAGTACATTTAGCATAAAATGAGTTCACCATTTCAATTGTAATATTTCACTTAAAAATCCTTATTTTCTACAACATTTACACAGATTTAAAAAAAAAATGTGATTAATCATGATTAACTATATGAAATTCTGAGATTAATCAAATTAAAATTTTTAATCATTTGACAGCCCTAATATATATATATATATGGAAAGAAACTTGAGAATATGGAATGAAATCTGACATCATCGAGGCACTTGCTGCACCGTCTTGTGTTTTCGATGTGTGAGATTCTTTACAGATGCAGCCAGAAAGTTGCTTTGAGTGAGTCAGCAGGAAATCTAGTAGCAGCAATCCTAAATAGTGAGGAGTTAATACCCTGGTGAATGCATGCGCAAGCCAAAATAGTACTGGTAACCATATTTAATACTGTTCTACTGATTAAGTTCAGTCACTGTTTTACTGTGAAAGGCTGAATGCAGTGAACTTTACAGGCCAGACAGTTAACATTAATCAGGCAAATGTTAACGCAGACAGAAAAAGCAAACATTCTTCATTTTTAAGGCGGGTTAATGTAAAGAGATTTTGAGATCATGAAATTTTCACTGTGCACCATGAAAAAGTATTCACACCTGATTTCCTTTATTTTTGCTGGTTTGTCACATCAGATAAAGATAAAGACAACATGATTAAACACAAGAAGCAGCTTTTAAATGATTAATCTATTCATTGAAGATAAAGATTTCAAAACCTGTATCACCCATATGAAAAAGTAATGGTTGTGGCACCATTGTCGGAAACACACACACACATTTTCTAAGCCGCTTCTCCCTCAGAGTTGCAGGGGGGTGCTGGAACCTATCCCAGCGGTCATCAAGCGGAAGGCAGGATAGACCCTGGACAGGTGCACTGAAGACATTGCACCAAAAATCAATGTCAGATCATTTCCCAACCAGAAACCCTGGATCAATGCTGAGGTTCAAGGCAAACTAAGAGCTCGGGCTGCCACCTACAAGTCTGGTGATCCGGCTAGCTACAAGAATGCCAGATATGACCTTCAAAGAACCATCAAGCTGGCCAAAAGGAGCTACAGGGACAGAGTGTAATCCAGCTATCTTGGCTCTGATTTCAGACGTATGAGGAGTGGCCTGTGCACCATCACTGACTACAAAGAAGGTGTGATCTGTGATAGGGGCTCTTCCTCCTCACTTGCAGATGAACTCAATGCTCATTATGCTCATTTTGAGGCAACTAACACCTCACCTGCTGAAGAACTCCCAGTAGATGAGGAGAGCTGCACTCTAGCCATTCCCCTGTCTGTGGTGGTAAGATCCTTCAGGGCAGTTAACCCATGCAAGGCACCCGGTCCTGACGGCATCCACAGCCGGGTGCTTAAAGCATGTGCCAACCAGCTGGCTGAGGTTTTCACTGACATCTTTAACCTCTCCTTAAGACTGTCAGTAATTCCCAAGTGCTTTAAGGAAACCACAACTGTTCCAGTCCCCAAGAAATCATCTGTCACCTGCCTGAATTACTGCCACCCTGTTGCACTGACATCTACAGTTATGAAATGCTTTGAGCGTGTGGTCAAAGCTCACATCTGCTCAATGCCCTCCTGTACTTCCTGTATACACATGACTGTGTAGTCAAACACACTTCTAACATCATCTTCAAATTTGCTGATGACACCACCATCCTAGGCCTCATCACTGATGGAGATGAAACAGCCTACAGAGACAAGGTCAGCGCTCTGTCAGAGTGGTGCCATGACAACAATCTCTGTCTCAACATCAGCAAAACAAAGGAGATGATCGTGGACTACAGGAAGCTGCAGAGGGGTGGTCACTCTCCCCTATCCGTCAATGGAGCCGAAGTGGAGAGAGTCAGCAGTGTGAAGGTTCTCGGCATACAACTCACTGATGACCTCACTTGGACCCACCACACAAACACTAATGTGATCTGCCCATCAGTGTCTCTTCTTCCTGCGTAGGCTTAGGAAGTTTGGTCTGCATCCTCAGATCCTCACCAACTTCTACAGGTGCACCATAGAGAGTACCAGTCCCGCTGCCTCAGGAAAATCAAAAAGATCCCGTCAGACAGCGGTCACCCAGCACACAGCCTGTTCACCATCCTGCCATCAGGCAGGAGATTCCACAGCATCCAGGCTAGAACAACCCGGCTAATGAACAGTTTCTGCCCACAGGCTGTCAGGCTTCTGAATACGCTCAAGTCACAAGTCACTTTTAATGTACAGTATATTGTCTCTGTGTCCTGTGTGTATTGTGTCTATATTTAGTGTATAATTTCTCTAGATATTGTGTAAATTTAATATATTTCTTTTTTTAACATATATTTTACTTTCTGTAGAGTGATTATCTGAGCCTCAACACAAGCATTTCAATGCATAAATGTTCTGACATGTTGCGCAAATGACAAATAAACTTGAAAACATTGCCAGCAGCAACTGCAGTCAAACAATCGCGATAACTTGTAACGAGTCTTTTTTACATCATTGTGGAGGTATTTGGACTCTGTAATTTGGCTACACTGGAGGCTTTTCAAGCACGAACTGGTGTAAGGTCTTAAGATGGGATTCAAGTCAGGACTTTGACGCGTTTGGTGAAGATCAGCTAGATTGGTGGGCTGGATCCGCATAACCTGCAACTCTCCAGAGTTCAGAACATTCCAGTGTGTGATATTTTACAATAACTAATAAAAGTGGCTACCAAAGCTCATTAATAATAAACCCATGCATAAAAATCAAGCTCAGCTTAGTTTCTCACTCGCCAGCTTCTCATTTGAATTTTCCGTTCCACCTTAAATGTAGAAATAATTTAAAAGTGACGAATACGAAGCCACATCAGCTCAATAAATACATCAGTTTACCTCAATAAATAATCCTTGATCAACAAATGACCTCAGACTTTTGCTCGGAGACGTTTACTGAGCAGTTAATGTGCAGCACAGCGAAGCTACAATCAGCCGTTGGAGCTGCTGATCGCGTCTCACTGGCTGATCTAACGCTGCGTCCCAAACCACACACTGCTGTACTTCACCTACTACACTAAAGAGTGCACTTCTGAATGTATAGGCGATATGTTTGTACACTATTTAGGGTGCTAAGTGTGCGGTTTGGAACACGAAAACTATATCCCAGCGTTTAGATTACAGCTTTCGTTTGTCATCAGTACAACCACAAACCGAAAGAAATCAAGTCAGTAGACTCAGATACACTGAATAATATGCTTCACACATTTAAGTGTTGCAAAAATGTTTTTCTCTCTTTGCTGGGTCGGTTATGACTTTGTTATCTCATTACAAACCGCCGCAGCACCGCTGAATGAATTTGAAGGTGACAACCAAATTGGTGGCAGCGCGACTGTGACGTCATCGGAATATTATCTATAAGACACTTCAGGCATTAGAATGTTGGGGGTTGCTGCAGAATGACTGAGTAGGACAAAGTTCTATATGGAACTACGTCATAATGGCTGTTTGTGACATCAATTGGGAAAATCTATATGTTTGCCCGCTTCTCGTCCAGTTACAGTAAATATTTCTATCGAACAATAAGGAAGTTGTGGCTGATTTAACCCTGAGACTCAATACACGGAAATTTGTTCACAAGCAGATCTTGACCGCTCCAAAATGGCGGACGCGCAGACGTATCGCACACCAGAACACCAGAGATTTCGACTTATGCAGAAAATATCTGGAAGTGAATGAAGTGAGTAAGTTTTGCTGGCTGGGCATGTTAATATCACGGCGTACCCGGGTGTTAGTCGAGCATTTGGGCCAGAATTCGGCTTAGATTCAAACCAAAGTCTCAGCCAATAAGGTTTGAGATCGGCGTGCAGTATTGGGCCGAGATGTGGCCAGACAGAATTTTAGTATCTGCCAGTTTATAGTTTGAAAGGTAAGACATTGAATTAACAAGCTGGGTCTATTACATTGCTGTTATCTGGATTCAGGTTACAAGAGTAACTATAAATTATCTTCTTATTCTGCAGTTGGCTTAGCAGCCTACTGTTCTTCAGATTTTTCTTCATTAATACTTTACACTCAAAAATATGTAAACAAAACAATCTGTAAAACAATCTGATGTACAGTGTTCACACAGTGACTGTCCAAACTGTTTTTTTCTTAAATGAAATGAATGACAGACAGTTCAGAAAATCCAAATCTACCTGCCACAATGTCACAATGGACGACCCTCACAATGACCTTCATAGACATTACGTGTGTGTGTGTGTGTGTGTGTGTGTGTGTGTGTGTGTGTGTGTGTGTGAGAGAGACTCTGCTGTGACCTGAGTCACTGTGACATCATCACAATCAACCCCACAAGCCCACAAATAAACCCGTTAGCTTCATGTTACAATCAACGTACAATCCACATATTCAGTATTCAACCCTGCTTAAAATGTCTTCAATGTTGTTGTTTAAAAAATGCAGCACAATCCAGGATTTAAGATTCTATTTCTGTGATATGAATTAGTAAATATTTTTGTTTTCTTTTTAGCAACATATGTCTGTCCTCTGTACTTTCTATAGTATTCCTTAGTCTCCCAGCCTCTGAGACTAGTAAGAGTTATAAAAACATGTATAATCAACATAAGCTGAGCAGTTAAACATTAAACTGAAACTCTATGCTGATCAAACTGCTGGTCTAACAAATGGCCAAATGGTCAACTGTACCTGCTTTTCATGTTTTGATGGGAAAATGTGCATCAGTTTTTACTGGTGATGCCAACACTAATTGATTAATGTAGGAAGCAATCAGTATTGTTTTGTAACAAGAGTCATTGTGTGTGTGTGTGTGTGTGTGTGTGTGTGTGTGTGTGTGTGTATGTTCTTGTTATGCCCATTTTAGAAACTTGGGGTCTAAGGGTTTTAGAGCAGTCACCTCTATTGATCCTGTGTTAAATAAAAATCTCCAGAATTTTTGTCTACCTGCAAATTTGATGTCACTAAGCTACACAAAACTAAGGTGGGCTGTAGCGGTGCTCTGACGAGCTGTGCTATCTTATCAAAATGTTCTACTTTAGCACATTTACAGGTATACTAATAAATAAAACCTCTAGGTGGGATATTTTGTTAGGCTAAAACTCATTATTAAAAATACTTCCCGTGTTAAAAACTACGAGGCTGAATTTAAGCTTTAATAATGAAACCTCCCCATATCACGCCTTTCAACCCTCCATGAAGCTGAAGTCAGCTTCTTTTTCGCCAGGTGCTTGTTGTCATGTTCTGAACTGCTGCGCAATTAAAGGTGGAACAGGAAAAGTCGAACAAAAAGCTGGAGAATGTCCTACCAGCATTAAAATAATAATTAGGATAATCTGAGAGCCTAAACCAGTTTATCAGCGGTGAGCAGTGATATAAAACTGGGACTTACTGGATCAGCCAGATGAAGGCATGTTTGAAGATCTTTTCAATTCTAACTAAAAGGAGAGATCTATCGTGTTTCAGTGAGCATCAGATGAAGAACAGAGAACTGCAGGGAAACCTCCTGATTTTGTTCTGACTTCTGTTCAGCTGCCCTCAGTCTGTACATGGAAATTTACGCTGCCAAAACCCACTCAAGGTGGCTGCCAGTCAAATGATGTGAATTCAGTGCACAGTAGCTTTAGCTCACATGTAGCAATATTCATATTTTAACTTTAATGACATCGTAATTCAGAGATAATTGAGAGAAAAATGTTCACAAGACAAAACGTATCAGGTTCTGAACATTTGTATTTAACACAGGGGGCGATAGAGACGATTTTTCAAAACACCCTATGAATTCTGGCCATAGAGAAATGAAGCTTAGACCCAGAGTTCCTAATATGGGCATAAGAACATGGCACCAACTACAAAATGACAACACGACTACAGTGGTCTATTGGGTGCAAGAAAGGCACAACTACCATGATTGCACAAAGGTCTGTAGCTGTTTGTGGTAGGGCTTTATGAGATCCTGTGTGGAAAAGGTCCAAGACCATTCAGAGCCAGGTGGAAAAGAATGTATATCTGAGTTCTTTCTGTACTTCTGAATGTATATCTGAGTTCTTTCTGTACTCTGGCTGTAGCTTCCAGTAGAGAAAGGATTTTAGTGAAACTCAAGATTTTCCAATTGAATCTCTGCTCCAGTTACCTTGCCAATACTGTCCCCAAGTGTAATGTATTAGTGGTCCTCCAGTGTGGATAAAGACACCAGGATATCAGTGATGTTCCTCAGTGGGTCTAAAGTGTCCAGCATAGTTTTCTCTGCAAAAACATACCTGAACATAAACCAGCAGGTAATTATCAAGTTATTCATCAGATTCATTCTTATGCTAGCTAACATGTTCTTCAAAAATGTTAGCTAGCAAAGTTTCCTGTCTGAGGGTGAATTTAGTGATGCACAGAGTCAAACAAACACTGACACTGTTCATCACAAGATTTATATAGACCTGCTATTAATATGACATGAAAGGTAGTTTTAGTCCGTTGAATAATTGCATTTTCTTTTTATTTCTTTTTGTCCTTGACTTATAAAGACTAATAGCAGCATTTTAAGAATCTACTTTACAACATTGTTAATTTAACATTCAGCCAAAACAGTCTAAAAGGCATCAAATGAAACTACAGCTACAAAAAGACTTTAGTCTGTATTTAATAAGGCTACAAGGTGGCTTTGACCCCTGTGCATGTGCCCATAAAACCCATGGGATGATCCAGGCCTGACCCAAACATGTAAAAACAAAAGACATTAATTTTTATGACCTGAAAAGAGAATATAATTTTCATATTCAGCAAACATATTGTAAAATATAATATTATGAAGTTATATTGTGTTTTTTTTCACCTCACATGTACTCAGCAGCTTATCATTCCCCTTTTTGAGCTCAGACTAAAAACTGAAGAAGTATACGTTGCACCAACAGAGGGAGCTATTTTAACATCTATCATACTTCTAGCCTTGAAAATGCTGCTCTAAAAGAATGTACCTCAGTAAAGAATAAACATAACGGCAGACAGACAGAGAGCAGCTTGCATGGTTTGCTGTTGGTTTTCATGATGAACTGCTTTACCAGGACACATTTTCTGAGGACTCTGTTAATACTTCTTGCATGTTGTTTAGGTAATGTATGATCTCCATTAATAAAGTACTGCTTTACTGTTCATGTCAGATACTGCAGTTTTAGAAACACTGACATATTTCATCTTCACAGAATGTCGAGGAAAGGACACAGTTCTTCAGCCAAGAAGACAGCAGTGGGCATCTGAAAGAGAAACAGTGACTTTAGATTGTGAATACAACACCACAGCTCAAATCCAACTCTGCTGTGGTACCAACAGAAAGATCATCACTCTCCAAAATATATTTTACTGAAACGTACATTTGGGGCTGGAGATACAGCAGCAGAGTTCAGAGAGAGATTTCACTCCAAACTCAATTCCAGCACAAGAAGAGCTCCACTGATGATCCAGAAGCTGAGTGTGAGTGACTCTGCTGTGTATTACTGCGCTCTGCAGCCCACAGTGACTACATAACACTCACAACTCCAACAAAAACCTACTCAGCTCAGCTCACTCTGATGATAAGATACATGTAACATTCAAACCAGCAGTGTGTGTGGAACTCTCCAATAGGAAATAAATTATTATTGTTTATGTTTATGATATCAGAAATTACATTGATTATTCTTATTTTACTTTATATGTATTATTATTCATATCAGTTCTATCATCATTCCATTACAAAAATATGTAAATACCATACATTTTTAATACAGGAATGACTTCACTATAAACACCTCAGAATGTCTAAGTGTGAATATTTGTGAAATGGTGAAATGAAACTAGTAACACTGACAGTTACAGTTACAGTAGAAAAGCACAAACTATGTTTAGGTTTGCTGAACTCAGTGTAGAGAATCTATACAGGGAGCAGAAAGACAGTAGCAGGGTAGCAGTCAGTACTGATCAGATTCAGTGCATTTTAAACACAATGTAGTGTAACTGCTTATCAACAACTGACTAATCAACTACAGCCACATTTAGCTCTACAAGCCAGATTTATTTTTTGTTCTCTTTCTGTAGCGTCTATGTAGTTTCACATCTATTTAAATTGGTTTTATTTCTTTATTTTTTTAAGAAATACAATGTAACTTCAGATAATTAGTTATTTTACAAAATCTTAGGGGTGGCATTCAATCATTTTGCACTCAGAACAGCCTAAATGTGTCAAGACTTGATAATGTGTTGAAAGGACCTCAGGTGTAATTCAGCGGTTGTGTTTAGTTCTGTTTACTTCAGATGGAGATCAGGTGACTGGAAATATTGATGCAATAAGTGAAATTCACTGTCAAGTCATGTGGACAACTTTGGACTTCTGACTGTGCATCTGATGGACAATAAGGTTCCCATGTAATACGTTGCTCAAATGTCATTCCAACGAATCAGGAAAGACGTGTGTGTGCCAGGAAAATATACCCCATACCATCATGCCACCACTAACAGACTGACAGAGGCACAAATTCATGTGTTTTCTTCATACTCAAATTTGCATTACCAACTGTTGCTTAATATTTTGTGCAACGTGCTGTTTACTTCATTGTACCCACATATACAACCTTTTAGAATCACAGATAGAAATAGATGAAAAATCTGAGAGATAATATTTTGCATCTATGTGATCTCACAGAGTGGTGGAGTTACTTTCTCATGGATGAACTGTAGTTTAGCATAACTTAGTAAACAGGCCTATTATCTAACATGTATCTATACAAACTGCTAAACTGAAGATCAGATACCGATGTGTTATTTTTTTTTTCTCTATCATGAGCTGAGTTTTGTGTATTCTGGTATTCTGGCTTTTTAGCAGTTATTTTTCTCTACTGCATTTTGACTGAGGCTTAGCAAATGTTTCCATTATAGTTTTGTCTTGTAACCTGTATGTTAACCAAAGAATCATAGAGGCCACACACACGTATAAACTCCACTTGGCATTTTGCAATATATAGCAAGCTGTCTACCCACCAGTTCTCAGATTATTGTGCTGCAGTGATATAAAAAAGTGAAAAAATGCTGGAATGAAAGAGATGAACTATGCCTGCTATGCTAAGATACCTTGCTGATGGCAGATTAGCTAACTTAATCAGTCACTTGGCCACTTTTGTGTGAAAATGTGTTTAACTTTCTCCAGAAAAATATTAACTCACATTATCGACTCACCTGGCTCTGCATCGATGCCCTTGGTCAAAGTGCCATAAGCACCACTACTGTTTTTATTTGTACATCTCTATTAATATTTATATTGGTTATAATTTGAAAATGTTTGAATCTCATATTTTTCATTATTAAGGAAAACTTTTTTTAAACTTTCCACCATTTTTATGACTTAAAGTGACGTTGCTGACCCTCCACAAACTACTGCTTCCCCTGAGTATAGTCCCATGGACCACAGGTTCTTCACAGCCCACTGGTGGTCTGCAACCCACAGGTTGAGAAACCCTGGTGTGAAGCTCACCTGCACTGGACAGTGAAGTGAACTGTTATATAATTCATACAGAGAACCGCTGGTGTCATGTAGGAGGAGCTGTTTGCCTTTTTTCAATGAGACTTTTTCAGCCTACTGATTACAATAGCAGTCAGGCAAAATTCTGCCCTAAAATGTAAACGTTACAACAATTTCATTTATTTATTTATTACTGGGATGACCACTACTTGAATTTAAGTAGTTATGATTGACTGTAAAACTGCAGTGTACAAGTCTAAAGATAATCACTTGGTTAGTTTACTTCCATCAAATGTCTGTGTTTCAGTCAGATGTATCATCCAATCCAGGCTAAATCTCAAATGGCTCCACACTGCCTAAATAGTGAGTTATGTAAGTTTTGACTATTATCACCTCATATCATGTATCATGTCTCTCAGATCTCAATGCATTGTATTCATTAAATTGGACTGACAAATCCAACTTACTTTTCTTTGTTATCCTCTTCTAATTTTCCACTTGACTTAGCCTTCTGTTCTTTATGTTTCTCCTTATTAATATTCTATGCTCAAACATTGGTAAACAGTTTAAAGCCCATAATGCTTGAGATACAACTATACAGTTTAAAACAGAAATTCATCATATACGGGAATACTATGCTTGTTTTTTTAGACTGATCTGACATATGATCATACAGTGACTGTCCAAAGCTGTTTTTTCTTGTATGAAATGAACGGCAGAATGTTCAGAAAATCCAAATCTATCTGCCACAAATGATGTCACAATGGACGACCCTCACAGTGACCAACATAGACATTACGTGTGTGTTTGAGAGAAAGAGAGAGAGATAAATTAATAATTATATTAGGAGAGGGTCCATCAGCGTCCACTGCAGCCAGATATGTGTACGAGTGCCATACACAGGGACAGTGAATGACCACCAAACCACAGGCTGTACTCACAGTTATATATGTATATATGTAATATAGATGTCCTTTTTTCATTCTATTCTTTCCCTGCTTAATCACATAAATATAATTCATAATTAACTATTTTTTTTCTTTTATAAACTACTAGTTTATTATTACATAAACCTTTAAATTATTAATTGATAATTAACACTTTCTCCTCTGAATTATTACATTATCATATATAAATCTTATTTTTTAAATTATTTTCTTATTATTTATTTTAAACTTCAATCCTAAACACAAACAAATGATGGAAAAAGTTTTTTAGCAGGCTTGGATAGTCCCTTCATACAATGTTCAGTTTTCTTTCAAATTGAAGTTCTTGTTATACATTACTTTGAGTATTTGTTGATCATTAAGTTTTAGCTTATGCTTGTGGTTCTACTATTATTTCTGCTTTGATCTTCCACAAAGAGAAAGCTCAGTGGAGCAGCTCCCCAGAGCAGGAGTTTCCTGTTGTAGTTTCTCATAACTGCACTCACTTCAGAGAGACTCACACTAACACACAGATCAGCATTAGAGCACTGAGAGCTTAAACACACTACTGACTCCATCTGATCATATTCACAATGAAGAGAAACCTCCTCATCATCCTCATCATCACATCAGGTACTCACTGTGAAGATGTGCTTAGAAATAATTGAAAAATGATACTTTATTAACATATCTAATATTATTTCTCTGCTATTTTTCTTTCAGGTGTGTTTGGTGCTGATGAAATCAGACCATCAAAAGATCAGGAGACTGATGTTTCTGGAAAAGAAGGAGAACCTGTTACACTGAAATGCTCTTATGACTCAAATAGTCAATATGTTATACTCTACTGGTACAGACAGTATCCTAACAGAGCTCTACAGTATCTACTGCTGAGAGGTGCTCGTCAGCGGAGTGACAGTAATATTGCCGACCACAGATTTTCATCAACTACATCCAGCTCTTCCACTGAGCTCACTCTTAGAGAACCAAGACTGGCAGATACAGCTCTCTACTACTGTGCTCTTAGAGATGTTAGAGCCCAGTGATACAAAGTCTCTGAGACGCTTTACAAAAACTCACACACCTTCTGTTTGCTTTGAACACAAAGAGATCAAAGTAACATCCAAACCACAATAT
This sequence comes from Pygocentrus nattereri, assembly GCF_015220715.1. Lineage (NCBI taxonomy): Eukaryota > Metazoa > Chordata > Actinopteri > Characiformes > Serrasalmidae > Pygocentrus > Pygocentrus nattereri. The sequence goes on from NC_051212.1 coordinate 44,394,714, forward strand.
ATTATCTGTTTTTATTCTCTCTCTGAAACCACCAAGGTTAAATTTCTGAGGTAAAAAAAGTGAAAGCATGTGTGGCAGACACAGGATATAGTTTCAGCTGCGCTGTCTGACAACAAACGCAGCAAGAAACTAACACAGTAAATGTACACGGTGCCCATCGTCATGAAATCCGTTCACATGAAGTCACTGGAGACGCGCTTGAGATTCATAGAAATACCAGCTGTAAATGACTTCACATCTCACTGTCCACTTATAATCAGATAGATGTTAATACCCTGTGAACTGTGGGATAATGTTGAGTATTCCAGTGATTTAACTATTAACATCAGAGGCCAGTGAAGAATATGACACTGCTGTAAAATTCATTGACCACACCCTAACAGTGGAGTGAGGAGGATCATCAGTTAGCCAGTCTATGAAGATACAAACCACCTGACAGAATTTTCTGTTCTAGACTGTGTGATTTCGGCTCTATTGGTCAGTACATGTTCTCTGAACTAGAGTATCATGATACTATACTGTTCTAAGACAAACCAATGTTACTGTTAAAATACAGGTCAATTTGAAACAAAACCTCATGGAAATGATGTTATAGCCTAATTTAGTAACATAGGGAAAAGATTCCAATTCATCCATGCTTCTATTTTTATTTAGGAACACAAATCCACAAATCTATTCTCCTAGAAAGGTTAGAAAACATGGTTGGAGTCACAGGGACGGCCCTATCATGGTTCAGATCTTACCTATCAGAACGTTATCAGTTCGTTAGGGTAAACAATTTATCTTCCACTTATTCAAAAGTGAGATGTGGAATTCCGCAGGGGTCTATATTAGGACCATTACTATTTACACTATACATGTTACCGTTAGGCACAGTTATAAGTAATCATGGCGTAAACTTTCATTGTTATGCAGACGACTGTACATATCAGCCAAGCCTGATGACCAACACAGGTTAAAGAAAATGGAGGACTGTGTAAAAGACGTGAAAGGCTGGATGTCACGCAACTTCCTCCTATTAAACAGTAACAAAACAGAGGTTCTCCTTCTGGGTCCAAAATTAGCAAGAAGTAAATTACCAGATTTAATCTTAAATCTCGCCGACTTTCCAGCCGCACCTGGACTAGAAGCAAAAAATCTCGGCGTTATAATAGATTCAGATTTATCATTCGATCAACACATAGGCAGCATCACTAGGACAGCTTTTCTACATCTTCGCAACATTGCCAAGATCAGAAATGCCCTATCCCTGCGTGATGCGGAAACACTAGTACATGCCTTTATTACTTCTAGGCTAGACAACTGTAATGCGCTACTGTCAGGATGTACGAGCAGGAATTTAAACAAACTTCAACTCAAAAAGCTATCATCACTTCATTGGCTACCTATTAAATTCCGTATTGATTATAAAATAATTTTACTGACTTATAAAGACCTACATGGTCTTGCCCCTGAATACCTGCAAGACCTTATTTCTCATTATGAGCCATCACGACCACTCAGATCCCAGAGCGCTGGCTTATTAATAGTTCCTAGAATTCAGAAGGTTTCATCTGGGGGAAGAGCTTTTTCTTATAAAGCCCCCAAACTCTGGAATGATCTTCCTGAAACTGTTCGGGACTCAGACACAGTCTCAATCTTTAAGACTAGGCTGAAAACTCACTTGTTCAGTTTAGCTTTTGGTAGGTAATGTTCCCCCTTAAATAAGGGCAACAGATCCAGGGGTCCATGGACACAGGGAATTATAGTAAACTGAGACGCTGGTGCTGTCGTCCCGCTGCTCGCACGCGGTCACTCAGGTTTGTGGACGGTGGAGTGGAGGGATGCCGAACTGTTTCAGAGTGCTGCCGTGTCTGTGTGTCCTTCTGGTTCTCTCCTTTTAGTTAAGCTGTCATAGTCAGATCTGCCGGAGTCGTTAGCCACACTCTGTAAATGTTTACATTCCCTGTTTATGTACAAACGGATAGAACAAAACTAATCCCATTTACCTGCTTTTTTTTTCCGAGTATACAACCGCCCACATGTCCGGCTGGACACTGAAGGACGACTGACTGCCGAGCCCCCCTGCTACCCACTTCAGACCAGCTGCCCACGCCTCAGCTACCACCAACCTCCTTGGATGAGCTGCCCACCCTACCCTGATGTTCTCATAGACTCCTAGATATTCCTAATATCAATATTACTGCTATTAATATTAGTAGTATAATCACTTGTAGGTAGTTTGACCAGAGGAGGATGGGTCCCCCCTGGTGAGCCTGGTTCCTCCCAAGGTTTCTTCCTCAGTTCTGAGGGAGTTTTTCCTTGCCACTGTTGCCCCTGGCTTGCCCACTGGGGGGTTTCTGTACATTCTGTACATTCTTTCAGTCCTGTGGAAACTTTGTCTTTTCTGAAATCCTGTAAAGCTGCTTTGTGACAACATCCGTTGTAAAAAGCGCTATACAAATAAATTTGATTTGATTTGATTTGAAATCATAGTACAGACAAATCATGGATGAAACAAATTCAGGGAATGTGAGGCAAGAATAATAATCTAAACATAATGAAAAATTATACCTTCCTTAACTTAATCCATTTAAAATCAAAAAGTTTGGTAACACTTTATTTGGATGGTCCACTGTAGATTCTTTGTAAGTGTGAAGTGTATATTTAAGTAACATTCAACTACATATGCATTAAATTCATCTGAACTTCAAGTTTAGTGTGAAAGGGTTTATTAAATCTATCCCTAACCCTAAACCTAACACTAACCTTAAGCTCAAGGTAAAACCTACACCTATTCTTAGCCCTAACCCTTACCATAATGTTATTGATAATCAACTGAATATCACCAGAAAGTTTGTCTATGACCTGTAGAGCATGTAGGGGACCTTTAAAATAAAATGTGAACAAAGGTTCTTATGTATAAATTTGGAACATAAGACACATATTCATACAAAACCCCTTAAATTATGATTAGGATCAACCTGTAGATGAAAAGATCAGAAGATGAAGAAATGAGGCATGACATCAGTGTATTGTGATTGAGTGTATGAGCTGCATTATGGGTGGAGCTGTGTATCTCAGCAGAGAGCTACACTGATCCCATTCAGCTCTGAGTGACTCAGTCACTTCACATCTCTATCAACATGCTGCTCTTTATCCTTTCTCTCCTAGCACTGCTTTTAGGTAAGAAAACTTCAATGATATTTCCGAAATGTTACAAAAAATAATGAGAAACACGAGAAACATAAATATAATAGCAGGTACTTTTAATTGTTGTGTGAGAGATTCCAGGGTTTTATATCTTCAATATTGTTCTGTTTCCAGGGGAAACATCAGCGCAGACAATTGAGCCTCTTGTAGGAGAAATGCATGTTTCAGAGGGTGATCATGTTACTCTGTCCTGCAACTACAGTAGCACTTCTTACCCTCTTCAGTGGTATCGTCAGTTTCCCAGATCCAGGCCAGAGTTTCTCCTGTACGTTACCCTACAAGGAACTATGAGTGATCCTCGTCCTCCTCGTATGTCTGCTAAAGTGTTTACTGACAAAATGCATGTGCACCTGGAGATTTCCTCTGCTGCAGTTTCAGACTCTGCCCTTTACTACTGTGCCCAGCAGCCCACAGTGACAGGAAACCCAGATAGACTGTACAAAAACCTGCCAGTGTTCCCCTTAAACCCACTGTGTCAGCTTTACACTATTGTTTATACTCTCTCTGGCATTTTCATGTTTGTTGCTGCATAACCTTGATGTCTGAAAATGCGCTTGAATACTGTTTTTGAAAATAATCCTTAAAAAATAATAATTCATTAATAATTTCAGTCTTAACCATACTTCAATGCATGTTTATCATTGAAGTTCAAAATCTATCCAGCAGGTGGCAACAGTGCATAAATAAGTTGAAGCCTTATTTGCTTAGGCACTGTTAGCTGATATGATAATATCTGTGATCAATGTTCTCATTGCAGAAAGCTTTTATGAGACATTCTATCACTTGTACATCACTTACACAGGTTGGGTTGAGCTCAGTCATGAGTTGCTGGCTGGAGTGGCTAAAGTTATTTTCATTCCTGATCCAGGCTCATCTGTTTGAGAATGACCACAGCAGCGTGTTCTGTCATTCAGTACTGCCAGAACTCACTACAGCAAGCACACATGTTTAGCTGCATCTTTACTACAGACCAGTAATACTGCTCCTCTAAAAAAAGATGGTTCTTCAAGGGTTCCTTAGTAAAGGAAATGTTCTAATTAGAACCATGAAGCTTTGCATGGTGAAATGACTGAGAATGTGTTGTATGTGATTCTGTACAGAAAGTTTTATAAAATGGTTCTATATAGCACCAAAAAGTGTTCTTTAATAACAAAATAAGAACCATTTTGGTGCTAAATAGATCAATGTTTATTCTATAGAACCATATACAACACATTAACAATCAATCTGAAAATCCAATTCACTATGCAAAGAAATATTTAACAATGACAATTACAGTTCTAAACAGATCCATTCTCTTTTCTAAAGAACCCTTGAAGAACCATCGTTTTGAATACTGTAGTATTATTAAACGTATGTATGTGTAAGTATTTAGTGTGTGATAGACTGGGTCTCCAGGAAGATGATGTGAAGAGGAGCTTGTTTAAGCCGTGTATTTACACTCATTTCTATTGGCTACTGATGCATCATGTTAATGGAGCACATCTAAAGAGACAGACAGAGCTGCTGTACTACCGTGTAACTATTCACAGTTAATCAGTACTGGAGCAAATGTTTTTTGGGCTGAGGGGTGACCTAATGAGGAACATCTGGTGTAGCATTCTAAAATAAGTCAGTCCTCTGCCAGAGGCAGATTCCTTAAAATTCCCTGAAATATCCATCCATCCTTACAACAAGCACAGATGAAGTAAAAGTACTGAAGGCCGGCAGTGCTATCTCCTCTAACTTAGACACAGATTATAGATCAGTTCGGTCTGATTTTTCTCTGTAGGCATGGTTAATAAGCTAGGTGACAGAATTTCATGGTCATGATGACAAATATTACATTTTCTCAGTCAAGTTAAATTAAATTCAGTATTACTTTTAACCAATATTTCAGAAGGCAGAGGAGTGCGTACTTTTGGCAATATAGTTTACATGTTTCTGCTCTGCAGCTATGTTTAAATTTAAAAAATTACAGACCAAAACCATGTGATCAAAACTAGGTATAGATCTTTCCTCTGTATCATGAAACTTCCTTCATTCTACTATTTTGCAGCCCATGCAGCCACATTTTGGTTAATCTGTAATCTAAAAAAAAAGAATATATAAACAATGATCACAATTAGAGTGATTTCATTTCAAATGGAATCTCCTGAACAAATAGATGACAGATTAAATAAAAAACAATTTTTCATACAAATCTTCTCAAATTTACTTCTCAACATTAATGACCACAAGTCTTGTTTACTGTACCTTTACTGTAGTGCCACCATCAGAAAAACTTTCAGGTTGAGAGCACATTCATGACTTTCACAGAATGACCATGTTGATTAATGTTGGTGACTCCCCCTTTCCTCTCATAAACATATTTATTATTTGTGAGACAGAAAATGGATAATGAGAACATGTCAGATACTAGTTAAAACATGGAATAGGTTTTTATGCCCACAGTAAACTTTTAGTCTTTAGAGACACACAACATGAAACAACATGAAAATCCACCCATTTGCGAAACATTGGGAACATGATAGTAGTCAAAACATGAAACAGTTCTTTATGCCCACAGTAAAGCTGTTAGTCTGCACTACTGTACACAGGATGTGCAGAGTGTATGTGCACGCTCCTTGCAGAAAAAATCTTTGCGTTTTGAACAGGTGATGCTGGTCGTACAATCGTTTTGGGTTGGACAGACCTGACACCTGTCACGTTTTATGATATATATCAATAATATATATATGAAATATATCAACTCAAATGTATCAACTGCACCTTCAGGTATGGTCATGTTAGGTCACAAACACTGACAGACACAAATTGACCCCTGAGGATGACCAATGTGTGCAATATGTGTTCAGCACATTGAAAAAATATCATCATGACAATTTTATGCTTTATCAGTTGTCCCCATCAAATTAGGAAAAGTCATGAAATATGAAGCAAAAGAAAAAAGTTAACTACTATTTTTTTAAATGATAAACAATGAATGGGGTCAAATTGACCCCAAGGACGATAGGAGGGTTAAAAAGGTTAAATGTTGCTGCAGTTACTCTGAGGTCCCTTAAATGTAGAATGAATTTAAAAGTGACGAATACGAAGCCACAGCAGCTCAATAAATGCATCAGTTTACCTCAATAAATAATCCTTGATCAACAAATGACCTCAGACTTTTGCTCGGAGACGTTTACTGAGCAGTTAATGTGCAGCACAGCGAAGCTACAATCAGCCGTTGGAGCTGCTGATCGCGTCTCACTGGCTGATCTAACGCTGCGTCCCAAACCACACACTGCTGTACTTCACCTACTACACTAAAGAGTGCACTTCTGATAGTACAGGCACTATATTTGTTCACTATTCAGGGTGCTAGTGTGCGGTTTGGAACACGAAAATAATATCCCAGCGTTTAGATTACAGCTTTCGTTTGTCATCAGTACAAACAGAAACCGAGAGAAATGAAGTCAGTAGACTCAAATACACTGATTAATGTGCTTTACACATTTAAAAAGTGTTTCAAAAATGTTTTTCTATCTTTGTTGGATCGGTTTTGGCTTTATTATGTCATTATAAACCGCCACAGCACCGCTGAGTGAACTTGAAGTTGACAATCAAATTGGTGGTAGCGCGACTGTGACGTCATCGGAATACTATCTGTATGAAGCTGCAGGCATTAGAATGTTGGGGTTTGCTGCAGAATGATTGGATAGGACAAATAGCTATAGGGAATGGCCTCATAATGGCCGTTTGTGACATCATTCGGGAAAACCTATATATTCGCCAGCAGAACATCAATTCTTGAGTACCTAACAAACTATCACAAGATAAAGAAATTAGGCATGACAGCAGTATATTGTGAATGAATGCATCAAGGAATTTAAAGAGCATAAAAAAGGCTGTTTCTACATCATATACAGTGGGTTGCAAAAGTATTCATACCCCTTGAACTTTTCCATATTTTGTCACATTACAACCACAAACATAAATATATTTCACTGGAATTTAATGTGAAAGACCAACACAAAGTGGTATACAATTGTGAAGTGGAAAGAAAATTATACATGAATCAAAACATTTTTTACAAATAAAAAACTAATAAGTGCGACGTGCAAAAGTATTCAGCCCCCCTGAGTCAATACTTTGTGGAGCCACCTTTTGCTGCAATTACAGCTGCAAGTCTTTTAGGGTATGTCTCCACCAGCTTTGCACATCTAGTGACTGAAATTCTTGCCCATTCCTCCTTGCAAAACAGCTCAAGCTCAGTCAGATTGGATGGAGAGCGTTTGTGAACAGCAGTTTTGAGATCTTGCCACAAATTCTCAATTGGGTTTAGGTCTGGACTCTGACTGGGCCATTCTAACACATGAATATTCTTTTTTTTAAACCACTCCATTGTAGCTCTGGCTTTATGTTTAGGGTCGCTGTCCTGCTGGAAGGTGAACCTCCGCCCCAGTCTCAAATCTTTTGCTGACTCCAACAGGTTTTCTTCCAAGATTGCCCTGTATTTGGCTCCATCCATCTTCCCATCAACTTTGACCAACTTCCCGATCCCTGCTGAAGAGAAGCACCCCCAGAGCATGATGCTGCCACCACCATATTTGACAGTGGGGATGGTGTTTTCAGAGTGATGTGCAGTGTTATTTCTCCGCCACGCATAGCGTTTTGCATTGTGGCCAAAAAGTTCTATTTTGGTCTCGTCTGACCAAAGCACCTTCTTCCACATGTTTGCTGTGTCCTCAACATGGCTTCTGGCAAACTGCAAACGGGACTTCTTATGGTTTTCTTTTAACAATGGCTTTCTCCTTGCCACTCTTCCATAAAGACCACATTTGTGTAGTGCATGACTAATTGTTGTCCTGTGGACAGTTTCCCCCACCTGAGCTGTGGCTCTCTGCATTTCATCCAGAGTCACCATGGGCCTCTTGGCTGCCTCTCTGATCAGTGATCTCCTTGTTCGGCCTGTAAGTTTAGGTGGACGGCCTTGTCTTGGCAGGTTTACTGTGGTGCCATACTCTTTCCATTTCCGGATGATGGATTGAACAGTGCTCCGTGAGATGTTCAAAGCTTGGGAAATCTTTTTATAACCTAAGCCTGCTTTAAACTTCTCCAAAACCATATTCCTAAACTGTCGGGTGTGTTCTTTGGACTTCATGATGCTGTTTGCTCCCCAATATTCTCTTAACCAACATCTGAGGCCGTCACGGAGCAGCTGTATTTGTACTGAGATTAGATTACACACAGGTGGACCCTTTTGAGTCATTAGCAGTCATCAGGCAACTTCTGAATGCAATTGGTTGCACTCAGGGAAAAGGGGGCTGAATACTTTTGCACGTCGCACTTATTAGTTTTTTATTTGTAAAAAATGTTTTGATTCATGTATAATTTTCTTTCCACTTCACAATTGTATACCACTTTGTGTTGGTCTTTCACATTAAATTCCAGTGAAATATATTTATGTTTGTGGTTGTAATGTGACAAAATATGGAAAAGTTCAAGGGGTATGAATACTTTTGCAACCCACTGTACCTGTATATGCATCACACTGATTATAACTATCACTCAGTGAAGTAAAGAAAAGAGTAAAATCAAAATGAAAATACACACATCATACCACTATATGCAGTTTATGCAAAGTGTAATCCAAACCCATAAGGATCTGTTATTCTGCTCTGCTGGGGTATCAGACTCTGCACCACAGTTGAGGCAACCCATGAAATGAGAGAAAAAGCAGGTTAACTTCTTTTTAGCCTTAAAAAAAAGCATGAATTCCCATCAGTCTATTGTAACCCTGTAACCCATAAAATGTATATTTGAATTTCCCTTGGTCTGAGCTCAACCTTTTACAGGCAGTGTTTAGTGATGTTGCTGCTGAGATCACACTCTAGGATTGGCTGCTGTGATGCTAAATGTTTACAAGATGAAAAATACAATCTTAAAAGTTAAGCTGCCATAAAAGAGTTTTATATATTAAGGATACCCACGGTGGAATGAATAAAGATCATGAAAAGAATGAGCCACCAGCCCTGGATGATCAAGAATAATGAGTAACTGAGTCAAGACTTGACCGAAGAGGGTGCTCATCATAGGATAGAGTCTCACACGGACATGATGTTGGATGATTACTGGAACTTAAAGTGTGTACTGCCTCCAGTTCTGCATGAGAACACATTGGGGAGTTCACTAGGGAACACATCAGGAGTTCACTAGGGACTTGCATGACCCTCTCTGTAGCCAGAAAACAAAAACAAAGTAAAAGTTAGATGCTTTGCTTGAGCATGATGCCCACACAAAGATAAACACAAGGCCTTCTGCTGTTAAACTGAGCAGTGTAGTAAATATATGAGAAATCAGCATTCAGCAATACAGTTCTGCAGGTCACTTTTTGGGAGTGAAACGTAAACAAGCACACATTTCAACACGACATCATCAGCATTTGTTCCACCTCTGTCGACTAGTAGACTAAATCCGCAGATGCCTCCACTCAGACACCTAAGCAACAACTTAGAAACATCCCAGCTGCCAATTGGTAAATCCTAGTATACACCCTAGCAACTGCCAACAAACACAGTAGTTCACCTTAACAGGCATAACAACCTGGCAGCCACATTGTGCACCTAAACTGTAAAAAAAAAAAAAAAAAAAAGTTTGCACAAGAAAAAAAAAAACTAATACCAATTTCCCCTGGCTTTATCTTGTTCGGTCAACTTCCATAAATGACTGGCTTTACTGTCCGATATGTCAGCACTAAAATATTTAGTTGAGCTAACATAAGAATATTTACTAGTTTATTTAGTACAACTAGTCTCAAGCAAAGAGGAGAAGAAGAAGTACAACACAGGTGAACACAGTTAATTCATATCAAAATCCAAATACAAAATAGAAAACATGAGTAAAGTGTCTTAAAAATCACAAACACATAATCAAGCTTCAAAATAGAAATGTAATGTCAAATATGAAGTAATTTATTTTATGTTTTAATTCGTCTTCCAAGTGAGACGAAGGTGCATGACACACTGGACATGTTAAGGTGGTACAAGTAGCAGCTAATGAATGCATGATTTACTCTCAGCTGTGTTGAACTGTTCAGGGCAAATTATGCTGTTTCACTATATCATTCAATAATTTACATATACAATAATCATGAATTTAAAAGACATCAAAACTTTTTGACAATCCAGAAACTGCATGTGTGTGTATGTGTCTGAGAGAGGGGGACTCTTTGTACTGCTGTGTCCAGCAAGCCACCGTGGCATCATCACATTCAACCGTCATACACAAACCTGCAGTTCTGAACAATAAACCTAAAAATGCACACATTTAGTATTAAGTCCTGCACACAAAGAGCTGACAAAAGTAGCAAATATATTCATGTCTTAATTTCATCTTTTATAGGAGTAAAAGTCGTATGCCATTTAATCAAAATATTGAACAGTTTGCTCTGTCATAGAAAATGTCCTGATTGAAAACCTGCAGTGCTGAATTAGTACTAAATTCCAACTGAAGACAACTTACAGAGCTCTGCAAGAGTTATTAAAAGCTGATGATTCTGCTATGTGGTTACACCTGTTGGGGAATTCTGCAATTGTTAAAATTTGATTTTCTGCTTAGGTTCATTTACCTAATGTTCTGCTTCTGTTTTTATTTATATTTTAATTTTCCACAAAGACAGAAAGCTCAGTGAAGCAGCTCCCCAGAGCAGGAGTTTCCTGTTGTAGTTTCTCATAACTGCGCTCACTTCAGAGAGACTCACACTAACACACAGATCAGCATTAGAGCACTGAGAGCTTAAACACACTACTGACTCCATCTGATCACATTCACAATGAAGAGAAACCTCCTCATCATCCTTATCATCACATCACGTACTCACTGTGAAGATGTGCTCAAAACTTTAGCATAATAACATTTTATTTAAATCTATTTGTTAATTCTATTCCACTTTTAGGTGTGTTTGGTGCTGATGAAATTGGACCATCAGAAGATCAGAAGACTGATGTTTTTAGAAAAGAAGGAGAACCTGTTACACTGAAATGCTCTTATAAAACAAGTAGACAGTATGTCTATCTCTACTGGTACAGACAGTATAATAACAGAGCTCTACAGTATTTACTGTACAGAGGTGCTCGATCAGGCACTGCTGCTGGCAACACTGCAGACCATGGATTTGAGTCTACTGCAGAGGTGGACGAAGTACACAAATCATGTACTTAAGTTAAAGTAGAGATACCAAGGTAAAATATTACTCCAGTAAAAGTAGAAGTCTTTACTCTAGACGTCAACTTGAGTAAAAGTACAAAAGTATTCAATGTACCTTCAAATGTACTTAATTATTGAAAAAAGTACTAAAAGATTAATTATGGCTCTGATGTCCTGTTATCATTTTTATAACAAGACTCGCTTCATGAACTCATTTTAGGTGAAAATCCTCCAGTGTCTCTGTTGTTAAACCAGTCTTTTAATAGAATGTCATTAATTAGTGACGTTGACATCTATTTAAATGATCATAAGCACAAAACACTGAAGGCAAACAGTTTCCATCAGGGAGAACTGAGTGGCTCTGAAATCACTTTATACAAACAAGCAAAGTTTCAGTTTAAGATTACTTTGTAAATTAGTTAAAAGCTGAATAAAACTGTCTTTAAACTCTTTTACGTTTACTGTGTTGATGTATAGGTCTCTGTCTCTGAAAAAAAATGCCAGTCACAACTGCATATGTGTACATATTTATATATTGTGGTCTATTTACACAACAATAGGTTAGTTCCATCATTTAGGTGACGTATGTGCTCCCACATTTTTACGTTGCTGAACTGACATTGAACCGTGTGCTTGCACTGGGTCAGTATGACCAACAGGTCAAAGCAAAGTGACCACTGTGCCCTGATTAGTGTTCACTTTTTGATTTTGACATGTTACATTTTTATACACACAAAAACCAAAAGGAACGACAGATTTCTCAATGGAGTAAAAAGTCAGATATTTGACTTTGAAATGTAGTGGAGTGAAAGTAAAAAGTCGCCCAAAATGGAAATACTTAAGTAAAGTACATATACACAAAAAATCTACTTAAGTACAGTAACAAATTACATTTACTTAGTTACTGTCCACCAAGTTGAGGAATGCTCAAAAAACACCTGTTTGGAACATTCCACAGGTGAGTGTCATGATTGGGTACACAGGGAGCATCCCTGAAAGGCTCAGTCATTCACAATCAAGGATGGGGTGAGGTTCACCACTTTGTGATCAACTTTGTGAGCAAATAGTCCAACAGTTTAAGAACAACGTTTCTCGATGTGCACGCCGATATTACCACATGGGCTCAGGAACACTTCAGAAAATCATTGTCTGTGAACACAGTTCGTCGCTCCATCTATATGTGCAACTTAAAACTCTGCCATGCAAAGTGAAAGCCATATATCAACAACACCCAGAAACACCGCCGGCTTCTCTGGGCCCGAACTCATCTGAGATGGACTGACGCAAAGTGGAAAAGACATCTTTTTCAGGGACGTCCTGCTTATTTCAGCAAGACAATGCCAAGCCACATTCTGCACATGTTACAACAGCATGGCTTTGTAGTAAAAGAGTGCAGGTACTAGACTAGCATGCCTGCAGTCCAGACCTGTGTCCCATTGAAAACCTGTGGCACATTATAAAGCGCAAAATACGACAACGGAGAACCCGGACTGTTGAGCAACTGAAGTTGTACATCAAGCAAGAATGGGAAAGAATTCCACCTACAAAGCTTCAACAATTGGTGTCCTCAGTTCCCAAATGCTTATTGAGTGTTGTTAAAAGGAAAGGTGATGTAACACAGAGGTAAACATGCCCCTGTCCCAACTTCTTTGGAATGTGTTGCAGGCATCAAATTCATAATGAGTGAATATTTGCAAAAAACTATAAAGTTTATCAGTTTGAAGATTAAATATCTTGTCTTTGTAGTGCATTGAATTGAATATAGGTTGAAAAGGGTTTGCAAATCATCGTATTCTGTTTTTTATTTCTGTTTTACACAACGTCCCAACTTCATTGAAATTGGGGTTGTAGTTTTTAAAAAGACCACTTTCACCAAAAGCTGAATAAATACATACATACATAGATGTGTGATCATACAATGATCTGCTATTATACTGTTTGCTTGTAGGTGTGCATGTTATGTATTTAAAAAAAATAAATAACATACAAAATAAAATAACATCAATATATTGGATTACATGGACTGTTTCTCTTGCATTTTGTAAAAGATGCATATGTCCACCAGGTCAGGGGAGGGTTCATGACAGGCTGGACCTTTTAAGGTAAAGTTATCATCTGAAGAATTATTGTTGTTGTGTTAAACTGTGCAAGACTACTTCATACTGTTTCACAATATTATACCATAACACATTTTTTTCTTTGCTGAAGTGAATATTATGTTTAATGAAGTGAGTTAAAGTTCCAGTGACTGGATGTAAAAACAACAGCAAGACTAATGTGAAATTTCTTAAGCCAGAAGAGAATTTTGCCAGAAGTATTTTTTTCTTGGCTAAAAATTGCTGTTCTATGCTCATTACCTGTTTAGTAGTCAAACATTTGAGACTTTCGTAGCAGTTTAAAAAGTTCTAACTATTTTAATTGTTCTACATTTTGATCTTCCACAAAGACAGAAAGCTCAGTGGAGCAGCTCCCCAGAGCAGGAGTTTCCTGTTGTAGTTTCTCATAACTGCACTCACTTCAGAGAGACTCACACTAACACACAGATCAGCATTAGAGCACTGAGAGCTTAAACACACTACTGACTCCATCTGATCATATTCACAATGAAGAGAAACCTCCTCATCATCCTCATCATCACATCAGGTACTCACTGTGAAGATGTGCTTAGAAATATTTAAATAACATTTTATTAAAATTTTAAATAATCTCTGTTCTACTTTTCTTTCAGGTGTGTTTGGTACTGATCAAATTGAACTATCAAAAGATCAAAAGACTGATGTTTTTAAAAAAGAGGGAGAACCTGTTACACTGAAATGCTCTTATGACTCAAGTAGTGAAGATGTCTCTCTCCACTGGTACAGACAGTATCCTAACAGAGCTCTACAGTATTTACTGTATAGAGGGGCTCGATCAAGGTGTAGTTATAGAAACACTGCAGACAGAAGATTCGAGTCTACTGCAACTAGATCATCTACTGAGCTCAGTACTAGAGAACTAAGACTGGCAGATACAGCTCTCTGCTACTGTGTTCTTCCCATCATAGCCCAGTGATACAAAGTCTCAGAGACGCTTTACAAAAACTCTCATACCTTCTGTTTGCTTTGAACGCAAGGAGATCAAAGTAACATCCAAACCACAATGTATTATCTGTTATTACTCTCCCCGAAATGAGTGTTTGTGGTAACATATGCAGGAAAGAAAAAAAAAAAAAAACAGTATAAGAACATTACAGATCTTGGCAGTGATGTACACAGACTGTTCAAAAGATAATATTTTGGATCTATTTGTGGATAAGACCATGTTAGGATTTTTCATCACTATATGAAAATACCACAAAAATAAATAAAAATTAAAATAAATAAAAATCTAAATTATTGACAAATTCTAATATAACAGAGTATAACATTATAATATAACATATAACAATATAACATTCTGTAAGCAGATCAAATGTTAATTATAGAAATGTTATATATGTTCAAATACATTTTTCTTGTTGCAGGAACCAAGAAAAGTCTTAATGATAATAAATGCCCTATAAAATAAACAGTTAAAACTTGATATTCAAACACATTATTTAATCCCTTAAAATCTCAGGTTTATTACATACTAAGGCTTATTATTCAGTAAGTATATGGACTCTAGTGCCACCTGGATGAGCTATAGTTAGGTTACAGAAGTGTGTAATAAAACTGGCTTTTTAATTTTTTTATAAAAAATTATATTTAACTCATAATTCAACTATTATTATTAGAAACTATTCGCTCCGCCTTTGTCTTTTTTCACTCGTTTTTTTTTTTGGCTTGAAAAAATGCTGGCAAATGACAAATTAAGTATAAAACTTTCTCAATAATCTTACAAATGTCATAATCATCAACCAAAACACACACACACACACACACACACGCACACATATATGCATTAGCAATCCCCTAGCAAAGTCCAGATATAACATAGCAATTGAGGGGTTGTGGGACAGCGATGTGAGCTGATGAGGATCAGGTGTGTAAGTAGAAAGGTGGGGGGGGGGTGGCTTTGTTGTGGTGGCGTTTCGTCAAAGAGTTTGAGGACTCGTGATAGAATGGGGCAGCTGGAACGCGGTTGCAAGACTTTTGTGAACTTTGTGTGATGAACTAAGCTATTATTTTGGGTGACTATTTAACTAATAAAAACCGAGCGAGACGCTGACCGGAGGAGGGCAAATATTATCTGGACGACGATGGACTTCGGCATTCCACGGGGGGGTCTCGACGGCCACCCGGCGAGGGAAGTCTGGAATATTTTTATTAAATTTTGTAGGTGTGAATGTGTGTGTGTGTGTGTGTGTGTGTGTGTGTGTGTGTGTGTGTTGTATATAGTGTATTGTCATTTAACTGCTCAGGGCTATCGACCTCGTCAATCACAGTACAGGGTGTATCGAAGTGTTTTATCACAAGCGTGTGTGCGTGCAGTGTTAGTTTGCTGTGAGATATTTACATTTTGGAAAGAGTGGCACGTGTTGCAGTGAAATTTACATCCTGGACTATTGAGGGACTAAATTTTAGCCCTTGTATGTTTTAACACATTTGATTGTTAATAAAGACTGTTATATGGAGACAATTTATACTTGCTGTGTGTGCAGGTGTGTTATCGGGCTCACCCGGACCAGACCGGGTATTTAAAGATGGTGGCAGCGTATAATATTGGTCCAGTGGTTGAAAGCCCTCTAGTGGTTCCCAAAGGGAATTATAGGTATTCCTTTAGGGACACCACATAAAAAAGTGGGGGGTCATTACAATACCAACAGACCGGCTTAGCAAACACCTCGGTGACACTTTATTTTGAGTGGTCCTTTTCAGATGAAACAAACACTCAATGCCCGCCTTGAATAACAGTAACGGATAATAGCAAATGGATAATAACAGAAACACCTTTATAACCTCCTAGGATAGAATTAATGCCCTAGAAACAGCTTAATACTCACCTGGGGTAACATAGCAAAGGTCTAGCATCTCCTCAGCCTGGAATTACAACAAAGCCAAATACTAAAAAGTTGACACAGTATAAGAAACACAAATAAAGACAGAAAGCAGTGATTTATACATTTACTTTGACCTGTATTTGAACAAAAACACTTTGCTAAAAATCCATTAGCGACCATCAAACAGTTAAAAAATTTTGCTCCACAAATGATTGCAAGAATTTGAGATATTTCACCTTCCATGTTGCATAATAACCAGAGATATTTCTGTAAAGGGCAAAGCTTAAAGCAGCTGAATGCCTGAAGCCTCAGTCAGTAGCAAAGTCGGTTTACTGGAACGTCCTGTACTGATTAACTGTAATAGAAAGTGTTTTATATGGTTCTATGCAGAACCTTTCTAAAAAAAAATTGGTACTTTATTGTTGCATTGTCAACTTTATAACAATAGAAGAACCCTTTTGGTGCTATATAGAACCATTTTATCCATCAATCTGAAGGACCATTTCACCATGAAAAGAGCCGTGTTAGCATGTCAGTGGTTCTTTGAGTGTCCATACCTTTATATAAACCGTTGTCCTAACAGATGAACCTACATGTCTGATGTATTGGTATGCACTGGTATGATCATTCTAATTCACTGTATCTAGTGATGTGTAGACCCTATCATAGGCTCTCAAACTCACTGGGGGTGGGTGTGCAGCTTTAACAGACATGGAATCCTCTGAGAGTGTCAGAAGGTGGAGCTGTGTGCTTTCACAGAAGACAGGCCTCATTTCTGACTTTTCCTCTTGCTGTTATTTTCTTTAACCATCATGTTCTTCTGTGCATTTCTGATTCTTTCAGTATTAACAGGTAAGAGATACTTTAAACCCCTGTTTTTCAGTTTATCATCAAAATTTCTTAACATTAGTGTTTCCACTTTCGTTTCTAACAGGTGACTCTTTTGAAAATGTGATAAGATCTTATGGGTCTGTTATCCCTGCCAGAGATGGTGAGACTGTTACTCTCTCCTGCAACTACAGTGTTTCTCCATATGGCTTCTTTTTGGTATCATCAATATTCCAGATCCAAACCAGAATTCCTCCTCTCTCTTCATCAGCTCGGTTATGTAAGTACTGGTTGACTCATATGAGCATTTCAAAGAACCAGCATCTGCTGCTTTTCTAACAATGTTGGCATCCTGGTACAGACAGTGTGTTAACTAAAGCTGTCAGACTCTGCGCTCTACTACTGTGCTCTTAGAGTAGACCCAGTGATACAAAGTCCCTGAGAGGCTGTACAGAAACTTATTTCCTTATTACACCATGACATCAGTGAACCACAAACCCAGACAAAGACACCGCTAACACTTATTTATTTATTTTTATAGAATGAATAGTTATTTATGTGTGTTATTTGCAAACATCAGGTACCCACTGAAGATGTGCTCAGAAGTACCGTATTTTCCGGATTATAAGTCGCACTTTTTTTCATAGTTTGGCCAGGGGTGCGACTTATACTCCGGAGCGACTTATAGTCCGGAAAATACGGACTTCACGGCAACCGGGAGAATGCGCCACGCTACGTTCTCGGAAGTCATTGAATGGATCAGCAAAGCATGGGCTTCCGTGAAAACCGAAAGCATCCTGCTGGGATTCAGAAAGGCTGGAATAATTGCAAATGTAACTGACGACGAGTCTGACAAAAGCGATGAAGAAGAATAAGCGGCGCTTCGTCCACCTCCAGAGTTAGCGGAGTTGTTCATAAGTGACACTGAGGATGAAGAGTTCAATGGATTTGATGATTTGGAGTGATATAAACTTTGATAAAAATGGTTTGATAAACTTGTTAGCATGTTCTTTGTTATAGTTTGTCATTGTTATCTGAATAACTGTTCATGTTACGTTAACTTGGATTTTATTAAATCCCCCCCCCCCAAAAAATGCGACTTATACTCCGGTGCGACGTATATATGTTTTTTTTTCTTTACTGTGCATTTTTTTGGCTGGTGCGACTTATACTCCGGAGCGACGTATAATCCGGAAAATACGGTATTAGAAAAAATAACAGTTTAGTAAAATGTTCAATTTTCTTTCTCATCTACTTTTCCTACAGGTGTGCTTGGCGCTGACCGAATTGGACCAGATGATCAGGACACTGAAGTTTTTAGGAAAAAGGGAGAATCAGTTACACAGAAATGCTCTTATGTAACAAGCAGTGAAAATATCTTTCTCTACTGGTGCAGACAGTATCCTAACAGAGCTCTACAGTATTTACTGCAGAGAGGAGCTTGACGGGAGAGTTATAGTCATACCTCAGACAGCAGATTTTCATCATCTACATCCAGTTCATCCACTGAGTTCAGTTACAGATTAATTATGGCAGATACAGCTCTCTACTACTGTGTTCTTAGAGATGGAGCCCAGTGACAGAAAGTCTCTGACATCCTTTACAGAAACTTAAAACACCTTCTATTTGCTTTGAACACAATCAGATCAAAGTAACATCCAAAACACAATGTATTATCTGCTATTACACTCTCTCTGAGCACAAAGTGAAGCATGGTTGTAAGACATCCCACTATTCTTCAGATTAAAATGCAAGTAGTTTGCACCCCAATCTTATCAATAATAAATCACGCAATAATAATGCAAACTCTAACATGACTAGAGTGACATACAATGAAAGCTTTATTTAATCACAAGAATATGAACGTATCTGGATACTGATGCTACATTTGAAAAGGGTAAATCTGCCATAAGGTGTGTAAATCTGCCATATCTGCACTAAATCATGATCCAATATCCACAATAAGTAGCTGCATGCTGTATTTACACCATTACATTTACTTAGGTAACTCTCTGAATGAACTGTACTGGACCAAAAGTCATTTTAGAAGATAATTTATATTCTTCAGTTTATGGCAGTTTCCTATTTGGGTTACTATACTAAGTTGTATGTGTCATATTAAAGCTATATGGGTTTTTGCTTGTACGACTTCTGGATGTTATTGTAAAAAGTGAATCTGAAAATTTGAACCAATACAAAAACTGAACACTTTTTAGAAATTGAATTTTGAGAGACTAGATCATCATCTGTACATTTTAGTTAGAGATTTAATATTACTTTATTGCAAACCCTAATTCAGTTTCAGTTTAGAATTCAGATTTTTTCATTCAAATTAAAATTTCTAATGACATGAATCTCAACTCCATCTCATTAGCTGTCGAAAATACCCAGCACTGAATCATATGCTGTTTTGATGTATAGCTGAATGTTCTTTTCATTCACAGAGGCATAATTACAGGAATCTTCCAGCAGAGGGCAGATTTATTTAAGAAATTCTTTAAGAACTGACAGATGTTGTCATGTGTTCCTGTTTTAGGGGAAACTGAAGTAACATGAAGCACACACAGCAAAACTGAGCTATAATCAACTGCTGTTCAGTCATGGCATGCCTTGGTGGATGGTGGCTTCTTTTTCTCATGTTAGGTAAGATACATACAACTAATGCAGCACTTTTTATGCAAAAAAAGTTACATCTCCAAACATGCAGTGGAAAAAAGGTTTAATTTGCTAAATGAATCCTTAAACCTAAATTTTAAAAAATCTTATTGATGATAGATGATTTATCTCTTCAGCAGGCAACACGTCTGGTGAGGGAATAGAACCAAGTTCTTCCACTGTTAATGTCCTAGAGGGAGATTCTATAACTTTGTCCTGCAAATACACTGGATCTACTGCAACTGATGATCTGCTGTGGTATCGTCAGTATTCCAGATCCAGACCTGAGTTCCTGATCTTGGTCAGTGAAGCTAACTTTACACAAAAAGCTGTTCCTCCAGTTGCAGGAGTGTCTGCGAAAGTAAATGAACAGAAAAACCGTGTGGATCTGTTGATCTCCTCTGCTACAGTATCAGACTCTGCACTCTACTACTGCGCTCTGAGGCCCACCGTGACAGGAAACCATGAAACACTGTACAAAAACTCTTTGGCACTCAGAACTCAGAAGCATTTAAGAAGGTTTCTGTCTTATTTAATCCCATGCCGCATGTGTGCTCAATCCTGGTCCTGAAGATCTACCACCCTCACTCAAGCTTGCATGTACCATGTCATGTCCTAACTCAGTACACTATGGATCATATACAGCTCATCTTTAACCAAAATGTAGTGTAACTGACGTGCAATTCAGTAAAATTTCTTCACACTCAGAGATGTAATTGTTGGGGTAGAAGGTAGGCATAGCTAGTAACCTGTCAGCTCATTGAGGTTGAAACCAGGGCTGTCCAGTCTGATCCACAAAGGGCCAGAGTGGCTGCCATGTTTCATTCTACCAAAGCAGAAGCTCACATGATCAGT
This sequence comes from Pygocentrus nattereri, assembly GCF_015220715.1. Lineage (NCBI taxonomy): Eukaryota > Metazoa > Chordata > Actinopteri > Characiformes > Serrasalmidae > Pygocentrus > Pygocentrus nattereri. The sequence continues at coordinate 44,415,373 of NC_051212.1, forward strand.
TATTTGAAGACTGATTAAACTTGTAGAATCAGGTGTGTGACAACCCATTTGGAAACTGTGTTTCACAATCAGTAGCACCACTAGAGGACAAAATGCAGGTTCATGTTCTTGAAGATGAGAGAGCTAATCTCCCCTGCAGGTATGATTGCAGTGTGCAAACTCTGCAGTGGTATTGTCAGTATCCTGAATTCAGACCAGAGTATTACTGGAAATCCTACCACAGCAAAAAATAACCTGATGCACGCAACACCTCCAGTCTAACGACTAGATGCTGAAGTGGATGTAAATGTAAAAACAGTGGATGTTGATCTTCTCTGCTGCAGTATCAGACTCCGCACTCAACTACTATGCTCTCACTCACAGTGACAGGAAACCCAGCTACACTGTATGAAAAGTGTTTCATATGACTCACGCAGAGCAATGCTGTCATCAGGAGAGGGAGCTGTTTGCCTCTTTTCATTAAGACATTCAGGTTCATCTACCTCAGATTATAATGTCAGTCTGCTTTAGAAGACAAATGATCATCTTGCTGACTACTGAGCTCACATCTTAAACCACTCATGTGTAACACCGTATATAAACATATTTTCACAAATTTACACAATTTATGTAGTAGTAGATGAATTAAAACAAATAAAACAAAAACTCTAATTAAGGTACATCCTTTTTTCACATGAGCCACCAGAACAGCCTCCATGTGGCTTTACATACTTCACGTCTCTGGAACTGCACTGAAGGGATGAAGCAACATTCTTGTGAAAGTTGTTGCTGCAGTGATGATGGTGGTGTAGAGCTCTGTGTAAGATGTCTGTCTAAAATCCCCTAAGTGTTCAACTGGCTTCAGATCTGGTGACTGAGCAGGCTATATCCTATGACTCATTCATTCATTCATTCATTCATCATTCATTCATCAAACCATTCCTGGAGCACTTGTGCTGTGTGAATGGGGGCAGTGCCATTCAAGAAGAGATCATTAACATCAGGAAAGAAACATTTCATCATAGCACACACAGAAAAGTGATCAGTCAGAGCAACTTTGGATTGATTTGCAGTGAACCTTTCCAAACAATGGCAGAAAAATGTTCCACACAGCATAATAGAACCCCCTGATCCCAGTCACTGTACAGGTCAAGCATTTAAGCCTGTGGCGTAAACTGCACATGAACTCAACAGCTTGTCAAGAATATGGTGAGGGATGACTCTTGTCACTGTATCACTTTTTTCCAGTGTCTGTGCCCCTCACATGTGTATTCATCTTGAAGGAGTTTACACTACAATCCTAATATAATGTCACTAGTTGGACTGATGGACTGTTCTTGCTGATATTCTAAACACATCCTGGATTTATATTCTCAGGAACGGCTGAGGAACAGCTGCACTTCTGTTTTTACTTACACATTACATTAATGTATCTCACTGATGCTCAGGTGGTACACTATAAGAGTGAAACAGAGCATAACTATTTCCATGATTAGTGTGTGTTATTCTTCCTTTGGTCCTTCATCAGTGGACCACTGTTGGCTGTATATTTTTGGTTCGTGGAAAATTCTTAACCCAGTAGTGACACTAAGTGGTGTAGAACTCCCTGCAAGACCACTGTGCCTGAATACAGTCGTGCCCTCACCATATATGGTGATGGATATGTTGCGGTCTTTTTACATTGATGAACAGCGTGGAGAGGTGGGTGATACATTGTACAGCAAGAGGGACTATAGTCCATACCTAAAAACCTACAATGACTAATTAAACTTGCATGACTATAACTCAATTCACAGTAGCAATAAAAAAGGACACACAGAAATAATCTACAGATAACTTTCAACAATGAAGATGTTTTTCTGCTCTACATTCCTCTGTTTTTCTAACAGATCCACTGACAAATGTAGGAGGAGTCTTTACATGCTTGAACAGCAGCACCAAATCTCTCCTCATTATCTGAACACTGGAACCACCATGATGTTTCTGTGCTCTCTGACTGTCTTTATGACTGTCTGTCTGCTAAGTGAGTGTAGCTGACTCAGTTTTTTCAACTAACTTTTAAATCAAGCTATTCTATTTTTGTTTTTATAGTGATTTGTATGTCAGTGATATATTTTGTTATGAACACTGAACATTAAAATTTTTATTATTATTATAATTATAATTTTATTTTTATTTTTTTTTCTACAGGGAACTGTGTTTCACAGTCAATAGCACCACTAAAGGATAGCATGCAAGCTCATGCCCTTGAAGGTGAGAGAGCTAATCTCTCCTGCCAGTACAAGAAAGCAAGCTCTCTGTTTTGGTATTGTCAGTATCCTGAATCCAGACCAGAGTATTTACTGACGATCATCCCATCAACAAAATCTGTATCTCTAGCAAGTTCTCTGCTCCAACAGCTGAACGCTACAGTGGATGGAAACAGAGTGGATCTGTAGATCTCCTCTGCTGCAGTATCAGACTCTGCACTCTACTACTGTGCCCTGACGCCCACAGTGACAGGAAACCCAGCTACACTGTACACAAAGCGTGTCATATGACTCACACAGGGCAGTGCTGTTATCAACAGGGGGAGCTATTTGTCTTTTTTCATTTAGACTTTCAGCTTTTTAAACCTCCAGGCAATAATACTAGATTGCTCTGGAAGATAAACCAATATCAAGTTCACAAAAAGCTGATGCTGCTTTTCTAAACTTTACATACATTTATCATATTAGTGTTTAATCAGCAAATACACAGAAAAACATTTCTGGAAACATATGACAATAATATACTACCAACATGATACAAACAGATTGCATTTTACAATGTGTGATGTAATCTACTGAAACTTTTCCTTTTTCCTAATTTTAAGTACTTAATATAATTCTATGCATAGACAGAGCCCAGTGGCCCTCCATCATATCCTGTCTCAAGCTGTGGTGTTGCCTACTCTCTCCCAATACTTAACCCTCTGGGGTCTGAGTGTGTTTTGTCAATTCTTGCATATCTCCTTAAATTTTCCCTTTAAAGGCACTTGTATATTATATGATGCCCGTATGTTTCATGTCAAAATGCTCTGTAATCTTCATCACTACTTTCCAAAACCACAGCAGCACATTCAGTGGCTGAAAAAGTTTTGCACTGCATTTCACAGTGAGATTATTTATATTCTACCTTAGCAACTTCGGCCTCAGTAATGGACAAGCCTATTCCCATGTCCCCAGACTCTGCCTCCTCACTGGAGAACGTGTCGGTGGGATTGAGAAGGTCCTCAAAGTATTCTTTCCACCGCCCAATGACGTCTTCAGTCGAAGTCAGCAGCACACCATCTCCACTATATAGAGTGCTAGTGGCACACTGCTTTCACCTTCTGAGTCGCCTGACAGTTTGCCAGAATCTTTTCGGAGCCGACTTAAAGCCACTTTCCAAGGCCTCACCAAACTCTTCCCATACATGGGTTTTTGCCTTGGCAAGACTGAAGCCGCAGATCGCTTGGCCTGTCGATACCTGCCAGCTGCCTCTGGTGTCCCACAGGCCAACCATGCCCGGTAGGACTCCTTTTCAGCTTGATGGCATCTCTCACCTGGGGTGTCACTACCATTCATGGAAAATAGTGGAATTAAACCCTATAAAGACTAAAGAATGAGTAACTGTGAATATGTCACATCTATATTTGTCATATGGATTCACTCCACACAGCAAGATCAGCTTCAACATGACATTACAACTTAGCATCCCAAATATCGTGCTGATATTTGCTTTACTCCTTAATGATCAGAAATTTGATTCAAACAAGAAATTTACCAGACTCAATTTACCAGAATTTTCTTGAGAGTGAGCTAACATTAGTAGCATTTGCTGCTCATGCTGTAGCAGCACTTCCTGAATTTTCATTTATGATCTCAGTGTAGAGAGACAGAGAGCGAACTGATGATGTTCAGCATGGAGAGAGCACTGCTACTGATTCTCATCATGGCATCAGGTACAAAAAATAAAAATATATATTTAAGAGAAAAATTCTAATTTTGTCCATTTTATCATAAGGACCATCTGTTTCTATTCCAGCTGGACTTGGTGACCAAATTGAACCAGATCAATTTAATGTCATCATGAAGGAGGAAGAGATTGTAAAACTGAGCTGCTCATATGGTTCAAGCAGTGAAGATGTTGATCTTTACTGGTACAGACAGTATCCTAACAGAGCGCTACAGTATTTACTGCAGAAAGGTGCTCGCTCTAGGGGTCATTTAGGGCATTCACGTGATCCTCAGTTTGAGTCTGTTACATCCCAATCCTCCACTGAGCTCACTGTTAAAAATCTAAATCTGGCTGATTCAGCGTTATACTACTGTGCTCTCTGGAGAAACACAGTGTTACAAAGTCCTTTAGAGGCCGTACAAAAACAGCATCAGAATATCTGCTTTGAACTTTTATCATTCAAACCACAACTGACATTACACTGCCGATATAAATAAGACTGTGTGGGAACATCTGCAAGAATAATGAAAAGTAGTTCAACTGTACACAGAAATGCCTTAGCTGTCAACATCCATTGTACATTATAAATATTTTATTATAAATTTTCTCTATTTTAAGCTCATAATCATGCCCATCTTCATCTCGCTAGGGCTAAAATCTTTAGTAGACCAGTAGACAAATATCATATTTATAGGAGGGGGTATTTCAATACCTTTTAAAGTTCTAGTATTAGAAATGCTGCTCCACAATATTTTTAACCCAGTAAAGAATAAACTAAAGGCAGACAGACAGAGAGCAACTTGCATGGTTGACTGCTAATGAGTTTTTATGATGAACTGATTTACAAGGACACATTTTCTGAGGGCTTTGTCAATATTTCTTTTGTTTAAGTAATGTATAGTCTCCATCAGTAAAGTGCTGCTTTACTGGTCATGTCAGATACTGCATTTATAAGGAGAAGCAAGACCAACAAATTGTGGACACAATTGTAGCATCAGAATGGAGATTTAGGGGGATTCATAAATTAATATCAGTGACAGTAATGATAATCTTCTGTTTATATAGTGTAAAGTGTGAAACAGGAGATACATCAACAGGAATGTGATTGTTTCACTTTTTGTGCTCTGGACAAACTTCATTTTCTTAACATTCGAAATTGGTGGAATGAATAACAACAGCTTTATGTCTGTATAATAACAGAAAGCCACTACATATTCAGTTCAGTGCAGCAAACTAATGTGATATTCTTGTTGGTTTGTTTGGGTTATGATGTCAAACATATTAGACGCTTACAGAATAAAAAAAAACAGGGTCTGACTTTACTTGAGGTTTCAGGGTTAACACAAAGAGCATAGTCATAACAGGCCAAATGTCAAAACCAGGGAGCACAGTCAACAAAACAAAAGGAGCATCAAGAGAGATTTCACAGTAAGCAGTCCAGGTCCAAAAACACACAAACAAAGATCATGGCCATAACCACCTATGAGGACACCAAGGCTCTCCACACCAAGGCTGGAACTCTATAATTTCAGAAGGCCTTTTTTCACTTTGATCCATTCATGAAATTAAACATAGAACAGTGCCATTATAATAATACAGCCTACTCAGGGGCGCAGCCAAAGTATCACAGGCCTACCCAGTCAAATGAGGACAGATCCATTGCTATTCACAACTGCCTCAATAAACTATCAGCGCCTGCCATGTAAGTGCTTTACGACACTTAGGTCCTAGGACGTTTCTGAAGGGTATTATGAGATTCAATGTGCATAAAGCAATGTAACCACACAATGAGCATGTTCTCAGCAGACCTTAGAACAGCTGTGGTTTCACCCTAGACTTAACTGCTCACTCTGTTCATCTCTGTACGAGACGCTAGTAACCCTGGCTTCTTAAGATATTCAGATATGCAGCACACATGCTGTAGGCTAACATATGACCCTGCTATGGTAAAAATGTAAGTGTTTTGTTTGGAGCATTCACAATGTTGCTGCCTAAATCAGCATGCTTTAGTCTAGTTCCAGTAGCTGCTCAGTTTAGGCTACAGGCTCCATAGTAGGCTAAATTAGTGATCATGATACATATAACATGCTGCATAATCACATACTACAGCTGGCATGAGAATGTTCACTGTTAACCAGTATATTAATGGTATAGTATGACATAGTTAACATTATTAAGAAATCAGCAGGTACGTTACACTGTATAAGATGTCCTTAACTGTAAAAGAGACAAGCAGAAAGAGAGGTAAATTAAATAAAATCAATTTATCACTTGATTTAGTTTATGTTTCAATATGTATTTTGAGCTCAAAATAAACATATACATAATTAGTTAAATTATCAACAGAAAACAGGTGTGTAAACACAAAACTCTGGTGAGGAGGAGCATTGACTTATGGGAAATGGAGTCAGTACAGTCCATAGATTCAAGTAAGCCTGCAGGAGAGAGGGAACACACAGAGGAGGTGTGACAGTTCCCCTCCTCAGAACCTGTTCTATTCACTGATGTGTTGATGCCCAGACTTCTTCGCTTGTTCATCCATCCATCTATGGCTGGAACATCAGTAGTAGCAGCAGTCCAGGGCGTAAGTGGAGCTAGTACTCTAGCAGCATGCACTGGAAAAGTCTGTAGCAGAGCAAAGGAGGGAGTTCTGTGCCATCTCAGTCCAAAGGAAAGAACCAAGCCCAGTCAGACTGGTTCTCATGACAGCATTTTCTGAGGAATTTAACTAATTTTTGCACTTTCGCATTGTCCATTTAACTGGGCATGATATCCAGAAGTCGAACTTAAATTGACATCAATGCATTTAAAAAATGCTGACCATATACTGGATGAAAACTCAGGGCCACCGTCTGATAGTGGCTATTAGAGGCCAAACGGGCACAGGCCAGGGAACCAATTTCCCAACAGACTTTGAATACAGCTGTGAAGCAGTCTATTGGTTGATGGTGATGACAGAGATGTCAGGTGATTCTCTGCTGACTAGTGGGAAATTGAGTCTTTAACACAGTTCTTAGACTTAAGTGAGTCTCCAAGAGAGAGAGAACAAGGAGAGGAGGCATCCTCGGTGGAAGGCATGACGGCCTGTTGTCGATTTGGCCATAAAGAGCAAAAATAAATAAATAAATAAAATTTGCCATACAATTTATGTTCATGTGCAGCTCTAATAAACCATTTAAACAGAACTTAAAGTGTTAAATATCTATATTGTTTTGAGTTGTATGTATTATGTGAATCTATGTATGATGTAATATATCACTGGACATAGATGATGTTATATCACTATTACACACTATTGCAATATTCCAGAACAATATCTTTAACTTTTCTGGAGATTTGAATATTTGTTGACTTATACTTACAGTCTTGTTTTCATTTGAGCATTTACTGATTAATTATCTTGGTTTATATTTGTGGTTCTATTGATTCTTTGATCTTCCACAAAGACAGAAAGCACAATGGAGCAGCTCCCCAGAGCAGGAGTTTCCTGTTGTAGTTTCTCATAACTGCACTCACTTCAGAGAGACTCACACTAACACACAGATCAGCATTAGAGCACTGAGAGCTTAAACACACTACTGACTCCATCTGATCATATTCACAATGAAGAGAAACATCCTCATCATCCTCATCATCATATCAGGTACCCACTGTGCTTAAACCTTTAGCACAATTACATTTTAATACAACTTTTATTATTAATTCAGCTCTACTTTTCTTGCAGGTGTGTTTGGTGCTGATCGAATTGAACCAGATTATCAGGATGTTTCTGGAAAAGAGGGAGAACATGTTAAACTGAAATGCTCTTATGAAACAAGTGGTGAATATGTTCTACTCTACTGGTACAGACAGTCTCCTAACAGAGCTCTACAGTATTTACTGCGTAAAGCTGCCCGAAAACAGGGCTATGGTAGTGATACTACAGAACACAGATTTGAGTCTATTACATCCTGGTCATCCACTGACCTCACTGTCAGAGAACTAAGACTGTCAGATACAGCTCTCTACTACTGCGCTCTTAGAGTTGGAACCCAGTGATACAAAGTCTCTGAGATGCTTTACAAAAACTCTCATACCTTCTGTTTGCTTTGAACACAAGAAGATAAAAGTAGCATCCAAACCACAATGTATTATCTGTTATTACACTTTCTCTGAAATTACTGAGGCTACATTTCTGAGGTGAGGTAAAAGAAAAAAAGTGCATGCACGTGTGGCAGAGACAGGATGCAGTTTAAACCTCCTAATGCTGCATAGTGTCCATCCCAAAAGGTACACTTTTAATTAACCTTAGAACTGTTTTTCCTTAACTATCAGTCTCTGAAGCTATTTTGAATTGCCAGCAAAATAGGCCGTTGTAGTTACTTGTGGACGCACATAGTCCTTCAGCCAACTGGGTGGTTTGACCTTTCTCCCAGCCAAGCTCGCATTTTGGGACTGAAAGCTTTGTTGCAGGTTGCACAGGGGATAATCAATCAATCAATCAACCTTTATTTTGACTCGGAAGTACATTGAGGGCAACCCTCATTTTCAATGTAGCCGAGCATTTACAAAAACAGGGATTGACATGACAAAGAAAATAATAACTACATTTAATCATTTTAAATTAAAAGAAAATTTAAAATAACAGTGAATAAAAGATAAAAGTAGATAAAAACAGAACTTGAGATTTTAAATGGTAAGAGATTAAGATCGAAATAGATAAGAAATTAGTAAAGTAATAGTACAATATCACAAATTAAAAAAGTAATCATAAAAACTTAAAATAAAATGAGAGGAAATAAATAAATAAATAAATAAAAAGAGATAAAAACTAAGGAGAACTAATACAAAAGTAATATAAAAGTTACGAATAAATATAATTAAGTAAAACAGGTACAGGCTGTCTGTAGGTGGTTTGATATTAAAAGTTTAAAATGACTGAGTGACACCAGTGACCCGAGTTTTAGTGTTTCCTGTAGTGAATTCCAGCTCACTGGTGCGCTGTGACTAAAAGCAGATTTTCCCAGTTCTGTAAAACTCTTGGTACCTGGCAGCTGATCCAATTACAAGAGCGAGTCTGATAATTACTGTTATTTGTATTCATCAATGAGGTGATGTATTCTGGCAAATGTGTCTTATAAATAAAAATCAACCAGTGTGTTTCCCTTCGTACCGTTAAAGAGGGCCACCCAACTTTTGCATACAGCTCACAGTGGTGAGTTCTGTACGCATCTCCAGTGATGAACCTCAGGGCAGAGTGATACACGGGGTCCAGTAATTTGAGAGAGCTGGAGGGAGCTTTGACTTTACTAGGGTCTGGTCTGATGCCATTCTTCCCGATTACATGTCCTATGTATTGGATTTCTTATTTCCTGTATTGGCATTTGCCTTGATTTAAGTTCAGCCCATACTCCTTTATTGTCTGAAGTAGTGCCCTGAGGTTTTGGTCATGTTCCTGTTTGTCCCTACCATAGATCAAAAATGTCATCCATCACGCCCGACAACTTTGGTGCTGTGTCCTCAAGTGCTGGGTGTATAAATCTCTCCCGTTTCACAGCCTCATTTAATCTTTTCAAGTCCACACAAATCCTCACCTTTCCAATTCTCTTCATCACTGGCACCATGGGTGCACGCCAATCATTAGGTTCTTTGACTTCTTCAATAATGTCTGTTGCATGCCTCTTAACTCCTCTTCCACTTTTGGTAACATTGGGAAGGGCACACGGCGGGGTAGTGGATACTTTTAGCTGTTTTTTTAAAAGTAGTGTGCTACTTTTTAGCTACTTTCAAAGCTCAATTATCAGAATGACTTTGAATCTCCACCTGACACACCAAACAGGCCCAAGTGAAAGTGTGAACAAGAATTTGATCATGTGCCAGAAAGAAACAAACAATTGAAAAGCTGCAAATATACAAAAAGATCACCAAAAACTTTGTTAGCCTCCTTTTACCCTCTTCTTCAGTGGTCAGGACCCCCATGGGGAGCAGGTTCTATTTGGGTGGTGGATCATTCTCAGCACTGCAGTAACATTGATATGGTGGTGGTGGGGTGTTAGTGTGTGTTGTGCTGGTCTGAGTGGATCAGACTCAGCAGTGCTGCTGGAGTTTTTAAACACCTAGTCCGCACATAGTCCACCAACCAAAACTATCCAGCCAACAGCGTTCCTGTCAGCAGCGTCCTCTGACCACTGACCACAGTGAGTGTTACTGCAGTGCTGAGAATGATCCAAATAGTGTCTGCTCTGTGAGGGTCCATGGGGGTCAGGTTTCAGATAAAGATAAAGACAAAAGCATTAAACACAAGATGCAGCTTTTAAATGATTAATCTATTTATTGAAGATAAAGATTTCAAAACCTGTATCACCCATGTGAAAAAGTAGTGGTTGTGGGACCATCGCCAGCAACTGCAACCAAACAATCGCGATAACTTGTAACAAGTCCTTTTTACATCATTGTGGAGGTATTTGGACTCTTTTCTATGGAATTATTTAATTTGGCTACACTGGAGGCTTTTCAAGCACGAACTGGTTTAAGGTGTTAAGATGGGATTCAAGTCAGGACTTTGACTGGGTTTGGTGAAGATCAGCTAGATTGGTGGACTGTATCCGCATAACCTGCAACTCTCCAGAGTTCAGAACATTCCAGTGTGTGATATTTTATAATAACTAATAAAAGTGGCTACCAAAGCCCATAAATAATAAGCCCATGCATAAAAATCAAGCTCAGCTCAGTTTCTCACTCGCCAGCTTCTCATTTGAATTTTCCTTTCCATCTTAAATGTTGCTGCAGTTACTCTGAGGTGCCTTAAATGTAGAATGAATTTAAAAGTTGGCGAATACGAAGCCACATCAGCTCAATAAATGCATCAGTTTACCTCAATAAATAATCCTTGATCAACAAATGACATCAGACTTTTGCTCGGAGACGTTTACTGAGCAGTTAATGTGCAGCACAGCGAAGCTACAATCAGCCGTTGGAGCTGCTGATCGCATCTCACTGGCTGGTCTAACGCTGCGTCCCAAACCACACACTGCTGTACTTCACCTACTACACTAATGAGTGCACTTCTGATTGTATAGGTCCTATGTTTGTACACTATTCAGGGTGCTAGTGTGCGGTTTGGAACACGAAAATAATATCCCAGCGGAAATGTCAGCCGTTTAGATTACAGCTTTCGTTTGTCATCAGTACAAACACAAACCGAAAGAAATCAAGTCAGTAGACTCAAATACACTGATTAATGTGCTTTACACATTTAAAAAGTGTTTCAAAAATGTTTTTCTGTCTTTGCTGGATCAGTTACGGCTTTGTTATCTCATTACAAACCGCCACAGCACCGCTGAATAAATTTGAAGTTGACAACCAAATTGGTGGCAGCGCGACTGTGACGTCATTGGAATATTATCTATAAGACACTTCAGGCATTAGAATGTTGGTATTTGCTGCAGAATGACTGAGTAGGACAAACTTCTATATGGAACTACGTCATAATGGCTGTTTGTGACATCATTTGGGAAAATCGATATATTTGCCCACAAAGTCAGCGCCTCTTGTCAAGTTACAGTAAATATTTCTGTAGAGTTTATAAAGGCATTCAATTTACAAAAGCATACAGTGAAATTTTTGCTTACCTTAATGGCCTAAAAAAGGTTACATTTCAGTTTCTCGCTTACATCATTTCTATGAGTTTTACTTAGAGGACAATTCATTGCAGTTACTGAAAAAGTTTTAAATGCTTTTTAATAATGACACTAAATTTACAGTCCCTTGCACTGAAACACAGAACAATTCTGGATTGAATTATTGGACAATTCAAATGAACTTCTAAGAACCCAAAATTGTTATGTTGGAGCCGTTGGGGCAGGATGCTAGTGCGAGTTGATTTTATTAAAACACAGTTCAGAGTTCACAAACACAGGAGCAGAGGTGAACAGATAAATCCATTACAAGGCAAAACAAAGCAAACAAGAAACAAAACCAACAACAAGGGGAAACAAGCAACAGGATATAAAGACACAACGCAAGAGAAAGAGGTATAAATACTAACACCTGAGACCAATGAGAGGGCGGGGCCGGGAGACAAAGAACAGGTGAAGACAGGGCAGGGCAAGGGAGGAGCCAACATGACAACAAAAGCACATGTCAAAAGAAGCAAAAGCACATGGCAGATAAACAAAAAACAACACAGCAAACCAAGAAAAAGGCAAACACTAAAAGAGCAGGACAAAGTGTGAACAGATATTACAAAAATTCTCATAATTTTGAAGAATCTGGAAGAAAAAAAAACTTTAACAATAACAAATGCTGTTACAGACATTGAGGTAAGATATTTGACATTCTTTCCTTGATTTCCCACGAAATAATTTCCATCAAATATCAAAGCGACATTTTCTGACTACTGAAAAACAGCGAACTGTAATTAAATATATTTCAAAATTTCTCTGAACATGATGTTTCAGGAAGGCAGATGACTGATATTTGAATAATTAAGGAACCATCTATACAGGGCAGAACACAATTCCAACATATTTAGCTAAAAGAATTCAAGTTCACATCATATCAACTGCAGTAAATAGATTTGTAGTAGGATTAAAGGAAGCCACTCTCTTTACAACACATGTTTTTTTAACAAATACATGGGAAATAAAACTTCGTAGATGGTCCTTTAATGACTAAAGTGCTAATGATCTGTGTGAACTGTTTTGTTTACTATACATTTCTGGAATAGATTTTTTTTATTTTTTGTTTTCCTGAGAGCAAGACAATTAGATTTGATCATGAGAAATTGAGGAGACAAGGTGAATATCCAACAAAATGTATAGTATAAAACCAGTCTCACTGCAGTGCCACAGAGAGCCATAAATATTTTGCAATCTCAGGTTTAGCTCAACTTTTTCAATAGTGCAATAAATGCCAGATTAATCTGAATGTGGTTGTGTTCAGTTAGTCTGTAAAACATTTTACAACTCATTCTCTTAATTTCTGATCAGTTCCAGTTTGTTTAGTTGTTCTACCATCGCACATATTTTGGCTGCAAAGCAATCATTACTTAGCATCAGATGCTTAATGGAGTGATAAAGTTATTGTGGGGAAAAAACCTTCTCAAAAAATCTTCTTCAGAGTCTGGCCAAATGGACTGCAGGTCATATGTCATTTATTTTTTCAGTTTCTCATTTTGTAGAAGCACAAATACATCTTAGTATAAATTATCTTCTTATTCTGCAGGTGGCTTAGCAGCCTACTGTTCTTCAGATTTTTCTTCATTAATACTTTACACTCAAAAATCTGTAAACGTTTCGAAGCCCACAATGTTTAAGGTACAACTACAAACCTGGACACAGAAATTCATCATATATGGAAAGAGCGCGCTTGTGCTTTTTAAAACAATCTGATGTACAGTGTTCACACAGTGACTGTCCAAACTGTATTTTTTCTTAAATGAAATGAATGACAGACTGTTCAGAAAATCCAAATCTACCTGCCACAATGTCACAATGGACGACCCTCACAATGACCTTCATAGACATTACGTGTATATGTGTGTGTGTGTGTGTGTGTGTGTGTGTGTGTGTGTGTGTGTGTGTGTGTGTGTGTGTGAGACTCTACTATGTGAGCCACTGTGACATCACAATCAACCATAATACACAAACATGCTGTTCTAAACCACAAGCCTACTTAGCTTCATATTACAATCAACGTACAATCCACATATTCAGTATTCAACCCTGCTTAAAATGTCTTTAATGTTGTTGTAACATAACCCAGGATTTAAGATTCTATTTTTGTGATATGAATTAGTAAATATTTTTCTTTTTAGCAACATATTTCTGTCCTCTGTACTTTCTATAGTATTCCTTAGTCTCCCAGCCTCTGAGACTAGTAAGAGTTATAAAAAACATGTATAATCAACAAAAGTTGGTAGAGCAGTTAAACATTAAACTGAAACTCTCTGCTGATCAAACTGCTGGTCTAACAAATGGCCAAATGGTCAACTGTACCTGCTTTTCATGTTTTGATGGGAAAATGTGCATCAGTTTTTACTGGTGATGCCAACACTAATTGATTAATGTAGGAAGCAATCAGTATTGTTTTGTAACAAGAGTCATTGTGTGTGTGTGTGTGTGTGTGTGTGTGTGTGTGTGTGTGTGTGTGTGTGTGAGAGAGAGAGTGTGTAGTCCTCATTATGCCCATTTTAGAAACTTCGGGTCTAAGCTCCATTTCTCTATGGCCAGAATGAACAAGGTTTTAGAAAAGTCGCCTCTATCATATCCTGCATTAAATAAAAATCTCCAGAACCCAATGTTTTGTCTTGACTCATTGTCTACCTGCGAGTTAAAACTACTGCGCATTAATTTGATGTCACTAAGCTACACAAAACTAAGGTGGGCTGTAGCGGTGGTCTGACGAGCTGTGCTGTCTTATCAAAATGTTCTACTATAGCGCATTTACAGGTATACTAATAAAAAAAACCTCTAGGTGGGATATTTTGTTAGGCTAAAACTCTCTATCAAAAATACTACCCGTGTTAAAAACTACGAGGCTGAATTTAAGCTTTAATGATGAAACCTCCCCATGTCACGCCTTTCAACCCTCCATGAAGCTGAAGTCAGCTGCTTTTTCACCAGCTGCTTGTTCAAATTTTCCTGTTCCACCTTAAATGCACAGCGGTCACATTCTGAACTGCTGGAAAAAGCTGGCAAATGTCCTGAGAAAATGTCCTCAGAAAAATGTTACCAGCATTAAAATAATAATTAGGATATTCTGAAAGCCTAAATCAGTTTATCAGGGGCGAGCAGTGATATAAAACTGGGACTTACTGGATCAGTCAGAATGAAGTTATGTTTGAAGATCTTTTCAAACCAAACCTGCCAGTCAAATGACATGAATTCAGTGAGCAGTAGCTTTTGCTCACATGTAGCAATATTCATATTTCAACTTTAACTTTAATGACATCATAATTCAGAGATAATCAAGAGAAGAGTGTTCACAGGACAAAACATATCGGGTTCTGAACATTTGTATTTAACACAGGGGGCGATAGAGACGATTTTTCAAAACACCCTTTTCATTCTGGCCATAGAGAAATGAAAGTTAGACCCGGAGTTCCTAATATGGGCATGAGCACATGGAGCCAACTACAAAATGACAACACGACTACAGTGGTCTATTGAGTGCAAGAAAGGCACAACTACCATGAGTGCACAAAGGTCTGTAGTTGTTTGTGGTAGGGCTTTATGAGATCCTGTGTGGAAAAGGTGACAAGACCATTCAGAGCCAGGTGGAAAAGAATGTATATCTGAGTTCTTTCTGTACTTCTGAATGTATCTGAGTTCTTTCTGTACTCTGGCTGTAGCTTCCAGTAGAGAAAGGATTTTAACTCAATATTTTCCAATTGAATCTCTGCTCAAGTTACCTTGCCAATACTGTCCCCAAGTGTAATGTATTAGTGTTCCTCCAGTGTGGATAAAGACACCAGCATGTCAGTGATGTTCCTCAGTGGGTCTAAAGTGTCCAGCAAAGTTTCCTGTCTGAGGGTGAATTTAGTGATGTCAAACAAACCCTGACACTGGTCATCACAAGATTTATATAGACCTGCTATTACCATGACATGAAAGGTAGTTTTAGTCTGTTGCATAATTGCATTTTCTTTTTTTCTTTCTTTTTTTTTTTGTCCCACCACTTTTGGAGATTTGGCACCGCCCTTGCGTTTTTTTTACTTTGTTTTATTTTATTTTATTTATTTATTGTAAATGTCCACATTGTGTGTACACTGATTTATTGGTATGTTTTAAATTATACATTTATACTTGATTTATTACTTATTTAAGTAATTTTATAAATCAAAAAGAATCCAGGAATTGTGGTCTACACTCTCAAAATAGACCAATTCCTATGATTCCAACCATCATACAGTCAGCAAAAATCTGGGCTTACTGATTAATATAGATACACGTCTCTCAGTAAATAATGACCATGAAGTATTCAGCCAAGCCACAATATAAATGGTATTTTATACTTGAAAATGTATAAAATTAAGTCTGAGGGAGGCAGTTTGAATGAGCCTGATGCAGTAATAACATTAATAATAGTATTACCTGTAATTCATTAGGTGTACTTAATCTTAGCCCAACATATTTTGGAGTCTGACAAGTAATTTTCTATGGAATAACAAATGTATTATATCAACCAACAGAAAGATCATCACTCTCCAAAATATATTTTACTCACAAATTCATATGGAGCTGGAGATACAGCAGCAGAGTTCAAAGAGAGATTTCACTCCAATCTTAGTTCCAGTGCAAGAACAGCTCCACTGATGATCCAGAAGCTGAGTGTGAGTGACTCTGCTGTGTATTACTGCGCTCTGCAGCCCACAGTGACTACATAACACTCACAACTCCAACAAAAACCTACTCAGCTCAGCTCACACTGATGATAAGATACATGTAACATTCAAACCAGCAGTGTGTGTGGAACTCTCCAATAGGAAATAAATTATTATTGTTTATGTTTATGATATCAGACATTAAATTGAATATTCTTATTTTACTTTATATGTATTATTATTCATATCATTTCTATCATCCTTCAATTACAAAAATATGTAAATACCATTAATTTTTAATGCAGGAATTAAACCACTATAGACACCTCAGAATGTGTAAGTGTGAATATTTGTGAAATGGTGTTCACCAGCAACACTGACAGTTACAGCTTGTTACTGTAGAAAAGCACAACCTACGTTTAGGTTTGCTGAACTCAGTGTAGAGAATCTATACAGGGAGCAGAAAGACAGACTTGACCACATTCAACATACAGAGCACTGCTAGTGATTTATACAATCAAGTCAAGTCAAAAGGTCTTTATTGTCATTCCTCAATATAATTTGTATACACTGAAATGAAATTTCATTCCTCAGACCCCGTAGTGCTACACACAACAGCAGTACGTTATACAGCACTACATACAGTGCAGATACAGGACAGTGAGAAATGAGGGCAGAATACCCAATAAATACACAAGGCAATAAATACTACACAGGACAACAAAACAATACATACAAATCAGCATCATATATGTATATACACACACACATATGCATGGATGAGCATCAAAGCAGCATGTAAGTGATGAAAGAACTAGTGCAAATATTAAAATAAAGTGCAGGTGTGCAGTGATGAAATAGGGCTGTCTATTGTGGATGTGTATATCAGTCCAGGTGTATATCAGTCGGTGCATCAGTGTGTTCAGTAATCAGACCACCTCAGGAAAGAAGCTGTTACAAAGTCTGGTTGTGGTGGAATGAATCTCCTGCACCAGGAGGGTGAAAAGTCCATGAGAGGGGTGAAAAGGCTAGTCCACAATGCTGGTTTTCTTGCAGAAGTGGTAGGATGTGTCGATGGTGGGTAAAGACTCCCTGATGATCTTCACAGCTCTCCTCACAGTACTCTGGTTAGGATGCTCTCTATTCTTCCCCTACAGAATGTAGGATGGAAGGGAGGACCCTCAGTTGGTGTTCAGGGTCAAGGTCATCAATTAAATGGATCTTAGAGCTTCTGACTCTCTCTACAGTTTAACCATTGATGTACAGTAGAAGATGATGATGATAGTTGTTTTTGAAGCCATCTTATACAACTGCCTGGCTCAGAGAAATGTTGAAGATGTTTAATTAGGACATCTCCAGGCTGGTCTGAACATTTATGTTCTCTGGAAAGGGTAGCCCTAACAGGAGTGGTCTTCATCAAACCACAGGTTGAAATCTTTCAGTGCTTCTGGAAGTGAGGCATCACCACCACAACCATGTGAATCTGTTGTTCTCCTCTGCTGCCATATCAGACTACTCTACTACTGTGCCCTGAGGCCCACAGTGACACGAAACCCAGCTACACTGTACAAAAAGCCTTGTTTAAACCCTTAGCTTGTTACATTTGTGGTTATTGCCAGACATCTTTGAAGCATCTCTTACTACCATTATCCTGTTTACTCCACCAACATCATACGTGACATCACCACACACGAAGAACTCTGAAGAAGGCCCTTTTCAAGCTGGCTGGTTCTTATGATGCTGTAGTAAAAATGTCCTCTTTGTTTTGTATGTTTGTCATTTCTCTTAATAAAACTCTTTCAACCTCGTCTTCCACCTGGCTTAGTAAACAGTCAGTATTGATCAGATGCAGTGAATCTTTAACACAATGTAGTGTAACTGCTTTTCATCAACTGACTAATCAACTACAGCCACATTTAGCTCTACAAGCCAGATTTATTTTTTGTTCTCTTTCTGTAGCGTCTATGCAGTTTCACATCTATTTAAATTGGTTTTGTTTATTTATTTTTTTAAGAAACACAATGTAACTTTAGATAATTAGTTAACTGGAGTGTAGACTAATTTATTTAATTTTAACAAACAAACAAATCAATTATTTGGAAAGTAGCAAAAACATGCCTACACGGTACAGACATCAGGCTTCAATTGTACAAACATAAACAATGGTCTCTATATCTGTGTATTAGATGTATTGAAAGATATCCTCCACTTGACAAGGTGGCCTTAAGTGAACTAATGAGTAAGCCCTGTAAATATTCAATTAACTACAGTGTTCATGGAAGTCCTGAACACAAATTGTCACTGAATGAGTTAAATCAGCAAATAATCTGCTGTGTCATTCCATCTGTTAGAGAATAGCCCAGCTTGGGGGCAGTCATGATCTGGAGGTTAGGGATCTGGCCCTGTGACCGGAAGGTTGCCGGTTCGATCCTCAGGGCCGATAGTCCATGACTGAAGTGTCCTTGAGCAAGACACCTAACCCCCAACTGCTCCCCGGGTGCCATGGATAGGGCTGCCCACCGCTCTGGGCCCACTGCCCCCTAGTGTGTGTGTTCACTAGTGTGTATGTGGTGTTTCACTTCACGGATGGGTTAAATGCGGAGGTGGAATTTCCCTGGTTGTGGGATCAAAAAAGTATCACATAATAATAACAAGCTTGAATGCTAATAGTGTTGGGTTTTTTCATTCAGTAATGCATTTGTTTACTTATTTGTTGATGATTTGGTGTACATGCTTATCCCCTTCTAATTCTGCTTTAATCTTCCTTTAAGACAGAAAGCACATTAGAACAGCTCCCCAGAGCAGGAGTTTCCTGTTGTAGTTTCTCATAACTGCACTCACTTCAGAGAGACTCACACTAACACACAGATCAGCATTAGAGCACTGAGAGCTTAAACACACTACTGACTCCATCTGATCACATTCACAATGAAGAGAAACCTCCTCATCATCCTCATCATCATATCAGGTAATCACTGTGAAGATATGCTTGAATTTAATTGAAAATTATGCTTTGAAATTGAAAGAAAAAAAATCTATATATATATTTCAGGTGTGTTTGGTGCTGATCAAATTGAACCTTCAAGAGATCAAGAGACTGATGTTTTTAGAAAAGAGGGAGAACCAATTACACTGACATGCTCTTATGAAACAAGTAGTGAGGAAGTTGCTCTCTTCTGGTACAGACAGTATCCTAACAGAGCTCTACAGTATTTACTGCTGAGAGGTGCTCGAACAAGGAGTGGTGAGCGGCACACTGCAGACCATCGATTTGAGTCTTCTGCAGCCAGGTCATCCACTGAGCTCAGCCTCAGCGAAGTAAGACTGACAGATACAGCTCTCTACTACTGTACTCTTCTAGTCATACCTCAGTGATACAAAGTGTCTGAGACGCTTTACAAAAACTCTCACACCTTCTGTTTGCTTTGAACACAAGGAGATCAAAGTAACATCCAAACCACAATGTATTATCTGTTATTACACTTCCTCCCAAAAACACATGTGGCAGAAAGAAAATATCATTTCATTGCATGGTTGGAGGTGATATTGTGAGATGATGATGATAATGATGACGATGATGATGATGATGATGATGATGATGATGATGATGATGATGATGATTGCAACAATGATGATAATCAACTCTCAAAATATGGCAGTGTGAAATTAATATGCTGTATTAATTATTATTTACATTAAAATAATAAAAGTAGAGTTTTGCAAAAAATAATGCAAACTCTAGACTGTAGGTGTTTACATTGTGCAGTGGACTTGACAATGTGCTGACCTGGCATAACAGCTTTCCTCTGTCTGCAAGCTATTCTGTTGGTCTAGTTTACTGTCCCTACTGTCTCTACTTTCCTGTTGGAGTCTTACTGCTCTGCACCTCTATCACTCTTCCCTGCTCTTTCTTTATAGCAGAAACCTAACATAACCACACCTGTAACATACCTAACCTAACATAACCACACCTGTAACATACCTAACCTACAACCCCAATTCCAATGAAGTTGGGACGTTGTGGGACTATATTCAATTGAATAAAACCTTATTGTTTTTTGCAAATATTCACTCATTTTGAATTTGATGCCTGTTTATCCGCGGGAACATTAAATATCTTGCCTTTGTAGTGTATTCAATTGAATATAGGTTGAAAAGGATTTGCAAATCATTGTATTGTGTTTTTATTTATGTTTTACACAACGTCCCAACTTCATTGGAATTGGGGTTGTAACATAACCACACCTGTAACATACCTAACCTAACATAACCACACCTGTAACATACCTAAACTAACATAACCACACCTGTAGCATACCTAACCTAACATAACTACACCTGTAGCATACTTAATCTAACATAGCCACGCCTGTAACATACCTAACCTAACTTAACCACACCTGTAACATGCCTAAACTAACATAGCCACACCTGTAACATACCTAACCTAACTTAACCACACCTGTAACGTACCTAATTTAACATAACCACACCTGTAACATGCCTAAACTAACATAGCCACGTCTGTAACATACCTAACCTAACTTAACCACACCTGTAACGTACCTAATTTAACATAACCACACCTGTAACATGCCTAAACTAACATAACCACACCTGTAGCATACCTAATCTAACATAACCACACCTGTAACATGCCTAAACTAACATAACCACACCGGTAACATACCTATCCTAACTTAACCACACCTGTAACACACTTAATATAACATTACCACACCTGTAAGATACCTAACCTAACATAACCGCACCTGTAGCATACCTAATATAACTAGACCTGTAACATGTCTAAACTGACATAACCACACCTGTAACATACCTAATCTAACTTAACCACACCTGTAAAATATCTAAACTAACATAAACACACCTGTAGCATACCTAATCTAGCATACCATACATGTAGTAGCAGAACCAGCACACCACATGGCTGAGGGGAAAACAGGATTCCCACAAGAACTTTAATATTTTTCAGAGGTTTAAATTGCTGGGGTCAAATTAACCCCAAAGATAAAAGAAGTTAGTAAAATGTAGTAAGTTTGAAGATAACAGGATAGTGAATTTGGCTTATTATGACTTTTTCTTTTTTTTAGTTAGAAAATGTGGATTAACTTTCAATGTAGCTTGAAAACTTTGCAATGGCCCTGTAATTCTCTCTGTTTTATTTCATTATTTTGATGTCATCTCTATTATTATGTTAAAGTGTGGTCACTCATGAAGAATAAAGAAAAAAAACATCAGAGGGTGTGACCTTTTACTCAGCTAACAGTTACAGCTTCTCAGAGCAGCCAACCACATGCTGAATTAAAAAAAAACAAAAAAAAAACCAAACAAAAAAAAAACACTACATTACCCACAAGCATTTCCTGAGTGCATTTCCACAAGCTTAATCTCTTTATGTTAAATGCTAAACTCAGAGCCCACTGTGTTTCAAAATGGCTCAACAATGCATCACACTGCAAATGGAGAAATACTTAACCATTTGTCTCACAGGTGCATTTGGAGATACAACTGGTCCGAAGGAGGAAGATGCGATGTGAGATAACAGAAACAGATGCTCGTACTCTGAAATGCTCATATGAGTCAACCAGCACTTACATTTGGCTTTACTGGTTCAGACAGCATGTTAAAGAAGCTCCAGAGTATTTACTGTATACAGGAGCAAAATCATACAGTAGCAGAGGTGGACAAAGTACACAAATCATGTACTTGAGATAAAGTAGAGATACCCAAGGTAAAATATTACTCCAGTCTTTACTCTAGATCTCAACTTGAAAGAAAGTACAAAAGTATTTGGCTTCAAATGTACTTAAGTATCGAAAGTAAAAGTACTAAAAGATTAATTATGGCTCTAATGTCCTGTTATCATTTTTGCAACAAGACTGGCTTCATGAACTCATTTTTGGTGAAAATCCTCCAGTGTCTCTCTTGATAAACCAGTCGTTTAATAGAACGTCATTAATTAGTGCCGCTGATGTCTGTTAAAATGATCATAAGCACAAAACACTCAAGACAAACAGTTTCCATCAGGGAGAACCGAGTGGCTCTGAAATCACTTTTACAATCAAGCAAAGTTTCAGTTTAAAATAACTTTTAACTTTGTAAATTAGTTACAAGCTGAATAAAAACTTGCTTTAAACTCAGGATCACAAAGAAGTTTTCCTTTACTATATTGATCTGTAGGTCTCTGCTCATAAACATAAACTAACCAAAACTAATTTATTATAAAATGAAAGTGTTTGTATGAATTCAGAAAAAAAGAAACATGCCAGTCACGACTGCATATGTGTACATATTTCTATATTGTGGTCTATTTACACAAAGTTAGGTTAGTTCATCATTTAGGTCGACGTATGTGCTCCCAAATTTTTACACTGCTGCACTGACGTTGAACCGTGTGTTGCACTGCAACACACAACTGTGCCCTGATTGGAGTTCTTGCTTTGCACTTCTTTTGTTTTGAAATGTTATGTTTTTATACACACAGAAACCAAAAGGAATGACAGATTTCTCAAAATGTAGTGGAGTGAAAAGTAAGATATTTGACTTTGTAATGTAGTGGAGTGAAAGTAAAAAGTCACTCAAAATGGAAATACTTACGTAAAGTACAGATACACGAAAAAAATACTTAAGTACAGTAACTAATTACATTTACTTAGTTACTGTCCACCACTGTGCAGTAGTCAGAAGAGCACTCCCACTGACCCTCGACTTGAAGCACAAACAAATGATACATCTTCTGAACTTGCTGTCAGACTCTCCACTCTACTACTGTGCTCTTAGTTTAGACCCAGTGATACAAAGTCCCTGTGAGGCCATACAATTTCCTTACTACACCATGACATCAGTGAACCACAAACCCAGATAAAGACACCACTGACACCTGCTGCTGGAACAAAAAATAAAAGGAAACATACATAAAGTGTTTCAAAAATGACAACTACACTTAACCCTCAAAACTGAAATACAGTGTAAAATGTGAAATTATTCCTTTTATAGTTTACTTTTTTAAAATAGTGCTGTCAACAGAGTGTATGTGAAACTAAGCACAGACACCAAAACATGTACAGGCAAAGATTTGTAAACAATCAACTATCATTCTGTTTATTTGTATATATGTGTGTTTGTTATGTACTTTTTATATTATGAATATGTTGTGTTAAATGGAATGCATCTCATATTTTTTAAGATGCATATATCCACCAGTTGATGGAAGGGTACATGATAGAGTGGATATTTTAAAGTAACATTAGAATCTCATAAAATTCATAGTTTACTGTCTTTGTTGAAAGCCAACTTCATACTGTTACACAATTATTATTCAATAAAACAATTACATAGTAATAATATGTTCAAAAGAGAAATAAATTTTAATCAATTTTACAGACAATCCAGAACCTACATGTGTATGTGACTGTGTCCTGAGAGTCACTGTGACATCATCACATTTAACCACCATGCATAAACACTCACACACACACACACAGAATTTCTAAGCCGCTTCTCCCTCAGGGACGCGGGGGGGTGCTGGAGCCTATCCCAGCGGTCATCGGGCGGAAGGCAGGATACACCCAGGACAGGTCTTTGATGAGGTGAATATTGTGTTAGATGCATCTAATTAAAGAGTCAGTGACTGGATGTAAATAAATAGAACACACTAGAGTGACCAAACCAGAAAATAATTTTGTAAATGTATTTCTTCTTGGCCACCATTTGCTGTTCTCTGTTATTTTCCCAAACCATAAGGTTGTTTTTCAAGGTTAAAATTTTATTATCTTCAACCCCGTGAGTGAATAAATAATGCAATAAACAATTGAAGAATAATGTTTTGAAAAAAAATTAAAGAAATCTTTGTATGCAAGGGACAAGCCTGTAAATCAATACTGGCTTGCCATGATCTTTGGGCCTTCAGGTGGCACTGCATTAAAAACAGACATGGTGGAAGTCATTGAATGGTCTCACTAACACTTTCAGAAACCACTGTCTGTGCACACAATTAACCCACAACTGCAAGTTAAAACCCTATCATGTAAAGAACAAACCATTTATAAACAGGATCCAGAAATGCCGCCGCCTTTTCTGGGCGCGAGTTCATTTAAGATGGACCGAGGTGATGTGGAAAATGGATACTGCAGCCAGGGTCCTTACTAAATCTAGAAAATTTGACCATATTAGTCCAGTCCTATCAGCTCTTCACTGGCTTCCAGTCAAATTCCGCATAGACTATAAAATTCTCCTGTTAACGTATAAAGCCCTACATGGGCTCGCTCCTGAGTATCTGAGAGACCTTATCTCCTATTATGAACCACCACGATTACTTAGATCACAGGGTGCTGGCTTCCTAGTAGTTCCCAAAATTCAGAGAAGCTCTGCAGGAGGAAGAGCTTTCTCTTATAAAGCGCCCCAACTCTGGAATAATCTCCCCGATAATGTTCGGGACTCAGACACAGTCTCAATCTTTAAGTCTAGACTAAAAACTTACTTGTTTAGTTTAGCTTTTGGTAGTTAATGTTAATTCCCTTTAGATAAGGCTGCAGATCCAGGGGTTCATGGACATAGTGAATTGTGGGTAAACTGAGATGCTGGTGCTGCTGTCACTCACTACATGCAGTCACTCAGGTTTGTGGACGGTGGAGTGGGTGAATGCCAGTGTCTCAGGGAGCCTCCGTGTCTATGTTACCTTCTGGCTCTCTCCCTTTAGTTAGGCTGTCATATTCAGACCTGCCGGAGTCATTAGTCACACTCTGATAATTTTTTACATTTTCTGTTCTTCATAAATACAGTCTAAACTAATTCCTAAATCTTTCCTTCCTCCGAGTTACTGACTGTCCACCGGTCCGGCCCAATACTGATGGATGTCCCACCCTCAAGTCCCCCTGTCCCCCTGATTGACCAGACTGATGGAAGTTTCTGGAACGCAGCTTCTCCACTACAGATCACATCCAAATCTATATGAACTCTAATTGTTTCCACTGTTGATTATACACACCTGAATATATTAGAACTGCGTGGATGTAAAATTGACTTTTCAATGTTTAACTTATAAGTTGTCTGACCAGTGGTAGGATGGTCCCCCCTTTAGATGTGAGTCTTGGTCCTCCCGAGGTTTCTTCCTCCTCCAGCTCTGAGGGAGTTTTTCCTTGCCTCAGCGCTCACGGGGGTTCTGTATATTCTGTATATTATGTTCAGTGTTTTGTCTGATTCTCTGTGCTGTGATTCCCATTTTTGTAAAGCTGCTTTGTGACAACATCAGTTGTAAAAAGCGCTATATAAATAAATTTGATTTGATTTGATGATTTGATACTGTGTCTCCTCTGGGCTAAAGAAGAGAGGGACAATCTGGCTTGTTATCAGCACACAGTTCATAAGCCAGCATCCATGATGATATAGGGGTGCATTAGAACACATGGCATGGGTGGCTCACACATTTGTGAAGGCACCATTAAAGTTGAACAATATGTTTTGAGGAACTTTTGCTGACATTCAGACAACGTCTTTTTTGGGAAGGCCTTGTTTATTTCAGTAGGGCAATGCCAAACCACATATTACAACAGCATGGCTCTGCAGTAAAAGAGTTTGGGTGCTAAACTGACCAGCCTGCAGTGCAGACCTGTTACCTACTGAAAACATTTAGTGCATTATGAAACAATAAGGAGACCTCAAACTGTTGAACAGCTGAAATCATGTATAAAGAATGTGAAAACATTACACTTTCAAAACTACAGCAGTGCCTCCTCAGTTGCTGAATGCTTAAAGAGTGTTGTTAAAAGAAGAGATGATGCAGCACAGTGGTAAACATCACCCTGTCCCAAATTTTTTAAATGTGTTGCTGGCATCCATCCATTTTCCAAACTGCTCCTCCATCAGGGTCATGGGGGGGGATCCTGGAGCCTATCCCAGCAGTCATTGGGCGGAAGGCAAGATATACCCTGGACAGGTCGCCAGTCCATCACAGGGCAGACAGACAGACACTCACACCCAATTGACCTGACTGCATGTCTTCAGACTGTGGGAGGAAACTGGAGAACCCAGAGGAAACCCTGGGGAGAACATGCAAACTCCATACAGAGAGGACCACCGATCACCCAGCCGGGGAATCAAACCCAGGCCCTCCTCGATGTGAGGCAACAGCGCTACCCACCGCGCCACCGTTGCTGGCATCAAAGTCAAAAGCATATATTTTAAAATAATAATTAATTAATTATTAGACATATTGTCTTTGTATGACAATTTGTATTGCCACACATTCATTAAAATATTCTTGAGCAGTTTCTTCAGGCTTATACTCGTGGTTTTACATGTATTTATTCTTTAACCTTCCTTAAAGACAGAAAGCACAGTGGAGCAGCTCCCCAGAGCAGGAGTTTCCTGTCGTAGTTTCTCATAACTGCACTCACTTCAGAGAGACTCACACTAACACACAGATCAGCATTAGAGCACTGAGAGCTTAAACACACTACTGACTCCATCTGACCATATTCACAATGAAGAGAAACATCCTCATCATCCTCATCATCACATCAGGTATTCACTGAGAAGTTCCATTGAGAATAAGATGCTAATTAAATTTGACCCTATTAAATAAAAACTTCTACTTTTCTTTCAGGTGTGTTTGGTGCTGATCAAATTGGACCATCAGAAGATCAGAAGACTGATGTTTTTAAAAAAGAGAGAGAACCTGTCACACTGAAATGCTCTTATGAAACCCTCAGTCAAAATGTCTGGCTCTTCTGGTACAGACAGTCTCCTAACAGAGCTCTACAGTATTTACTTCTAAGAGGAGCTCGATTACAGAGTGGTGATGAGCACACTGCAGACAGAAGATTTGAGTCAGCTGCATCCAGTTCATCTACTAACCTTACTGTTAGAGAACCAAGACTGGCAGATACAGCTCTCTACTACTGTGCTCTACAAGTTGGAGCCCAGTGATACAAAGTCTCTGAGACACTTTACAAAAACTCACACACCTTCTGTTTGCTTTGAACACAAAGTGAACAAAGTAAAATCCAAACCACAGTGTATTATCTGTTTTTATGTTCTCTCTGAAAGAGCTGAGGTTAAATTTCTGAGGTGAATCAAATGAAAAAAAAAAAAAAAAAAAGTGAACACACACACAACAGACACAGGATACAGTTTATGCTGGGACATCCAAACCACAGTGTATTATCTGTTATTACACTCACTCTGACAGAAAGAGGTGAATGCACATGTTGCAGGAAAAGGAAACACTTAAGCTTATGTTGTTTTTTAATTTTACTAAGATTAACTTTGAGCTCTCACACTATCAGTTTCCTCCTGCATTTGCTTAGGAACTAAAGCAAAATTACAGGAAGAACAAGTGAGCACAAACTGTTGGAAATCAAGAAATGGCACACACTTATATTCAAACAATCTAAACATTAAACATTAAATATTTATACATTCTTGCAAAAATGTTCATGTCTGACCATTAATTGTTTCATTATTTTGTTCCTAGTATAACTTACCAGTTTAACAGATGAACTGATGGAACTGATAAACACTATAATCTATAAGCTCCATTAGCTACCTAGCTCAGTCGAAATGTCTGCTTTTGAGTACTTTTAACACAAGTCAGATGGCAAAACAATACAATAAACATCACCTGCAGGCCTGAATTGAACTACTATTTGATGTAGCAGCTACCTCATCTGTGCATATTAGCAATTAGCTGTGTACACTCAGCTATCAGATACCAATGTGACAGAATGTTTTAGAATTACTCACAATTGAACGTGACAAACAATGTCAAGTAATCTCTAACTATTTAAAAATTAAGGCATAATGTATGTAGGAAATCAAAATAGCATCAAACTGCAGGAAGAATATATCACTGTTGTCAGAACAAAACCTTGTATCTCCAAAATGGTAACTTTACAGGAAAAGTAAAAAACTTACATTAACTTCAATATAAGTTAATGGAACCAGACCTTTTTGCAAGTAATTCTGGGACATTTTTTTGGTCTGACAAAAATGGAGATTTTGTTCCGACAGCAGCGGTATGTACTTACATGTTTGTGAAAATCAGTAAGACTGAAATACCTGCATGAGGGTGGGGGGGGTGGGTGCAACTGTTTAAATGTTGTCTGTTCATATGTTTTAATCATGTTGAACATTTAAATGGTTTTACAAAGTTTGTTTTGATAAAGATCTGTTTGTCAGTACCAGATCTCATCTCTGTCACCTGAACCAGGTGAGCTCTAGCCCAGTTTGACCTCTGTAATTGTGCAAAAGGCTAAAGTTCATATCTGTTTAGGATACATTGTCTGTTTACTCTGATTAATGCATTAATATTTGGTTACTTCATTACATGGGGAAGTCCATTCCACCAAGGACAGTTGAGTCAACTAATACATATATTTTTTTCTCATTCTCCAAACGTTTTTGCTTCTACCTGGTGGAAATGGGTTCTAATAATAAGGGAAATACCTAACACACACACACATGCACACACACACACACACACACCTTCTAAGCCGCTTCTCCTTCTGGGTCGCAGGGGGTGCTGGAGCCTATCCCAGCTGTCATTCGGCAAAAGGCAGGCAGACACATTCACGCCAAGGGGCAATTTAGCATGTCCAAATGGCTTAACTGCATGTCTTTGGACTGTGGGAAGAAATCCACGCAGACACGGAGAGAAGATGCAGACGCCACACGGAGAGGACCGTGGTCGCCCGGCCAGGGACTCAAACCCAGGCCCTCCTTGCAATGAGGCAACAGCGCTACCCACCATGCCACCTTGACGCCTGTATCTAAAACAAGAGGAGCTCATTTTTGTCATTTCTACACTATAAATCTGACATTTCACTCTATTCCTCCCTGCAGTTCTGCTATTTAGCTTGCAGTCACTGCACTGTAGTAATGTTAACTTTAGTCTTATACATGTGTTAATGCACACATGCATGTTAATTCATATTGTAATTATTTATTGTAGTTATTTATTCATATTGAGTATTTTTAGATTCAGATTCAGATTCCTTTATTGATTCCAGGGGGAAATCCAGTTCCAGTTGTTACAGTTGCAGCCATTTATGTAAAAATAAACACTTTACTAATCATTTAAGACAATATAGAGAATTTACAGTATGTACACCAGATTTAAGTACTTAAGAATATAGTAAGGTGGCGGTGATTGTGATAGTAATATGAAACATCAGGTATAAAGCAGTTACAATTATTTAAATTATTTAAATTAAGTTAGTGTCCCTCTGAGTTATTGCACACACAATTGTTATTATTGCACATATGAACAGTTTCGTATTGAGTTTTGTGAATCACACACTGAGGGAGGAGTTACAGAGTTTGATGGCCACAGGTAAGAATGACTTCCTGTGGTGCTCTGTGGTGCATTTTGGTAGAGTGAGTCTTGAGCTGAATGAGCCCTTGTGTCTCATCACCGTGTCGTAGAGTGGGTGGGAGCCATTGTTCATAATGGCCTGCAGTTTAGACAGCGCCCTCCTCTCCGACACTGCCTTCAGCGAGTCCAGCTCCACACCCACAACATCGCCAGACCTCAGGCGCCTCAGAAAATAGAGACGACTTTGGCCCTTCCTGTAGAGGGCGTCAGTGTT
This sequence comes from Pygocentrus nattereri, assembly GCF_015220715.1. Lineage (NCBI taxonomy): Eukaryota > Metazoa > Chordata > Actinopteri > Characiformes > Serrasalmidae > Pygocentrus > Pygocentrus nattereri. The sequence continues at coordinate 44,445,226 of NC_051212.1, forward strand.
CTTAGCCCAGTCCAGTTTATTGTCAATATACACACCCAGATATTTGTAATAATAAAATAATAATTTGTAATTTTATTATGTTCAGTATTCCTCTGCATATGATAGAAATACAAAATCAAAAACTAAACTCTGCCTTCAGTTGGTGAAACCAAACAGCCACCATTTTTGGAATCAGCCAACCAGCACTGGCTGTATTTCACTCATTTTCTCAGTTTCCTCTCAAGACTTGAAGATGACCATGACCAACACAAACTGTGCAGCAACAGATCAGCTAGTCTCTTTGACTTTACAAGGTGGACCAAAAAGGTAGGAGTGTCTAATAGAGTGGACAGTGAGTGGACGCAGTGTGTAAAAACCGCAGTAGCACTGCAGTGTGTGATACAGTCATACCAGCGCAACACACACTAACAAACCCCCTGCAGTGCTGAGAATGATACATTGTTTGTCCGTACAGATTTTGGAATTTTTTTATTTATTGTTTTTTTTGCCTTTGTATTTTCCAGTCATTTGTACTGGAAAGAGATCAAGACAAATTAAGGTTTGGTCTTAAATGGGACTCCATTTTCGTCCATTTGACCCAGTCTTGCTCTCATTTGGACTCAGGCTTGACTTGGTCTCACTTTGACTTGGACTTGGTCTTGACCCCATTTAGACTGAACATTGACTTCTCATGGTTTTGGACCTCAAACACTATAGCAATATTTACTTTTCAATAGCTGTGAATATCCACACTGTACTTTTACTGTACTTCTTTCAGTAAAACTGCAGAAACTCTCAAAGTTCTTGCTGCCAAACTACTGTTTTCATTTTAGTTATCAGAAGCTTTTACTTCCTTCTACTCACAGGAGAGTGTGTTATGCCAGGAGAGTGTATTATGCCAGGAGAGTGTGTTATTTTATTGACAATTTGCTTACTTGTATGAATGACTCATGAAAAGACCCAGAAAAGTCTCTAAGCAAAAAACCAAGTTTCTAAGTAGCCAACATGGGACCCCCTGAATACCAGGGGGTGTTTTGTAGACTGCATGAACTTGTGGAATTTCTCTATTCTCTAGTTTGTGCTGCATAAGTGTGTTTTCTATATTGTAGTAAAAGAGATAATAGTCTAAATGAAAGAGGAAACAAATGGGAATATCTGAATAATAAAAACATGAACAATTCAAAACAATGTTTAAAAGTATTTGTAATATGGAAACATGGAACATCAGAGATATATCCACATAAAACTTTAGATTAAGATGAGGGTAAAGCTCTATGTGAAATGATCACAAGAAACAGAACTGAGTCATGACAGCAGTGCATTGTGTATTGTGATGTGAGCTGCATTATGGGTGCAGCTGTGTATCTCAGCAGAGAGCTACACTGATCACAGACTGCCATTCAGCTGACACTTGTTTTTTTTTTTTTTTTTTAAACTGTCATGAGACAAATAGAACATTTTACTTATATATACATATATATATATATATATATATATATATATATATATATATATATATATATATATATATATTATACTGTTTGCTTGTAGGTGTGCAGGTTATGTGTTGAAGCGGGAGGGTGCTTGACAAGCTGGACATTTTAAGGCAAAGCTGTCATCTGGTGAATGCAGAATTTAGTGTTGAACTGCTCAAGGCAACTTCATACCGTTTCACAATATTATACCATAACACAATTTTATGATAATGATGATTTACTAATGTGTGTGAGACTGCTGTGTGCAACTTCTTCCTATTGAATATTCTGCTTTGTTACAATAGATTTTATGTTTCAATTAGGTAATTGTTTTCTTAGTTGTCTTTGTTTAAGTGAACACTGTGTTGTGTTTAATGTTGTGATTTAAAGTTCCAGTTGCTGGAAGTAAACATAACAGCAAAGACTAGAGTAATGTGTCAAAGTATTTTTTTCTTGGCCACAAATCATTGTTCTATGTTCACCACCCGCTATTTAGTAGTGAGACATTTGAGACTTTCATTGCAGTTTTAAAAAGTCTTAACTATTTTCTAAAGACAGAAAACACAGTGGAGCAGCTCCCCAGAGCAGGAGTTTCCTGTTGTAGCTTCTCATAACTGCACTCACTTCAGAGAGACTCACACTAACACACAGATCAGTATTAGAGCACTGAGAGCTTAAACACACTACTGACTCCATCTGATCACATTCACAATGAAGAGAAACCTCCTAATCATCCTCATCATCACATCAGGTACTCACTGTGAAGATGAGCTTTGAAAACATTGCTAAATTATACTTTATTAAAACATTTTAAATTCTTTCTCCACTATTTTTCTTTCAGGTGTGTTTGGTGCTGATCAAATTAGGCCAAATGATCAGGAGACTGACGTTTCTGGAAAAGAGGGAGAGTCTGTTACACTGAAATGTTCTTATCAAACAAGTAGTTCGGGGCGTCAGCTCCACTGGTACAGACAGTATCCTAACAGAGCTCTACAGTATTTACTGTGGGAAAATGCTGGATCATGGAGTGGAAGTGATACTTCAGACCAAAGATTTGAGTCTACTGTATCCAGTTCATCCACTGAGCTCACTGTCAGAGAACTAAGACTGTCAGATACAGCTCTCTACTACTGTGCTCTTAGAGTTGGAGCCCAGTGATACAAAGTATCTGAGACGCTTTACAAAAACTCACACACCTTCTGTTTGCTTTGAACACAAAGAGATCAAAGTAACACTCAAGCCACAATGTATTATCTGTTATTACACGCTCTCTGGAATAACTGTAAACCAACAAACCACCAAATGGGGGTTATATTTCCCCATGTATTACATATGTTTTGTGCCTGTAAGTATAATTAGTATTTAGAACCATTTGTCACTGTGTTTGCACACTGTGAAATTAGACCTCTGCATTTAACCCATCCGTGCAGTGAAACACCCACATACATACCCACTAGTGAACACACACACTAGGGGGCAGTGAGCACACTTGTTCGGAGTGGTGGGCAGCCCTATCTATGGCGCCTGGAGAGCAACTGTGGGCTAGGTGCCTTGCTCAAGGACACTTCAGTCATGGACTGTCAGCTGGAGTGATCGAACCGGCAACCTTCCGGTCACAGGGCTGGTTCCCTAACCTCCAGCATTGTGGATGAATACTCATTGTGAAAGTATAAAATCAATATTTATGTAAACTGCTTATAAAATATCTATGTGAAATTAAGTTGGTAAAGTATGGTGTATTTGCATGTTTCAGATCATTATGAAACAGATTAATGATTACCTTATTTCTTTGCTTTTACCTGAGATCAAGTAGATCAATGAAATAAAGCATTTAGCTCTTGTGCTTTACCTCATGCTCTTGGGCTCCACATTTGACTAACCACAAAGGGTGATTAAGTCCCATGTCTTTTTAGAGATGTACTAAAATCTGTTAGAAAAATTAAGCTGCTTTCTCCCTTTGGCACAACTGCATATTTCGGATTGTATTAACATGTATGTTGCATCTTGTAGACCCAGAACATGCTTCATAGGAGAACACTGACAGCAGACGAAACTCAGTACAACTTAGTGTAGTATAGTGTAGTATTTAGTGGGGGAACAAACAGGGCAATCCATAATCCTGTCTTCTCTGAAGATTTTTCAAAGAGGTGTTGGATGCTCTGAAGCATGTGACGAAGCTTCCACTAACATCCCTTGGGTTGTGAACACAGCTTCATTTTCAACCTAGGTGAGAAATGTTTCAAACTGTTCAGAGTTTATTTTGACTCCATCATCAACAAGAAAGGCTTCTGTGAGGTCATATTTCATTTCATTTAACACCACAGCCTCACTTCCTCAAATAGCAGATGTACTTCCTGTTTATATCCTACCACAAGGCCTTAGAACTATCTGAAGTAGCTCACATTGCTTCAGACTATACAGCTAAAGTCATTTATTATTAAAGGTTCTAATGCATTTGACACCAGACAGAGTCAGGGGCATCACTAGGCCAGCTTTAGCTTTAGCTAACATTTCAGAAGTCTGACCAATGAACCTGACTGTAGCAAGAGCTTCTCTTCATACATGGTGGTGTACACAGATCCTCCAGTAGAGGGCAAATTTCTTCTAAAATTCATGCCTCACTGTTTTAGGGAAAACATAAAGCACGGTTTCAAACAGCGTAGAACAAACTGAGCTAGAGACGCTGTTCAGTCATGGCATGTCTGAGTTGTTGGTGGCTTTTTCTCATGTTAGGTAAGATACATACAATAAACGCAGAGCTGTTTCAAACAGAAAATATCTCCTCCTCTTAAACATGCAGTAGGAGAAAATTGATTTGTAAAGCATTTTTCTGATACAATTTTAAAACAAAATCTCATTTGTACATTTATAATAATTCTTTTCAGCAGGTTACACGTCTGGTGAGGGAATAGAACCAAGTTCCTCCACTGTCAGTGTTCTGCAGGGAGATTCTGTTACTCTGTCCTGCAATTACAATGGATCTGCTGTAGTTGATTCTCTGCTGTGGTATCGTCAGTATTCCAGATCCAGACCTGAGTTCCTGATTTTATTCAGTGAATCTAAATTTCAACAAAATGCTGATCCTCCAGTTGCTGGAGTGTCTGCAAGTATAAATGATAAGCAAAACTGTGTGAATCTCTTGATCTCCTCTGCTGCAGTATCAGACTCTGCACTCTACTACTGTGCCCTGCAGCCCACAGTGACAGGAAACCCAGCTACATGGTACAAAAATGTATTGGCAGTTAGAAGTGAGTACCACTACCTTAGATTTCTGCCTTATTTAACCCTCTGGGGTCCATGAACTTGCCTGCACATCAAAATCATTGTTTTTATATACACTGCTCAAAAAAATAAAGGGAACACTCAAATGACACATCCTAGATCCGAATGAATGAAATATTCTCATTGAATACTTTGTTCTGTACAAAGTTGAACGTGCTGACAACAAAATCACACAAAAATCATCAATGGAAATAAAATTTATTAACCATTGGAGGCCTGGATTTGGAGTCACACACAAAATTAAAGTGGAAAAACACACTACAGGCTGATCCGACTTTGATGTGATGTCCTTAAAACAAGTCAAAATGAGGCTCAGTATTGTGTGTGGCCTCCATGTGCCTGTATGACCTCCCTACAACGCCTGGGCATGCTCCTGATGAGGTGACAGATGGTCTCTTGAGGGATCTCCTCCCAGACCTGGACTAAAGCATCCGCCAACTCCTGGATAGTTTGTGGTGCAACGTGGCGTTGGTGGATGGAGTGAGACATGATGGTCCAGATGTGCTCAATCGGATTCAGGTCTGGGGAACGGGCGGGCCAGTCCATAGCTTCAATGCCTTCATCTTGCAGAAACTGCTGACACACTCCAGCCACATGAGGTCCAGCATTGTCCTGCATTAGGAGGAACCCAGGGCCAAACGCACCAGCATATGGTCTCACAAGGGGTCTGAGGAGCTCACCTCGGTACCTAATGGCAGTCAGGCTACCTCTGGCGAGCACATGGAGTGCGGCCCTCCAAAGAAATGCCACCCCACACCATTACTGACCCACTGCCAAACCGGTCATGCTGAAGGCAGCAGATCGCTCTTCACAGCGTCTCCAGACTCTGTCACGTCTGTCACATGTGCTCAGTGTGAACCTGCTTTCATCTGTGCCAATCCTGGTGTTCTCTGGCAAATGCCAAGCATCCTGCACGGTGTTGGGCTGTGAGCACAACCCCCATCTGTGGACATCAAGTCTGTCTCATGCTACCATGAGTGTGAAAGCACCACCAACATTCAAAAGTGACCAAAACATCAGCCAGAAAGCAGAAAGGTACTGAGAAGTGGTCTGTGGTCCCCACCTGCAGAACCACTCCTTTATTGAGTGTGTCTTGCTAATTGCCAATGATTTCCACCTGTTGTCTATTCCATTTGCACAACAGCTGTGAAATTGATTGTCAATCAGTGTCAAATCTTCCTAAGTGGACAGTCTGATTTCACAGAAGTTTGATTTACTTGGAGTTATATTGTGTTGTTTAAGTGTTCCCTTTATTTTTTTGAGCAGTGTAGTTCCTTGATTTTATAGAGATGCTTCTACTATATAGCACAAATGTAAAGCATGTCACAAATAAAATGTATTGTTATTATTATTGTTATTATTTGAAAAGCGCAAGCATAAATGTGCCATGTCTTGACATCTCAGCCTGTTGTCTATTTTCAATGAAATACGGGTTTTAAATGGTTTTCACATCATTGCATTTTGTTTTTACATTTTGCACTGCGTCCCAACTTTTGGAAATGGTGTATTATTATTATTATTATTATTATTAATATTATTATTGTTACTATTACTATTATTATTATTACTTAGCCATTATCTAGCCCTTGTAACCAGTCAGATCCTTTACACGGATGTCTGATTTAAACTGCAGTTTTATGTATTACTGGTTCTGCTTCTATGTTGGACAAATACAGTCTTTTATACAACAAAGATTATTTTGGGCCTGTACATGTGACTTACATTTGACTACACCACTGATTTAGCCCATTTGTTGCTGCACAATTGATCTGGCAAAAATGTGTTGGGTGTTTCGTCTGGTCAGAGGAAAGAAGACAAGGAAAGTTGGTAGTGGAATGAGGAAGTCCAGGAGAGTATTCAGAAGAAGAAGGCAGCTAAGAAAAAGTGGGATAACCAGAGAGATGAAGGAAGTAGGCAGGAATACTGTGAGGCTAGTCACATAGCGAAAAGAACGGTGGCAAAGGCAAAGGCTCAGGCCTATGATGAGCTGTATGAGAGGCTGGACAGTAAAGAAGGAGTAAATTACTTGTATCGTTTGACTAAACAGAGAGATAGAGCTGGAAAGGATGTACAGCAGGTTAGGCTGATAAAGGATAGAGAGGGAAATGTACTAGTGAGTGAAGAGAGAGTGTTGAGTAGATGGAAGGAGTACTTTGAAGAACTAATGAATGAGGAAAACGAGAGAGAGGGGAGGACAACGGGGGGAGAGATAGTGGATCAGGAAGTGCAGAGAATTGGTAAGGTGGAAGTGAGGGCAGCTTTAAAACGGATGAAGAATGGAAAGGCAGTTGGTCCAGATCCTGGAGAGTGAGAGGATGCCTGATGAGTGGAGAAGCAGTGTACTGGTCCCCATTTTTAAGAACAAGGGTGATGTGCAGAGCTGCAGTAACTACAGAGGTATAAAAATAAAAAAATATACAGAATTCTGTTTGAAAATAAGTATTTGGGGACTATATTGACTTAAACTTCATTTTAACTAAAATGTGCTTCAGTGTATCACTTACATTATAACTAGCCTACATTTGAACCTAGGCTACTTGATACCATGTATGATCAGAGCCTGAGGGATACGATTTTTATTAAATTATTTAAGTCACACTTTAAGTTGGCTTTGAATAGTCACCAGTGAAGAATATGACACAAACAATTTCAATCACATCCTAACAGTGTACCATGGATGTATTATGGAGGAACTCACTGGATGACCTCTTGGGCGACCTCTGGGATGTGGTGCTGGGTGATCCATATGGCAGTGGTGAAACTCTACCATCAATCCCAAGTCCAGAATGTCCCTGGCAGGAACCCAGATCCTCTCCTCAGGTCCATAGCCCTCTGAGTTGACCAGGTACTCTGAGAACACCTCCTCTTCTCCATGAATCCAGCAGTCTGCACACAGTGTGGACCGGGGAGCCCTTGATCTCAACTGGAGGGAGCAACTGAACATCGGACAAAGCCTCATCAAGCGGACCAGGGATCACTGGCTTCAGAAGGGATACATGGAATGAATTACAAACTTGACATGGTAACTCAAGCTGATAGGTAACATTAATTTGTTTAATAATGCATTTAGGAAACAAATATTTTCTTTCCTCTGAGAACCTGAAATCCATGGTTTGAAAGCCAAACTTGATCTCCTGTAGAGTAGATGGGAGTGTCCCCACAGTGACAATCTACCTGGTGTTCCTGACGATGTAGCATTCTCTCGATCCACTGATGTGTCTGTTCCCAAACCTGTTCACTATGTCACATCCAATTGTCAACCGCAGACACATCAGAGGGGAGAGCTGACCAAGGTGACAAGGGAGGCTGATAACCATAAATGTACTGAAAATAAGTGAAACCTGTAGAAGAACTGATGAGAGAATTGTGTGCAATTTCAGCCCAAAGGAAATAACAAGTAACAAGCCCAGTCTGATTGGTTACCATGGCTATACAGTCCTAAAACGTCTCACACTGTCTTTTGGACTAACCAGATGTCAGACTGACCGTCACACCCAAACTACGCATGCAAACTGGGGTCCACGGTCTAACAATATCTTCAGGGATGCTGAAAAAACAAAAAACATGTTGAAACAAAGCCTCAGCTGTTTGAAAAACATTAGGTATACCAAGAAATGGAATAAAGCTCCTCTGGAAAAACGGTCAAAATCTATTAGGAACTTTGCACTGAGACATGACGAAATGAACCCAGGAATACTGCTTAGTATATATAGTAGCTCTTACCAGTACCAGTTAGATATGAGTTGTTGTGTTTTCTAGTATGATAGACATTAGATTCTCCTCTTGAAAAGCCCTGGATAAAGTGTCTGCCTTGGTATTACGAGTACCAGGCCTATATGTGAGTGAATTTGAATCGAGTGAAAAATAGGGACCAACGTGCTTGATGGGGATTGAGTCTTTTAGCTGACTGAAGATATTCTAAGTTCTTGTGGAATCACACTGCATCGGCTCAGCCTGAACTGGATGCTAGCTGGAGACACTGGAAGGTGAGGCATGCATGGTGGAACTCCTGTAGTGTGCGTGATGTAATTATTGAGGCTTTAAGCTGATCTAAACGAATAGCCAAAGTTATTAGTCCTTCTAATGAAAGATCATCGTCTTTGTAGGCCATTTCTGATAAAATATCTGAGTTAAGTCCATTATGAAATGTGATAATAAGCACTGATTCATTCCATCAACTGCCAGCGGCTAACGTATGAAATTCTAATCCATAATCAGCTACAGAGCAGTGATGTTCACCCAGTTTCACTAGTAATTCCACCTGAGAGCATCATTCATGAGGCTGGTCAAAAACGGATTTGAATTTCTTAACAAATTGTTCGTACGTGTCTGAATGAACTTGTGGCCAAATTGCAGTGTCCCATTCTAATACTCAACCAGTAACAGGTGAAATGAAAGAATGAGAATGTGAGCAATGTCTAAACTAGAAGCCGAGTAAAAAAAAAAAAAAAACAAACAAACACTGAAGCAAAAATCTGTGACACTGGTCTGGTGAACTGTCAAACGTATCAGGCTTACTAACAAGGAAAACACTAGGCAGGGCAACAACTGGGCTAGGGTTAGTTTCACTAGATTCACTAGCACTCATGTTCTGCAGCTGAGAGGTGACCTCCTTTAAGCTATTCACTATCCAATCTAACTGCCACTGTTGCTCACTCTGTTGTTGTGTGAGGGAGCCAACGGAGTGAGTAATAGACTCAGATAGCTGAGTGTGTTGATTTAAAATAGCACCCTGGTTACTTACACCCGAGATGATCTCCTTAATATCTGTAATTCTGTAATGCTGGGTTTATGATTCAGACACATGAGGATAAAAAAATAAACCATCAGGTTTATTCAAAGGGAGATGAGCAGGGTTAACACCAGACCAGGTGAATAACCAGAATAACCAAACGCAGTACATTCTATACATTTTTCTATATGTGAATTGAGTGATTTCATCACCCCAGCTGTGTAGTGCGTGAAGTTCTGTTCCTCTGGACAACCACTTTGTTAAAGTCATTACTGTAGGTACAGTACCTATCTTTGTCCTGCCTCTTCCCTGGAGTCAGTACAGTATATCTGTAAGGAATAAAAAATGTTTCTAAATTTAAAGTATATTATTTTTAATCTTTCTTCTTCCTGGTTTGTTTAGTGCACAGGCTTACCTGGATTTAATGTGATCATCTTTTCTCAACATATTTATTCTTACTCACATAATTATTTAGAAGATTACTTTTACTTCTTTTCGAGTGAGGCAGGTCAGGATTACCCAGAGTTTCCTCTTCATACACAGAGTCATCATTACAGAAATCTTTCACTAGAGGGCAGATTTCTCCTAGAAATGGATTAAGAACTGACATGTCGTGTCACTGGGCTGTTCTAAAGTAAAGTTTCAGACACTATACAGTAAAAGTGGAACTACAAGAGAGGCGGTTTAGTCATGGCATGTCTTGGTGGTTTGTGTCTTCTTTTCCTCATTTTAGGTAAGATATGATATGTACAATTAAAGCAAATTAAAATATATATATTTTTCATGACCTGAACATGGCATAACGGAATGATTCAGTTTGGTAAACAAAGTCTTAAACTTTTTACATTTTTAACAATTTTACTTGTAACTTTACTTGTAAAACTAATTTTCAGCAGGTGACACGTCTGGTGAGGGAATAGAACCAAGCTCTTCCACTGTTAATGTCCTACAGGAAGATTCTGTCACTCTGTCCTGCAAATACAATAGATCTGCTGGAAGTGATTCTCTGCTGTGGTATCGTCAGTATTCCAGATCCAGACCTGAGTTCCTGATCTTGGTCAGTGAAGCTAACTTTACACAGAATGCTGATCCTCCAGTTGCTGGAGTGTCTGCAAAAGTAAATAAACAGAAAGACTGTGTGGATCTGTTGATCTCCTCTGCTGAAGTATCAGACTCTGCACTCTACTACTGCGCTCTGAGGCCCACAGTGACAGGAAACCCAGCTACACTGTACAAAAACACCTTGTTATACCACTTACAACACACAACTTTAAACATTAGGTTCTGCACAAATTCTGTGAATTTGAAGAAAAGTTCTTTTTCTCAGGATGTATCTACAGAATGAAGATTTGTAACTTTATAACTGAAAGTTGTAAAATTATAACTGAATTTAATTTTACACGACGTGTCATACTGAAGAAATCTTACATGCAAACTGATGATATTACATTTCTCTGGAGTACTGATAATGAATACAACCCCATTTCCAAAAAAGTTGGGACACTGTGCAAAATGTAAATAATAACAAAATGCAATGATCAGTTAAACCTTATAGTTTGTTGGAAATACTTCAAAGACAACATGTCAAATGCTCAAACTGCAAAATTTTATTATTATTATTATTATTATTATTATTATTATTATTATTATTATTACTGTTCTTATTTTAAATATATGCCCATTTTGATTTTGATGTCAACAACATGTTCCAAAAAGTTGGGATAGGGGCAACAAAAGCCCGGTAAAGTTGATGGTTAAAAGCCTTTTAAACCACCTGGCAGTTAATTGGCAACAGGTCCGTCTCACTGGGCTGCTCATTTTATACCCAACCAAGTTCACCACTCTGTCAAAGACTGCATGATCAAATAGTGCAACAATTCAAGAATAACTTTTCCCAGCCTAAAATGGCAAAAAACGTTTGTTTTTCATCATAATAATGACATTAAAAGATTCAGAGAATATGGGGAAATCTCTGTAGGAAGGGACAAAGCCAATAACCAGCATTTGCTGGCCATGATCTTTGGACCCTCAGGCATCACTGGATTAAAAACAGACATGATCCTATAGAAGAAATAATTCTGAAAAACACTGGATATGAAAATAGTTGCATCCACAAATGCAAGTTAAAACTATATTAAAATATTAAACACAAAGAAGAAACCATATTTAAACAGGATCAAGGAATGCTGCCACCTTCTCTGGGCCTGAGCTCATTTAAATTGGACTGAGAGGAAGTGGAAAAGTGTTCTGTGGTCCGACGAAACATTTGAATTTCTTTTTATAAGTCATGGACTTCCAACACTAAAGACCACCCAGCTTCTTATCAGTGCACAGTTCAAAAGCCGGTATACATGATTGTATAGGTGTGCATTAGGTTCACATCTGTGAAGGCACCATTAATGCTGAACAACATGTGCTGCATGTATTGCAACAGCATTGCTCTGTATTAAGAGTCCAGGTGCTAAACTGACCTACATGCAGTCCAGACGTGTCATCATTGACACCATTTGGCACATTATAAAATAAAAAATACATAGGAGACCCCAAACTGTTGAGCAGCTGAAATCTTATATTAAGCAAAAAATGGGAAAACATTTCATTTTCAAAACTACAGCAGTGCCTCTTCAGTTCCCAAACACTTACAAGATGTTGTTAAACCAAGAGGTGATGAAACAGAGATACACAGGCCCCTGTCCCAACTGTTTTGTCCCAACTTTTTTAGAATGTGTTGTTGGCATCAAATTCAAAATGGGCATATATTTTTCAAAAAACAATAAAATTTCTTAGTTTCAACATTTGATTTGTTGTCTTTGTACTTTTTCAATTACATACATGGTTTAAATGATTTGCACATCACTGAAATTATGTACATTTTGCACAGCATGATGCACAATGTGTGAGTCCTGAGAGCCATTTTAACATCAACACATTCAACTATCATATATAAACATGTAGTTTAAAAAAATGTATTCAACTCCAAACACAAAGAACTAGCCAAGAATTAACTGACATATTCTTGTTTTAATACTTTAATAAATTCTCTTTTGTGATGATAAAGCTCATGTACCATTTAATGCCACTGTTAAATATTCAACTTTTTCACAATAGATTTCATGTTTCAATCAGAAAAATTCTGTTTTAGTCGTCTTTGTTAAAGTGAATATTGTGTTGACTATAGTGGGTCAAAGTTCCAGTGACTGGATGTAAAAACACCAGGAAATACTAATGTGAAATTCCTCAAACCAGAAGAGTATTTTGTCAAAGTATTTTTTCTTGGCTACAAATCGCTGTTCTATGTTCATCACCTGTTATTTAGTAGTGAAACATTTGAGACTTTCATAGCAGTTTATTTTAATTGTCCTGCATTTGTTCTTCTACAAAGACAGAAAGCTCAGTGGAGCAGCTCCTCAGAGCAGGACTTTCCTGTTGTAGCTTCTCATAACTGCACTCACTTCAGAGAGACTCACACTAACACACAGATCAGCATTAGAGCACTGAGAGCTTAAACACACTACTGACTCCATCTGATCATATTCACAATGAAGAGAAACCTCCTCATCATCCTCATCATCGCATCAGGTACTTACTGTGAAGATGAGCTTAGAAATATTAAAAATATCTGAATTTCATTAGAGTTATTCATATTTTTTTCAATGTTATGTTTTATTCAGGTGTGTTCGGTGCTGATCAAGTTGGACCAAATGATCAAGGGACTGATGTTTTTGGAAAAGAGGGAGAATCTGTTACACTGAAATGCTCTTATGACTCAAGCAGTGATTTTGTTTGGCTCTATTGGTACAGACAGTATCCTAACAGAGCTCTCCAATATTTACTGTATAGAGGGGCCCGATCAAAGAGTGGTTATGATGACACCGCAGACAGTAGATTTGAGTCTACTGCATTGAGATTATCCACTGAGCTCAGTCTGAAAGAAGTAAGACTGGCAGATACAGCTCTCTACTACTGTGTTCTCAGTGTTGAAGTTCAGAAGCCCAGTGATACAAAGTCTCTGAGATGCTTTACAAAAACTCTCACACCTTCTGTTTCCTTTGAACACCAGGAGATTAAAGTAACATCCAAACCATAACATATTATCTCATATTATGCTGTCTCTGAAATGCCTTTTGTGGTAACACACATACACAAAAAAAAAAAGAAGGAAGGAAAAAAATGTTGAAAATCAAGCTGCTCTTTCAGTGAAACAAAGGCCTGAATAAGTTTCCTCTTGTTAGCAGTTGAAATAAGGTTAGAAATCTTGGTAGTGGTGTGCACAGACTTTTGCGAGAGCACGGGCTGAGTTGTTTTAGAAGGGAATTATAAAGGGTATAAAGGGTATAATAAGTAGCATTGCAGAGAAAATACTCTGCTATTCTGAAATTCTGTACGGAGATATGATTTTAATTATACAAACAATCTATACTCAAGTACAAACAGATGTAGTCCAATAAATGCCCTATTAAATAAACACAGTTCCAAGGTAATATTTAAACACAATATTCAGCCAAATCGTATTTACATCATCACTCAACTATTACTATTAGAAAGTTATGCACTCTGCCTTCATCTTTTCTTTTTTGCAACAGGCTTGTAAAAGGTGCCTGGCAGAAAGACTGTAAACCTCAACTTTCGCAATAATCCTACTATCCAAAGTCACACACACCTACACACACACACACACACACACACACACACACACACTAGCAACACCCTTGTAATTTACACATATAACAATGTCTTAGCAACACCTTAGCAAACCTAGAATTACTACAAAGCCAGAAGTTAGAAGAGTATATGAAATGCAAATAAAAAATAAATAAATAAATACAAACTAATTTAATTAGATTTTGAAAGCAATAGATAGCTGTCTAACTTATCTAACTTTCAAACATTTTTGCTTTATTTATAAATACCCTCCCCTCACCCTTAGAAGTACAGTGCTGTACCTTCTTCTATTTTTTGCATATTTGTCACACTTGAATGTTTCAGATTTTCAAACTCTTCCAATGCACTTACTTTTTGTTAATGTCAAGGGATTCCTTTTCTATTTTCCACTTCTGGCTTCAAACTTTTTTTCACCAGCTCCAAAACTTTGTTATACCTCATGTTGGAATCTTCAGGTGTTGTCACTGAAATATACATTAACATACCCAACACACACAAAATGTACAGTCCTGAAATACAGGAAATACAGTACAATTTTCTGAAAAAAAAAAGTTTCAGAATGCATGCTAGTTATGCATGCTCTCCCAGAAAATAGTTCAGTGCCTCATTTGCATTGTAAATTTTATAGCCAGAGGTGTGTAATGGAAATCTTGTGGAAGTTTTTTTCATTTTGTTTTTTGTTTTTTAAATGTTTATCTTTTTCTTAAATAGTTGATTTCATTACTGATTTCTACCTGCTGGGCTACTTAGCAAATCTGTCATGATTGGCAACAGGGTGAGAGGTGCTGGGTGGGTGTGGGGATACTCACAAGTCCCTGGTTGCCGTGCAGTTTGAGTTTGTCAAAGTGGACAAGAGGGTGGCCTCAGTCTAAATTAAAAATGGCAGAGATAAAAATTTTGACTGTTGTGTGTGCTTAAGGAACAGAACAGCAGTTCGGAGTATTCAGCCTTCTTGGAGCGAGTGGGCAGGGTTCTGGAAATCTATAAATCCCATAGTCTTGCTGGGAGACTTGCCTCACATTGTCAATGACTGAGAGACCTGGAACTCGCACCTGGAACTCACGCTCAAAACCTGAATGATGAACTGTTTTTGGACTTCTGTGCTGTTCATGGATTGTCCATAGTGAATACAAAGTTAAAATACATAGACATTCACAAGTGTACATGGTAACAGAGCTCCTTGGGTCAAAGGTCAATCATTGACTTTGTTGTCATTTATTCTACCTTGAGACCATGTGATCTGGACACTTGGGTGAAGAGAGGTGCTGAGCTGTCGAACCGGTCACCATCTGGTGTTGAGTTAGATCAGATGGCAAGGAAGACTGGTGGTCAGACCCAGTCGGCCCAGGCGAATAGTGAGGGTGTGCTGGGAATGACTGGGAAAGACCCCTGTTCGGAATGATTTTAAGTCCTGGAGAGCTTTCCTTGTGTTCCAGAGGTAGGGGACATTAAGTTGGAATGGACCCTGTTCAAAACCGCCATCATGGAACCCGCCAGGCATAACTGTGGCCAAAAGCTGGTTGGTGCCTTTCAGAGTGGTAACACAAGAATCCCCTCTTGGACAGGGGGAGGCTGTCAAGCTGAAGAAGGAGTGCTGTAGGGACTGGATGGCCCACAGGACTCCTCACTCAGTGCATTCAAAAGGCCTGTTTCTAACTGGATGGAGCTCTTATTCATGGAGTTCTAATAACTGTAGAAAGAGTCTTTTATCTCACAAATAAAATGTTTTTACAGTACTGTAAAATACAAAGATGGATTATATAGGGATTTATTATGTCAGCACTATGTCAATAGATTTGCTGTTGCTGTTGAAGACATGAAAGTGAAAATGACTAGTCAAGTGTTATATGCATCAGTTGTGCCTCGACTAATCTAAGATTTTAAAGACAGGGCATAAATTACAAAATTACTCATCTTGTGTTTCACTATTCATAAAGCTCTTGACTCAACAACAAGTTACTAATGTTATTGCAAAATGAGTACAAAATCTAAAAACAAACCTTTCTGAGGGCCAAGGAAAAGTTTCTTCACAAATATAACATTTTTACTGCAGTTATCACCTCATGTTACATCTACAGCCCTACTACTACATTCTCATGTTTCTCATAGAGTTATTTTACAATAACTAAATAAGATTATTTTGAGTGCCATCCAAATAATTCAATTTATTTTGCACTCAGAACAGCCTGAAATAATCAGGACTCAATAAGGTGTTGAAGAGTCTCAGTATATCTTCACTGTTTGTGTTTAGATCAGTTAGATTTAGATCTGTTGACTGGCAATATCAGTGCATTAAGCTGAATTCACTCATGTGGACACCTCAAATACACTAATTACACACAGTGAGAGGCAGATGATGTGTTTCTCAACCTCTCTTCATAGCCTCATAACCCTGGCTGTGAGTCATGTATAATCTTGTGATAAGATGGAATGGAAAGGGCGACTCCACAGATTTAGAAAAAGTTTGAAGCATATTTCTATATTGTCTCATTGCTAAGATAGCGAAACATATAAATAAACATTGACTTTGATGTGCAGCCAAGTTTGTGGACCCCAGAGGGTCAATTTACTACACTGTGAGGGTATTTACTTCATTGTGCCCACATGCACACCCTTTCAGAGTTACAGACAGAAATGAATTAAAAATCTAAAAGATAATATTATGTGTCTCCATAATCAAAGAGTTACACACACATAAGTGTTGAACCTTTTAACATTTCATTTTTTCCAAACTGTCTATTAATTGGCCTACACTGGTCAGTGAATGTTCTCTAATTCTGTGCAACAAAAAAGGTCCCTCCTTAAGAATGGACTGCAGAAAAAAAAAATTGACTTCAGCTGGTGAAACCCAATAAGCACTGTAGCTCCTTTACCATTGTTGAAATGAGCCAAACAGGACTGTCAGCTCTTCATTCTCCTCCATCTGATTTACTTTCAGACTCAGGCTGTAGCTTAGAAAGGAGACGGAATTTAACAAGCAATCTCTGCTCCAATAATCTTGCCAATACTGCCACCAAGAGGATGAGGCATTCCTCTAGTCTGAATAAAGACCCTCGGATGTCATAGATGGTCATCAGTGTTCTAAGCTCTAGCCCTGGGCTTCTACTGTCCTGCACGGTGTCCTTACCCTTACACAGCACAGCTCATCAGATAATTATGAAGCTCTTCATCAGCTGGGTCATGTTGGAGCAGGAAATTATGCAGGACAGTGGGTCCTCAGATCTGGAGCAGAGAACCACTCATGTACACAAACACAATCTGCCTGGGACAAGCAAGTGGTGTTGGCCAGCCTTTGATACAATATATTCAAATGCACATTTAAAACACTTTAAACCAATTCCAAAAGGTTCACATATACTTTATTAAACTCAGTCAGCCCAGTGCATATAAACCTCAATGAAAATACATTGTGCTCCTATTTGGTAAGTGGAGATGATAAAGTGAGCAATGATACAAGGAAGGGGTATTAATGAAGTAGGCAATTGGTGTATGTGCATCATATTGTGGTTAAAATCTCACCACTAATGTTGAGTAGATGACAAGAGTTTATAAACACACAGGTGATTAAACTGTACTTCAATCTGTCAATCTCCTCTGCAGCAGTGTCAGACTCTGATCTACAGGGAAGGAATCTGATTGGTCTCTTGAGGCAGCCATTTAAATCAGAGAGAAAAAGCATTTTAACTGTTCTATGGCCTTACCAAAGCCTAAACTCCCACCGACCATTTGTTTCAATTCATTATACCTCAATGAGTGGCCTGGATTATTATTTATGCTGTTAACACGAGTTTATCGTATTCTGCACTTTCTAGTATTTCTCATAAACATCCAAAAGTAGTAGGATGTAATATTTCTTAAATAACCAAAAAAAGGTGCTGAGAGTACAGGGGGAGATACATCAACATATATCACAGGTGTAACCTGTTCCATCTTTCAAGAGCGAAAACATTGGAGATGTAGCAGCAGAGTTCAGAGAGATTTCACTCCAAACTCAATTCCAGCACAAGAAGAGCTCCACTGATGATCCAGAAGCTGAGTGTGAGTGACTCTGCTGTGTATTACTGCGCTCTGCAGCCCACAGTGACTACATAACACTCACAACTCCAACAAAAACATAATCAGCTCAGCTCACACTGATGACAAGAAATGCATGTAGCACTTACAGGCAGTGTGTGTGCCTGTAAGTTTGCTATTATTTTCAAAATTTTAATGAAAATCAGTCCTTGAAGGGTCAGTCAGAGCTGAGGGTCAGGACATATGTTTCTGGAGTTTTAGACCTTTCATCAGTTAGTTCTAATCTTTACAGTCTGCTTTAATTTTTTTTTCCTGCATATTGTCTTTTCATGACACATTCCAAAATCAGCTCTACAAAATTCACACATAGTGTGATATACACTATATCATTTAACCTTTTAAAAAAAATAATAAAATAAATAAGTAAAATGAAAACAAATTCTCTTGTTCGATGTTCATATGTGTAGTGCCCTGGAGGGTGTAGGCAGAAGGAGTACAGAGGAGGCGGGGTCAGCAGCTGGAGATCTTTTATTCTTTCTCTGAAAAAGTTAACAAATACCAAAGAACACTAGGCTGACAAAATAAGAAACCCCAGCAGCAGAAAGCAAGAAAAAAAGGGAAAAAACATCAATGTGACTTCAATAATGTCATTTTTAAAGTCCTCTGTACATTTCCTTAAATTACTTTTACAGAAATATTAAAACAGCCTGTTTACCTTTTAGGGTAATATGATTTTTGCCTTAAAATGGAGCAGATTTGCCATTTTACAGAGATTTCAGGCACTCACACATGTATTTTTTTGTTTTTTGCAAACAATAAAGTTTATCCGTTTGAATATTAAATATCTTGTCTTTGTAGTGTATTCACTTGAATATAGGTTGAAAAGAATTTACAAATCATCCTATTCTGTTTTTATTTATATTTTACATAATGTCCCAACTTCATTGGGATTGGGGTTGTATCACGCTGCATGCAAGTGCTTGCTCACTCGCTCTTACACACCCGTCGCATGTCACTATTTGCATGAACCAAGACTTAAAACATAGGCTAATATTAAGCAAGGCTGATTTTATCACAGCCTCCTGACCGTTACTTTAAGAGATCGAACTGACATGACTCTAGCAACTCTAGTAAGACACTCATGATGTTACTCCAACTTCAGAAATGTGTGTGCTACAGTTAAATCACTTGAAAATTTGTTTGGTGTAAAGTCAGCATAAAAATGCATGTACATTTGAGTGCATCTTGTAATTAATGAGAAAAAAGGGAGAAACTGATGTATTTAATGTCATTCCTACATTCTGTAGACTCAGCAAAAATCATTTCACTGAAATACACTGATTAATGTGCTGTACACATTTAAAAAGTGTTTCAAACATGTGTTTTACTGCCTTTGCTGAGCTGGTTATGGCTTTGTTATCTCATTACAAACTGCCACAGCGCCAGAGTGAGCTTGAAATTGATACCAAACTGGTGGCAGCGCGAATGTGACATCATCGGAATACTATCTGAAGGAAACTGCAGGAATTAGAATTGTTGAGGTTTGCTGCAGAATGATTGGGTAGGACAAAGTTTTATATGGAATGACATCATAATGGCTGTTTGTGACATCATTTGGGAAAACCTATATATTCGCCCACAGAGCATCAATTCTTCACTACTGACCTTCACACAGCAGTGAAAGGTCAGCGCCTATCGCCCAGTTACAGTAAATTTTGCATGCTTTATTTGGGAATTTCTTAGAACTAACTCTGTGATCTTTTCACTGCAGCGTCCTGACTAGAAGCATGAACATAAAAATGGAAGATGGCTATATGGAGAACATAAGAACCATTATAGAATTCTTGGATAGCAAGATCTCCCGTCTTGATGAAGACAGAATCAGCATCCAATTATCAGCTTTTTATCATGACACAGTACAAAAGCCAGCTTCTGTGATGGTATGGGGTGAATTAGTGCACATTGCATTGGTGACCTACACATCTGTGAAGGTACCATTAAAGCTGAACACTATATTTTGGAACAAAATTTGCTGCCAATGCCAAACCACATTCTGCACATATTACAACTGTAAAAGAGTTGGGTTCTGCAGTAAAAGAGTTCAGGTGCTAAACTGGTCAGCCTGCAGTGCAGACCTGTTAGTCATTGAAAACATTTAGTTAACATTACGAATGTATCAAGCAAGAATGCAATCATTTCAATTTCAAGACTACAGCACTGAAGCCTCATTTGTGTTTTCTAACCATGAACGTCTTGTTGGCACATTACAGAGCTGTTAGAAGAACGAAGCACAGTGGTAAACATGCTCCTGTCCCAACTTTTTAAAAATGCTTTGGGCATATATGAATGGGCACATTTTTTTCAGAAAAAAACAATACACTGAAGTTTTAATATTTAATATATTGTCTTTGTATGACAGCTGTTATTGCCACACATTCAGTCAAATATTATTGAGCAGTTTCTTTTGGCTTTTACTTGTGGTTTTGCATGTATTTTTTCTTTAACCACCCACAAAGACAGTGGAGCACAGTGGAGCAGCTCCCCAAAGCAGGAGTTTCCTGTTGTAGTTTTTCAAAACTCCACTCACTTCAGAGAGACTCACACTAACACACAGATCAGCATTAGAGCACTGAGAGCTTAAACACACTACTGACTCCATCTGATCATATTCACAATGAAGAGAAACCTCCTCATCATCCTCATCATCACATCAGGTACTCACTGTGAAGATGTGCTTAACAAGCAATGAGAACATACCATGTGTTACAAATGTAGATTTTCTTTCTTCTACTTCTTTTTCAGGTGTGTTTGGTGCTGATCAAATTGGGCCAAATGATCAGAAGCCTGTTTATTTAAAAAGAACGAGAATCTGTTACACTGGAATGTTCTTTGAAAAAAAAAATAGAGCATTTGAGTGATACAGACAGTATCGTAACAGAGCTCGACAGTATTTACAATACTAGGCTGAGTTCACTATTAGAGAACTAAAACTGGCAGATGCAGCTCTCTACTATAACCATAGAGTATTCAACCAAACTACAGTATACATACTATTTTATTATTAAAAATGTATAAAAGGAGATCTGAAGGAGCCAATTTGAATAAGACTGATGAAGTAATGAAATTAATAATAGTATTATTAATCATTTATCAGGTGCTATGCATCAGTCAGTAGAGGAGTAAATATGGATTGATTGATAAATATTGTTTGTAATGTAATGTAATGTAATTATAGACCAACAGATGGAGAAAAATTGATGTGGGAACACTGGGGTGTCAGGTGTGACTGTGTGGGAATTGCTGTCTGGTCAAGTGAAAGGACCTCTTTGCAGAATTTTGCTTAGGGATCCAGGAAGGTCTGACCACACTGGAAAGCTGACCACACTGAACTTTCAACAGACAGAGCGCTGCTTTTGATTCCTATTATAACATCGGGGACTATCAAGTCAAATAAAGGGAAAACACTATAATCTGATAATCTGAGACAGCAGTATCAGCTAGCCCACCAGTTAGATTTATTTTCTTTTGCCATTGTTAGAATTAGACTGGCTACTGTCTTCTTCACTGATTTACAAGGACTAATTTAATATAATTTAATATAAGAACATTTTAAGTATCTACTTTAGAACATTATTAATTTAACATTCAGCCAAAACAGTCAAAAAGGTACTGTATCTAATGAAACTATAGACAAAATCTGTTTATAGAGCCGAGTTGTTTTTATAATAGTGGTTTTACAGAATATACTGCACCCAGGTAGAGAAGCACCATCGCAACCTGCAGCAGACGGGACAAAGTACTGATACACACTCTCAGAAATAAAGGTATGAAACCGTTACTGTTTCAGTACCCCTCTTGTCACTGGGGTGGTTCCCTCAGGGGTACATCTTAGTACCTTTAGTCAGGGACCATAACTGTACCACAATCCATTGAAATTATATTGTCTAAGTTGTATTGTCTCCACACACCCCGCCTCGTCTCCAGGGTTAGGGTTAGGGTTAGATACTTTTCACCTGGGAAATCTTATTTAAAGTACACAGTTGAACCTTAAAACCACTGTTGTACCTTTAAGGGAACATTTACTTTGTTTGTACCTTAATGAATGAAAAATGTAGCTGCACAGAACCTTTATTTCTAACAGTGTATATAGAGTTCTGTGCAAAAGATTCAACACCTTCAGTCTTTCACTTGGAAGGTCAACAAAGTATGTCATTTAACTGGGGCTCACAAATTTTGCATATGACAGTAAAAAGTGGAGTGAGCTTAATTTCAAACTCATCTGAAGCTACTTTTTTATCTTACATTCTACTTTTAATAGAATAAATTCATTTTTAAATTATTAAATTTAATTTAATTTAATAGTTTAATTTAATAGGTTTAATAGAATAAAAAATGTGAACATTAGGTAATGAATTTATTACATTTGGTATTAGCTAACTATCTCTTCATAAACTCAAACTAAAAGGCTACAAGGTGAAAAAAGTTGCTTTAGCCCCTGTGCATGCGCCCATAAAACCTATGGGATGAACCAGGCCTGACTCAAACACATGTAAAAACAAAAGACATCAGTCTATGATCTGAAAATAGAATATCATTTTTCATATCTAACAAATACATTGTAAAATATAATATTATGAATTTAAATCATGTTTTAATTCACCTCACGTGTACTCAGCAGCTTATCATCGCCCTTTTTGAGCTCAGACTAAAAACTGAAGAAGTATATGAAGTACCAACAGGGGGAGATATTGTAACATCTATCTTACTTCTAGCCTTGAAAATGCTGCTCTATCTTTCAAATAAGAGAAAATAATGTGCCTCAGTAAAGAATAAACATAACAGCAGACAGACAGAGAAGCTTGGATGGTTTGCTGTTGATGGGTTTTGCATGATGAACTGCTTTACCAGGACACATTTTCTGAGGACTCTGTTAATACTTCTTGCATGTTGTTTAGGTAATGTATGATCTCCATTAATAAAGTACTGTTTTACTGTTCATGTCAGATTCTGCAGTTTTAGAAACACTGACATATTTCTATATTTTCACAGAATGTCGAGGAAAGGACACAGTTCTTCAGCCAAGAAGACAGCAGTGGGCATCTGAAAGAGAAACAGTGACTTTAGATTGTGAATACAACACCACAAGCACAGATCCAACTCTGCTGTGGTACCAACAGAAAGATCAACACCCTCCAAAATATATTTCGCTAAAATCTAAATTTGGAGCTGGAGATACAGCAGCAGAGTTCAAAGAGAGATTTCACTCCAATCTCAATTCCAGCACAAGAAGAGCTCCACTGATGATCCAGAAGCTGAGTGTGAGGGACTCTGCTGTGTATTACTGCGCTCTGCAGCCCACAGTGACTACATAACACTCACAACTCCAACAAAAACCTACTCAGCTCACTCTGATGGCAAGTGATGTATTTACAGCAGAAGTGTGTGTGGGACTCTCCAACAGAGAGTATATTATTATTCATGTTGATGGCATCAGACAATAATCTGAATATTCAAATTTTATGTGTGATTATATTATTAATCATTATTCCATCACAAAAATTCACTGCCGTTTATGTATTATGTACAGGAATTAAACACTATAAGTACTAAAGAATGAGTAACTGTGAACAGTTGTCATATGAGTTCACCAACAATACTGAGTTGTAGTCATTACTGTTATATTGCACTTCCTGAATCTATTAACCTGAATTTAGCTGGATTTACTCACATTTCAGGGTTGGGCAGCACATACGGAAACCCAAAATTGAATATTGGGGTGGGTTGGAACCCTTCATATGAAATAAAGCAAGAATTTCTTGACTCCTCCCTTTGGATAAACTGTAAATTAATAACATAACAGCGCAGTGTAGTGCACCAAGCCATACTGGTCTGGTTTAAAACTGAAGCTTAAAGCTCAAGTACATGTCAAACTGCTAAATTGTAGATATCTTTGACTATAAGTCAGTAGCAGCCATGAAAGTGTTGTTAGCCATGAAACAGTTGTTATTAATTACTGTAAAACACAATTCAGTGTCATCTGTTCCTATGATTTTTGATTTATAAGTCTGGCTTGGTTTTAAATTTTGCTCTTTTTTAATTTCATGTAGTGTATATTCAAATATAATCTCTCCACTAGAAACTTTTTTCACTCTCCTGCAGCTACAGACACAGTAATGTGCTCCTTGACCACCTGGCTTCTCTGCTAAGGTTCAGAACAAAAGAGTGGGTCTGTTCATCTCTTCTGCTGCAGCATCAGACTCTGCACTCTACTACTGTGCACGGTATTGTAGAGTACAGCACAGTATGGTAAACTATATCCGTCTTCAAACCTCATTGGTATCACAGTGATAAAACGCCAGTCTACCAACACACAGACTAGCAGTTGTCACCACACACAAAACACCCTTATCTGTAAAAATCCCTGTCTGGAAAATATACATATGTACACACCAATCAGGCTTAACATTTTGACCACATGGATTGCGAGAAATTCTGATGAGTCTTTTACATTACGGAGGTATTTGGGCCCAACAATTGCAGAACTGTTTTTCAAACATGACCTGCCTGTTTAAAGTCTTGAGATGTGACTCAAGTCAGGACTTTGAGGTGGCCACTCCAAAACCTAAATTTTGTTTCTTTTGAGCCACTCAGAGGTGGACTTGCTTGTGTGCTTTGGGTCAGAGTCCTGCTGCATAACCCAAATGTGCTTGTCTTGCTGGCACATGACAGTCAGTACCTCATTGAGGCCCCCGAGTCCACCTGCGTTGAGGTGGCCCGAGTGCGGCCGGGTGAGTGACCAACGTTCAACTGAGCAGGAACAGCGTTTAGAGCCGCTTCTGGAAACTTCGTAAGGCTTCAAAACGCGTTTGGTGAAGATCAGCTAGATTGGTGGACTGTATCCGCATAACCTGCAACTCTCCAGAGTTCAGAACATTCCAGTGTGTGATATTTTATAATAACTAATAAAGCTCATAAATAATAAACCCATGCATAAAAAGCAAGCTCAGCTCAGTTTCTCATTTGAATTTTCCGTTCCACCTTAAATGTTGCTGCAGTTACACTGAGGTGAACGAATTTAAAAGTTGGCGAATACGAAGCCACAGCAGCTCAATAAATACATCAGTTTACCTCAATAAATAATCCTTGATCAACAAATGACCTCAGACTTTTGCTCGGAGACGTTTACTGAGCAGTTAATGTGCAGCACAGCGAAGCTACAATCAGCCGTTGGAGCTGCTGATCGCATCTCACTGGCTGATCTAACGCTGCGTCCCAAACCACACACTGCTGTACTTCACCTACTACACTAATGAGTGCACTTCTGATGGTTTATGCGCTTTAGGGTGCTAGTGTGCGGTTTGGAACACGAAAATAATATCCCAGCGGGAAATGTCAGCCGTTGATATTACAGCTTTCGTTTATAATAAATAAAAGCGCAAATTGAAAGAAAGCAAGTCAGTAGACTCAAATACACTGATTAATGTGCTTTACACATTTAAGTGTTTCAAAAAAATGCGTTTTACTCACTTTGCTCGATCGGTTATGGCTTTGTTTTCTCATTACAAACCGCCACAGCATCGCTGAGTGAACTTGAAATTGACAATCAGACTGGTGGCAGCGCGATTGAAACGCCATCGGAAAACTATCGATAGGAAACTGCAGGCATTAGAATGTTGGGGTTTGCTGTAGAATGATTGGACAGGACAAACTTGTACATAGAATTACATCACAATGGCTGTTTGTTACATCATTTGCACAGTAAAAAGTGTATTTGAGCAGTAGTTGAAGTAATGTAATTTTTTGAGTTAGTCTTATTCAGCTTCGTGCTTTAGTGATGGTAGTCTACTTTCGTGAATTGTATCAACTTAAAAATGACACCATGTTACCCCAACCTGCGATTCTTATTTCAGTAAAAGCTTGTCAATTAAGTTTCTTTTGTGCGTCTGACATCATGATGTTAATGTCATGACGTCTACGTCATTTCCAGAACGCCCCCCCACCGCACTGTTTTTTTTTCAGGCGCTATTTTTGTACCGCGACTTGGAAAGAAGGTAAGTTTAATGCAAGACAAAAATGATATTTTTTTATTAATAATATGTAAGATTACATGTAAAATGATACACCCGATTTTTTTTACATTGTATTGTTTACGTTTTTGAAAACTTGCTCAATCAAACCAGCTATCGTTAAGTAACGCTAGCGTTATCCAGGTTTAAATTAGCGTGGCTAGCTAGCGAGTCTATTTCGACCCATTTTTCTGGTTTTGTGGAATCTCATATCTTATCTTCTGTCTTCTGATGTATGACCCTTGTAGTAACAGTAGTAGCCAAGTATTTTTTTTTTATCTGGCAAGTAGATTTTAAATCGCTGTAGTGTCCTGCGGCAATGCTAACGTAGCTAGTTTTTTTTTCTAGGAAGATTGGCCCATGAAGAGCTAGCTAGCGAGTTATATCACGACCAGTTGGTAGTTTAGCTCACTAATGGTATGTTGGTAATAAGCGGGTACGTTTATTGCCGTAAATGAAAGTTGTGTTGGTGTTTTGTAGTAGTGTAACTGATTATTAGCACATTGACAGCATTACTGAGCTGGTTAAGTCTAACGTTAGCTTGCCACCAGGGCCGTTATGTGGCCGCGCGCGCGGGTCTGTTCGTCCCGCTTCGGGTGGGTGTGTGCGCGCGTGCATGGAGTGTAAGTTCACACGTTTGTCGGTCCGTGCGGCCACAACTTGTCTTCTACACCCAGAACACCGCAGCCATAGTTTAGTTACAAAATCAGCCGGCAACACCGGGGAAAGAGGAGGCATGTCGCTGTAGTGAATGAGCGAAGGAGAGTCCGAATACCAAAGCACACCAAACGCCGAGTCGCACGGCGGTTATTGCTCAGCTAAGCGTTACCCAGCCCAGTGATGCTGCGCCAGTGTGGTCTGTGTCAACTTAGTTAGTAGTAGAGACTCTGTCTAACTTAAGAGGTTACCATGTGGGGTAATTAGCTGTGATAGCCATGAATAATATTGCTTAACCGCACACATGTAAAGCTCAATACTGAAGACATTTCCCATTCCTTTGATATTAATTTTAATGTAATTTAATTTTCTTAATTAAAAAAAATCCTCTTGTGATTTTTTTTTTTCCCAGACTGATCGTGGTTACTTCAGGCAGTGATTCAGTCCTCATTGTTTTACCTAAGGTAAGCTAGCTAGGTTGTACTCCTATAATAGAGTACTACATGACAGGATTTACAATGGACTTTTACTGTCCTCTTTTGTAAATACAGGATATGTATATGAAGGAGGAGCCAACAGTGTTAGAGGTTCACAATGTATATCTTCAACTATGCCAATGTAAATAATGTAAATGGAGTTTTCCACTGTATGGCACCTTTAACATGGACATACCTATAGTGACTGTGTTTCTATATGTAGAGCATGGTTTCAGACAACTTAAAACTTACACCATTGAGCTCCTTTTATTGAGCTCTCATACTCCTTTTTTAGTGAAACTCTAGCACCATAATGTCCGCCTTTTTTCTTTTCTTTTCTTTTTTTTTTTAAACAATTTAGCTGTTATATTAATGATGTATGTCTTCAGTGGGTTTGGCAAAACAAAATTAATCAAGATTATGTTGTCCTTGACCGAAGACATTCGTGTGGTTAAATTTTCATACTCTTTAATCTCTAGTGCACAGTTACTACATAATCGCACAAAGTGATGTCAGTGATGTTTTGTGTTTGTGTCATGTACCCTTCTGTAGGACGATTATGCTCAGAGGGACCTAGAGCAGCTAACCATGGCAGTGTGTGCCATTCGCAGGGAGGGGGAAGGGCTGCGGGAGCCACCTGAAGACATTGGCATTGTCATTGAGGGCGTGGAAGTGTTGCATGAACTGACCTCATTCGCCTCAGCTTGTGCCTTGCTTCTAGGTTTGATATATGTACTCAACCTAGCTTATCCCAAACCTCTTCGTTTCACTTTTGAAGTGCTTCAGAAAATCATCATGCAGCTTGACCAGCATAAGATGTCCCCCAAAGTTCAAAATCTGTATGGCAGACTTCAAAGCTTGCAGTAACAACACAATGAGACACAGTTTTTGTTTGAAGCATGTAGAAATTCAGCTGCTTTCAGATATTGGTCATTTGTATTCTTCAAGATACTTGAGTATAAACATGCTATATTCCTCAAACCACAATTTGCAGTGATACACTGATTTGCAACAGTGTTTTTTGTAAGAGCAGCCATTTTTCCTTTGATGTGTTCCTAAAATCAGTTAGTGGTGGCAGAGTAGCATGGAAGATTAGGTAGCTTGATTTTCTACTGATCTTGATTACTCATTTAGTATGAAATATCAAATCATGATGAAACTTTTCCATTCACATTTGAGAAGCTAAAATCATTTGGTTACAAATGGGTGGGGGTGGGTGTGGTTACATCAATATAAAATATTTTAAAGTAAAATTTGCTACTATTTGAGGATTAAACAGCTAACATCACTTTGCTTTGTTGACATGTTGGGTTAAAACCATGTTGGTTTCATTGCTTTGACTTTTCAGCATTACAGATATTATGTTCTTAAACTTGAATGGTAGTTAAGATCAGTCATATCCTAATGTTTATTGATATACTTAGAGGGAGGGGAAGGGAGGAATGTTTCAAAGTTGAGATCAGATCAATTTTCTGACATTAACATATTTTTAATTAATGGTTGTTTCAGCAATCCCAAGGCCTAGATCATCTTCATGACTTGATGTCTACTGTAAAATCTATGACTTTCAGAAAGGACAGAAGGAGAAGGAGCCAAAGAAATTTGTTTGGGTTGCATATGCAAAAATCTGTTACTTTTAAAAAAGAGTACATTTAAAACACATCACATCCACACAGGACAGGACATAATTAACAGATCTGTTTATATTTGTTTGTACACATATAAGCATATTTTATGTATCTTGTATTTTTACTATGTACATATTTACTGCACTGGATTCATAAAATAAAACTATAATGAAATCAAACATGAATAGCATGGCAGGCAATTTGTCTCTGCCCTTTTCTCCTTGTTGTCTTTGCATATATTCCCCAGCATGGTTTGCTCTGCTGCATGGAGATGCTTCAATCGATTGGAGAAAGAAATAAAAATGTTTGGTTTCTTTACTGACACAGAGAGAGGAAAGAGGGAAGATTGCTGGCTCAAGTCAGCAGGAGCCATTACTAAATTACTTACCACCACAAAAGATAACAACAACAGTGTGGCACTCCATTTGCACGCTTCACAAACAAAGGCCACACCACTGGGAAGCTTAATGTTTTGTTTATTAAAAATAATGAGCAGGCAAAGAATTGCAAGATGTGTCTGTGTGCTTCTGTCTTAAACCAGGGCTTCATGTCTGTAGCCTTCTTTAGACACAGGCGGTCTGTCATAGCGATCTAATTAACACAGGCATCCAGCGCTTAACGCTACTGTGCAAACAAGGTTAGCTATACTTAACCTGATACTAGCTACCATTACATGTCAAGGTATTTGACAGCCTGGTCAAATATAGTGCTTTCATGGCTGAACCTGATGTCTCCAAATGTAATGTTTCCATTCAGCTTGAGTTCTACCTGCTGATTTTAAACGACAGTTGTGGGTGGGAGGAAGGCGACTGGTGCCTGTATCAAAGAGAACAACAGGGTAGAAGTCGCTCGTAGAAATAATCGTCATTATTTCATTCTCAAAATAGCAGCTAAGAAGAAATGGGCTCTGCAGTGGAATTATCTATGCATTGTTTGGCTTCACAATACCAGCAGTACAAAATGGGACTATTTACGGCCTAGCGCTGTTGGGGTTTTGCTATTTGGTAAGGCATTTTCTCCTAGCGAGCGAGCTCAGAGTGTGAATGAGGACAGAGGTTGAATCAATTAGTTTGGTAGCCAATACATTAGTGAGCTAAATGGCTAAACATTAGTGAGTGTGTCCCAATTCAGGGGCTGGATCCTTTGAAGGATGCGGTCTATGAAGGCGTGTCCTTTGAAGGCTGCTTATATCCTCTAAAGCTGATCCAAAATGAGATGGTCTGCCCTACAGCGTATTTTCTGTTTGCATCACAGCACCTCTGTTCCCGCCCTTACCGTTACGCCCCCAAGCAACTCTCTTGTCAACCTCTTTTAATGTTCTGTAAAGATGGAACCAGAAACTTTGGTTTTCTTTTTCTTCTTAGAACGGACAGCTTAATAGCACAAGAGCACAATTATTAAAGTAATAAAAGCTACTGAGAGCAGTCCATGCAACCTACACTAATCAGAGGTGGACGAAGTACACAAATCATGTACTTGAGTTAAAGTAAAGATACCCAAGGTAAAATATTACTCCAGTAAAAGTAGAAGTCCATCAGGGAGAACCGAGTGGCTCTGAAATCACTTTTACACACAAGCAAAGTTTCAGTTTAAGGTTACTTTGTAAATTAGTTACAAGCTGAAAGAAAAACTTGCTTTAAACTCAGGATCACAAATAAGTTTTCCTTTACTTTATTGATCTGTAGGTCTCTGTTCATAAACATAAACTAACCCAAACTAATTTACTATAAAATGAAAGTGTTTGTATGAATTCAGAAAAAAAGAAACATGCCAGTCACGACTGCATATGTGTACATATTTCTATATTGTGGTCTATTTACACAAAGTTAGGTTAGTTCCATCATGTAGGTCGACGTATGTGCTCGCAAATTTTTTACGCTCCGGCACTGATGTTGAACCGTGTACTGCACTGGCTTGGTGTGACCAACAGGTCAAAACAAGCTCAGAACAAAGTGACCGCTGTGCCCTGATTGGTGTTCTTGCTTTGCACTTTTTGTTTTGACATGTTACATTTTTATACACACAAAAACCAAAAGGAACGACAGATTTCTCAAAATGTAGTGGAGTAAAAAGTCAGATATTTGACTTTGAAATGTAGTGGAGTGAAAGTAGAAAGTCACCCAAAATGGAAATACTTAAGTAAAGTACAGATACACGAAAAAACTACTTAAGTACAGTAACTAATTACATTTACTTAGTTACTGTCCACCACTGACACTAATATATGTCTAATGATATAACAAAATAAATTTGATGAAAATAGATTGAGCAATAAGGAAGTCATGGCTGATTTAACCCTGAGACTCATCTCTCAATACATGTGAATTTGTTTACAAGAGGATCTTGACTGCTCTAAAATTGCAGATGTGCAGACGTATCACACCAGATAAAGAACAACAGGCAATGTGGCATCTAGATATGTATTTATAGTGTAGATGAGGATGGTGGTGTTTCAAATGTGGTTCTTTAGTTATTTCTTTAGGTACACAGTACATTTACGACATGCTGGAGTTGTGACAATGATTATTTGTCTAATTTCAAATGGACAAATGGTGAGAAACATATTTACTGATTAAAGCAAGTGCAAGTCGGGGAGCTTTCAGCATCCCAAAGTGATGTGGGATACTTGTTTAAATTAAATTGTTAATTTTTCATACCAAAATACTTTATCTTCGTGTAACATAACATAATTATACTATAACACAATTTTAGTTTAACTTATCCTAATTCTGTAATTAATAAATTATCATCATCATCATCATCGTAGTCATCATTAACTGCTCAGTCCAGATAGGGTCGCAGTAGCAGTTAAGAGAGCAGAGAATCCCAGACTACCCTGTCCCCTGCAACTTCCTCTAGGAGAGGAAAGGAGAGAACACTGTGTGATAGACTGGTTCTCCTGTCAGGCAGAGGAGATGAGGAGGAGTCTGTTACTGAATAAAAAGCCTTAGTATGTAATAAGTCTGGGATTTTAAGGGATTAAAGATGGAAGGAGAGAAGGTGGCTCTTTAGATGTGAACACACCCATCTTCTTATTCTGTGCTCTGTTTTTCCTCTCAGCTACATCCAGTAAGTTAAATCACGGTTTCTCAGACATCATTAGTGTGTGTGATATGTAGTTCTAGTTACAGGGTCTCAAACACGTTGGAGGTGCAGCTTTCTCACAGCTGTGATAGATGTCAGATGACCTCAGAAGAGAGTCAGAAGGTGGAGCTGTGAGCTTAAGTCATGAAGAAAGTGTTACAGAAGACAACTTGCTGTCATTTAAGATGAAGATATCCAACATGTTCTTCTGTGCTTTCCTGATTCTCTCAGTATTAACAGGTAAGAGATGCTTTTAAGTCATGTTTGAATTAATTTCATCATCAGAAATTCTTGACATTCGTGTTTCCACTTTCTTTTCTAACAGGTGACTCTTTTGAAAATGTGATAACATCTCATGGGTCTGTTAAACAAACCAGAGATGGTGAGACTGTTACTCTCTCCTGTAACTACAGTGTTTCTCCACTCAACCTATTTTGGTATCGTCAATATTCCAGATCCAAACCAGAATTCCTCCTCTCCACCACTGAATCTGGAGGAACTGTTAAAGCTGATCCAACTGCACCGTTTTCTGCTGCAGTTGATAAAAGTCAGAGCAACAAAATTCTGAGCCTGGAGATCTCCTCTGCTGCAGTATCAGACTCTGCACTCTACTACTGTGCCCTGACGCCCACAGTGACAGGAAACCCAGCTACACTGTACAAAAACCTGTGTAGATGTAGCAGTTCAGCTCAGATTAGATGTAGTCTACAGACTACAATTAAAAAAAAGCTTGAATGCTTTAAAACAGAAGAAGAAGATACTAAGGACATATTATTATTTATTAAACAGTTTATCCCCAGTGATTAAAAAGTATCATGAAAGTCTATAGATGTGCACATAAGCCAGCCACCACAAGGTGGCAGCACTAAAATGTTTCTTCATCTCAATTCCTCTCCAGATCGCAGAACTTTAACATTCCTGCAGTGTCAGAATAAAAACAATGAAGAGGGAAGACGATTTTGGTTCTTTCTTATGCTGGAAACAATTTCAAATGAAACAACTCTTGGTAAGTTTCTTGGTAAGAACTGATCATTCTAATCATCCAGCAATGATGCTTTTAAGCTCACCCTGAACAGACTCCATGTTGGTGAAGGACACATTAAATCTGGCTCTAGCAGGAACAGATTTAAAGCACATTATGGTTCTTCAAAAAGCTTATCATCACTGATGATCCACAAGCTGCCTGTCTCTGTAGTGCAATACTGTATGTAAACTCTACTGTGAATGCTATTCACAAACCTCAAACTCTGAAACTCTCATGTCTACAGGTGAAGTAACTGATATTACTGAGAAAAAGAGTTTTAGTATCATTTAATCACATTTACTAAAGATCTTGGAATAAACAAATGAATTGGAACTACTTATTTTAAATTAAATACATTATTCTGTTTAATATTAGTCTCCATCACATTCTCATCATTATAGTGATTAAAACAATCAGATATGAATGTGACTTCCTAATTCTTAAGATTACAATAAACCAAAATGACCTTTTAGGTCTTATAATAATAATAATAATAATAATAATAATAATAATAATAATAATAATACACACACATTTTCTAAATCACTGCCACTGAAGTAGACGCAGCAGTTTTGAACTGCAAGTACAGCACTGTTGATCAGTCACCATATCTCTTCTGGTACAAACAACAGAGTAAAGCATCTCCTCAGTTTGTTCTGATGAATTTAACCTTTGGACAAGGACACACTGGACTGGAGTTTAAAGGCAGATTTAGTGCATATTTAGATTCAAATTGAAGTTTAGTTCCACTGACAATCCAGAACCTGCACATTTCTGACTCTGCTGTGTATCACTGTGCTTTGATGTCCACTGTGACAATAACACGTTCACCTCTCATACAATAATATCATACGAATGTCAGACAGCCTGTTGGTTGCAGAAGTTTTTTCTTGTTTGAAAGAACAATTTTCTTTATTATATTTTTCAGTTTCAGAACAACACATTATACTACAGCTATTTGAACAATACTGTCTCACAGTTTTTTATTACAGTATACTTTATGTAAAAACAAACCATAAAACCATATAGTAATAATGTATAGTTGTCTTTTTAAGAACACAGTCTATATGCACTAAAAGCTGCGTTCATGGAGATGCATCATTCTGTCATGTTAATACGGCAGGTTCCTGAAAAAATCTGGAATTCTTCTCTATTGTGCCACTGGTTCAGTTTATAGACACAGATGCTGCTGAGTGAAGATCTGTGCTGTTATACTGCAACACAAGCACTTCCTGACTTACTTCCTCCACTGAGTTCAGCACATAAATCACCACTATTACACAGACAGACCTCACACAGCTCTGTTCCAAAATGCCTCAACTACACAACTTACTGCACATGAGGAGATTCATACCACTGATTATCACTGTAGCATCAGGTAAACAACTGTGTTAATTACATTTGTTTATGTTTGCTACACATAAATTTACACAGCCACACACAGAAGCAACAGCGCACCTCAGATTCTATGCAGAATGCAACACTTAATTTAAAACTGTCCAACAATTTATAAAAACCCACTTTTGTCTCTGTATGACGGACACAGAGTTCATACGATCTGATGTTTGAACCAGTTACACACTGCAGTGCCCAGTCGAAAACATATTTAACATTTCTGTTTTTCTGATGAAGTCTGGGTTTGATTTTATTCAGAGATCTCGTTAGAGCAAAATGTATGAATAACCAAACACAACACACAAGACCAGTACTGCACACTGACAGTGTTGGGCAACTTTTAAAAGGTAGTGATGGCAGATACTTTCCAAAACATGAATTCAGTAATATATTCCATTACAATATACATAAAAAGCTAAGATATTCAGAATATTTGAATGCATTTAGAATCATATTGATATAGTGCACGGGAAAAACTTTGTACATTTTTTTACCAGTTCACACTGTTCCTTGCTGTGACTTGTTAGCAGTTTCCTTCCTGTAATCCTCATTAAAAAAATATAATTTAAATGAAAATTACAAATTCTATTTTTTTTTTCTTACTACCTGTTTCAGTATACTACTCCCATAATCCACTGCGAAGAAGTCTGATGCTAAGCTTATCACTTGCAAACCTTTCCACATTCCCAGCTGTATGTCAGTGGAACTGACCATGGACTCTGGGTCAGCTGTGTCCATCCTTACAAATCACACATGTAAAGAGTACTTTTAGAACTTTTCCACCCATTTGGATCCCAGTCTTGGAATGTTTTTCTGAATGATTCCTTAAGACTGACATGTTGGTCTCTAAGGGTCTCTGTGGTTATCACTGTGGTCCAGGCTGAAACTTCAGCTGCAAATTAAGGGCTGGTTAGGTCTGTAGAGTACTGCATGCACAGTCTATGAGTCTTTCTGCTTTCCAGAAAATGTTGTCAGTTGTCATTTTATGACATCACTCATTGGAGTTACTTGTTGTAAATGAACAGTCAAGAGCTCAAAGACTACAAGAAAATATTGTAAGAGAATGTGGGAGCCTAAGAAATGAAAGCTGTAGAAAAACTCTTTCAACAGGACAACGATTCCAAGCTCAAGGCCAAAGCTTCTGCCAAACTGCTTCATATTTTAGCCTTAAAAGTAGTTAAATTTTTCAAATATTTCTTGCAAAATATGTGTGACTAGCATTTATGAAGAGCAGCATTTTACAAGGCACTGCAGTTCTCTATTTCATGATTTTGATGTCTTCACTATTATTCCAGGATTAAACTCCATCTGTGGATGTCTCCATACTTTAGAACTAGTATTATGTATAAACAGTTGTTCTGTATTGAACTGATGGCTCAGTTAATAGGTACAGACTCTCAGAGCAGCCTGTCACATGATGTAATACTTCAGCACCAGCACTTCCTGGGTGGGTTTCCAAGAGTCTGATTTTCTCATGTAAAGAGCAAAGCACAGAGACCACTTTCATACTCAGAGACCACTATGTCCCAGAATGGCTATAATCTTCATGCACATGGAGCAATACATAACACTTTATCTCATTGCAGCATCAGGTAAACTAATAATTAATTTAAATGTAGCTAGACATGTTACAATATGTAGTTTCAGTTTGTCATTAAATATGATTTTTTTTTGCAGGTGTTTTAGCTGATATGATTGGTCCAATGGAGGAAGATGCCAACCGTTTCAGTAAAGAAACAGACACTGTTCCTCTGAAATGCTCTTATGATTCAACCAGGAGTGATATCAGGCTTTACTGGTTCAGAGGGCGTGTTAATGAAGCTCCAGAGTATTTACTGTATAAAGGAGCAAAATGGTTCAGTAGTCAGAAGAGCACCCCCACTGACACTCGACTCGAAGCTAAAACAACTGATACATCTACTGAACTTATTATCAGTGAACTAAAGCTCACAGACTCGGCGCTCTACTACTGTGCTCTTAAAGTAGACCCAGTGATACAAAGTCCCTGAGAGGCTGTACAAAAAGTTATTTCCTTATTACACCATGATATCAGTGAACCACAAACCCAGATAAAGACACCACTAACACCTGCTGCTGGAACAAAAAAGAAAAGGAAACATAAATGTGTTTCAAAACATGACAACTATACTTAAACCTCAAAACTGAAGTACAATTAACATCTGAAGTTATTCCTTTTATAGTTTACTTAAAAAAACTGTATAAAACTGTATAAGTCTGTATGAGTCTGTATAAAACTAAGCACAGACACCACTAAATGTATGAAGGCATACATAGACTGTATTTCCAAAAGTATTCAGTCATCTGCCTTCACACACATATGAAATGAAGTGAGCTTTTGCTGACAATGTCTTTTTGAGGGAAGGCCTTGTTTATTTCAGTTGGACACTACCAACACATTATGCATTATTACGACAGTATGACTCTGCCAGTGGTAAACTGGCCAGACCTGTTACTCACTGAAAACATTTGGTGTATTATGAATGAAAAGAATACAGCAAAGGAGACCACAAACTATTGGGAAGCTGAAATCCTATATCAAGCAAGAACGGGAAAACATTTCACTTTCAAAACTACAGCAGTGTCTCTTCAGTTCACAAATGCTTACAGAGTGTTGTTAAAAGAAGAGATGATGCAGCACAGTGGTAAACATCACCTTTTTAAAAATGTGTTACTGGCATCAAATTCAAGATTAGGCATATATTTAAATAAATACATACATACATACATGCATACATGCATGAATACCTTAAATTTCTCAGTATGACAGCTGTTAATGCCACACATTCAAATATTCTTGAACAGTTTCTTGGTTTATACTCGTGGTTTTACATGTATTTATTCTTTAACCTTCTACAAAGACAGAAAGCTCAGTGGAGCTCCTCCCCAGAGCAGGAGTTTCCTGTTGTAGTTTCTCATAACTGCACTCACTTCAGAGAGACTCACACTAACACACAGATCAGCATTAGAGCACTGAGAGCTTAAACACACTACTGACTCCATCTGATCATATTCACAATGAAGAGAAACCTCCTCATCATCCTCATCATCACATCAGGTACTCACTGTGAAGATGTGCTTAAATATATTTGAAAAATTGCACAAATGTTAATTATTCTGTCTCTTCCACTTTTCTTTCAGGTGTGTTTGGTGCTGATCAAATTGGACCATCAGAAGATCAGGAGACTGATGTTTTTAGAAAAAAGGGAGAATCTGTTACACTGAAATGCTCTTATGAAATAAGTAGTGAATTTGTCTTTCTCTACTGGTACAGACAGTATCCTAACAGAGCTCTACAGTATTTACTGTATAGAGGTGCTCGACAAAACAGTTATAGCCATACCTCAGACAGCAGATATTCATCAAGTACATCCAGATCATCAACTGAGCTCAGAGTTACAGAACTAAGACTGTCAGATACAGCTCTCTACTACTGTGCTCTACAAGTTGGAGCCCAGTGATACAAAGTCTCTGAGACGCTTTACAAAAACTCTCACACCTTCTGTTTGCTTTGAACACAGAGAGATCAAAGTAACATCCAAACCACAATCTATTATCTGCTGTTGCGCTCTCTCTGAACACAATAAACATGGATGCACATGTGGCAGAATCAAAATACATTAAATCATGGTTGCAAGACATTGCAGTTTTCTTCAAATTAAAATGTATATAGTTTCCATCCCAATCTAATCAATAATAAATCATGCAATAATAATGCAAACTCTGACTAACCTGACTAGAGTTACATAAAATTAAAGCAATATTTAATTACAAGAATACAAACATATCTGGACACGGATGCTACATTTGAAAACAGCCTGACATATCTGGACTAAATCATGATCTGATATCCACAACTGGTTCACGGTGTTAATGCCAAGTGTAAACAGGTGCAGATGTGAGTAGCTGCATGCTATATTTACACCATTATATTTACTCAGGTCACCTTCTGAATGAACTGTAAATGGACAAGTCATTTTAGTTTATACTTTATACTCTTTCTTGAGTTTGTGGTAATTTTCTATTTGGCTTACTCGGCTAAGTTGTATTCGTCATATTAAAGCTGTAGGCGTTCAACTGTTTTTGCTCGTAAGACTTCTGGATGTTATTGTAAAAAGTGAGTCTGAAAATGTGAATAAATACAAAAACTGGACACTTTTTAGAAACTGACTTTCAAGAAACTGTACATCATCAACTGTACATTTTAGTTACAGATTTAATATTACTCTATTGCAAACCTTAATTCAGTTTCAGTTCAGAATTCAGATTTTTGCGTTCAGATTCAAATTTCTAATGACATGAAGCTCAACTCCATTCATTAGCTGTGGAAAATACCCAGCACTGAATCATACGTTTACTCTAAGCGGTACTCCACGCATGCGCGACTGAGACTGAGGTGTTTATTCTCACTCTGCTCAACAATCTGATGAAAATCTTCGTTTACATGTCA
This sequence comes from Pygocentrus nattereri, assembly GCF_015220715.1. Lineage (NCBI taxonomy): Eukaryota > Metazoa > Chordata > Actinopteri > Characiformes > Serrasalmidae > Pygocentrus > Pygocentrus nattereri. The sequence goes on from NC_051212.1 coordinate 44,484,168, forward strand.
CTACAAGTAATCCGATGCAGAATGACGCGCATGCGTGGAGCAGCGCTGAGAGTAAACGTTACCATGACAGCGAACATCACGTGAGGTCCAGTCGGCGTCAGATGAGTTTCCAGCTGGCGCGCTTGAGTTTTTAATGGCTTTAAACTGACGTCAGACTCAGAAAAACGTCCTTCACATGCACTTATAAAGGAAGACGTCGTGCTCTGAGACACATAAGCTGGACGTCCGTCCCGCCGCCGTCTTTTGAAGCTCAGAGTATGAACCTCGTCTCCTCTGCAGACCGGTTTCTGCTCCGCCATGTTGGAAGGTATAAACCTTTCGCTATGACACGCCGCGCATGCGCAGAACGTTCTTACACCTTCCGATTGGAGTGTAATCGGATTCAGGCGTTTACACGGATATTATTCTTCTATTTACCGGGTTATTTAGAGGTTTACCCACCTCGTACAATCCGATAGAAATTGTATTCCGAATGGCCTCAATCGGATTAGTCTATTCCGGTTGAGGTGTTTACATGGACGTATTCTATTCCGATTGAGCTATTAGTCGGATTATTAACGGATTATCAGGCTGCATGTAAACGTGTCTAATGTCAGTTATAATTTAACGTTCTGAACATTCCGCCATTCATTCTCATGGGAGGTTTTCAATTTTTAAAATTAATTTTATTAAAAACTACCAATCGACTCCAAAAACACATAGCACAAGTCACAGCGCCGAGGCCTTTCGGTGGAGTTTAGGAACGACTGACTGGCTTTTATTTCTTGTCTTTGTTTTATTCTGTTTTTTGTGGAGTTGGGGAGTTAGGGAAGACTGACTTGCTTTTATTTCTTGTCTTTGTTTTCTTCTGTTTTTGCTGGAGTTGGGGAGTTAGGGAAGACTGGCTGTCTTTTGGTTCTTGTCTTTGTTTTCTCCAGTTTTTGCTAGAGTTGGGGAGTTAGGGAAGACTGGCTGTCTTTTGGTTCTTGTCTTTGTTTTCTCCAGTTTTTGCTAGAGTTGGGGAGTTAGGGAAGACTGACTGGCTTTTAGTTCTTGTCTTTGTTTTCTCCTGTTTTTGGTGGAGTTGAGGAGTTAGGGAAGACTGACTGTCTTTTGGTTCTTGTCTTTGTTTTCTCCTGTTTTTGCTGCAGTTGGGGAGTTAGGGAAGACTGACTGGCTTTTATTTCTTGTCTTTGCTTTCTCCTGTTTTTGCTGGAGTTGGGGAGTTAGGGAAGACTGACTGGCTTTTGGGTCTTGTCTTTGTTTTCTCCTATTTTTTGTGGAGTTGGGGAGTTAGGGAAGACTGACTGTCTTTTGGTTCTTGTCTTTGTTTTCTCCTGTTTTTGCTGCAGTTGGGGAGTTAGGGAAGACTGACTGGCTTTTATTTCTTGTCTTTTGTTTTCTCCTGTTTTTGCTGGAGTTGGGGAGTTAGGGAAGACTGACTGGCTTTTGGTTCTTGTCTTTGTTTTCTCCTGTTTTTGGTGGAGTTGGGGAGTTAGGGAAGACTGACTGGCTTTTGGGTTTTGTCTTTGTTTTCTCCTGTTTTTGCTGGAGTTGGGAAGTTAGGGAAGACTGACTGTCTTTTGGTTCTTGTCTTTGTTTTCTCCCCTTTTTGGTGGAGTTGGGGAGTTAGGGAAGACTGACTGGCTTTTGGTTCTTGTCTTTGTTTTCTCCTGTTTTTGGTGGAGTTGGGGAGTTAGGGAAGACTGACTGGCTTTTGGGTTTTGTCTTTGTTTTCTCCTGTTTTTGCTGGAGTTGGGAAGTTAGGGAAGACTGACTGTCTTTTGGTTCTTGTCTTTGTTTTCTCCTCTTTTTGGTGGAGTTGGGGAGTTAGGGAAAACTGACTGGCTTTTGGTTCTTGTCTTTGTTTTCTCCTGTTTTTGGTGGAGTTGGGGAGTTAGGGAAGACTGACTGTCTTTTGGTTCTTGTCTTTGTTTTCTCCTGTTTTTGCTGCAGTTGGGGAGTTAGGGAAGACTGGCTGTCTTTTGGTTCTTGTCTTTGTTTTCTCCTCTTTTTGCTGGAGTTGGGGAGTTAGGGAAGACTGGCTGTCTTTTGGTTCTTGTCTTTGTTTTCTCCTCCTTTTGCTGGAGTTGGGGAGTTAGGGAAGACTGACTGGCTTTTGGTTCTTGTCTTTGTTTTCTCCTGTTTTTGGTGGAGTTGGGGAGTTAGGGAAGACTGACTGGCTTTTGGTTCTTGTCTTTGTTTTCTCCTGTTTTTGCTGCAGTTGGGGAGTTAGGGAAGACTGACTGTCTTTTGGTTCTTGTCTTTGTTTTCTCCTATTTTTGGTGGAGTTGGGGAGTTAGGGAAGACTGACTGGCTTTTGGGTCTTGTCTTTGTTTTCTCCTATTTTTTGTGGAGTTGGGGAGTTAGGGAAGACTGGCTGTCTTTTGGTTCTTGTCTTTGTTTTCTCCTATTTTTGGTGGAGTTGGGGAGTTAGGGAAGACTGACTGTCTTTTGGTTCTTGTCTTTGTTTTCTCCTCTTTTTGCTGGAGTTGGGGAGTTAGGGAAGACTGACTGTCTTTTGGTTCTTGTCTTTGTTTTCTCCTCCTTTTGGTGGAGTTGGGGAGTTAGGGAAGACTGGCTGTCTTTTGGGTCTTGTCTTTGTTTTCTCCTGTTTTTGGTGGAGTTGGGGAGTTAGGGAAGACTGACTGGCTTTTGGTTCTTGTCTTTGTTTTCTCCTGTTTTTGGTGGAGTTGGGGAGTTAGGGAAGACTGACTGGCTTTTGGTTCTTGTCTTTGTTTTCTCCTGTTTTTGCTGCAGTTGGGGAGTTAGGGAAGACTGGCTGTCTTTTGGTTCTTGTCTTTGTTTTCTCCTATTTTTGGTGGAGTTGGGGAGTTAGGGAAGACTGACTGGCTTTTATTTCTTGTCTTTGTTTTCTCCTGTTTTTGCTGGAGTTGTGGAGTTAGGGAAGACTTACTGTCTTTTGGTTCTTGTCTTTGTTTTCTCCTCTTTTTGCTGGAGTTGGGGAGTTAGGGAAGACTGACTGGCTTTTGGTTCTTGTCTTTGTTTTCTCCTCCTTTTGGTGGAGTTGGGGAGTTAGGGAAGACTGACTGGCTTTTGGTTCTTGTCTTTGTTTTCTCCTGTTTTTGCTGGAGTTGGGGAGTTAGGGAAGACTGAGTGGCTTTTGGTTCTTGTCTTTGTTTTCTCCTATTTTTGGTGGAGTTGGGGAGTTAGGGAAGACTGACTGGCTTTTATTTCTTGTCTTTGTTTTCTCCTGTTTTTGCTGGAGTTGTGGAGTTAGGGAAGACTTACTGTCTTTTGGTTCTTGTCTTTGTTTTCTCCTCTTTTTGCTGGAGTTGGGGAGTTAGGGAAGACTGACTGGCTTTTGGTTCTTGTCTTTGTTTTCTCCTCCTTTTGGTGGAGTTGGGGAGTTAGGGAAGACTGACTGGCTTTTGGTTCTTGTCTTTGTTTTCTCCTGTTTTTGCTGGAGTTGGGGAGTTAGGGAAGACTGAGTGGCTTTTGGGTCTTGTCTTTGTTTTCTCCTGTTTTTGCTGCAGTTGGGGAGTTAGGGAAGACTGACTGGCTTTTGGTTCTTGTCTTTGTTTTCTCCTGTTTTTGGTGGAGTTGGGGAGTTAGGGAAGACTGACTGGCTTTTGGGTTTTGTCTTTGTTTTCTCCTGTTTTTGCTGGAGTTGGGAAGTTAGGGAAGACTGACTGTCTTTTGGTTCTTGTCTTTGTTTTCTCCTCTTTTTGGTGGAGTTGGGGAGTTAGGGAAAACTGACTGGCTTTTGGTTCTTGTCTTTGTTTTCTCCTGTTTTTGGTGGAGTTGGGGAGTTAGGGAAGACTGACTGGCTTTTGGGTCTTGTCTTTGTTTTCTCCTGTTTTTGCTGCAGTTGGGGAGTTAGGGAAGACTGACTGGCTTTTTGGTCTTGTCTTTGTTTTACATAGGTAAGTTAATTTTCTGAACCCCTGCTAGGCTGGTATTTGTTTTTTTTTTGGTTTGTTTGTTTGTTTATTTTGTATTTGTTTGCTGTTTTGGCGCATGCCCTCTATGAGGTTGTACTGTATCATATATACAAAAGAGCAGCCAGAACAAAATAACAGACTTGATCTGTTTCAATGTCATCTGGCTCTCTTGTCCTTTTTTTATGATCACAAATCCCTAGACAGGTCTTTTACACTAGTTACAGTCACTAATGTTGAAAGCACAAACTCACAGGGTGAGACAGTTGAACCCAATAATAAACAGTAAAAAATTAAGAAGTAAAGAAAGTGTAAGATTTTTGTCTGTTATTCTGTCCTAACAGACAGACTGATGGCTGTAGGCGGAACCTTTACATGATTAAAAAACAGTCACATGTCTGCTCATGATCTGTACCCTGGCATCATTTTGGTCCTTGGGTAAATAATCAGAAAAAGTTCATGAATTGTATCTGTTTTTCTTGGAAAAGATCATTGAGACCACGGTCAGTTTATAATTTACACTTTAGCTCGTGTGATTATAGGCATAAATATAGATGTTATTAAGACACTCCTGAAGAGAAGCACTTTCTACCGAGATGTCTTGGTCTCAGAAATGCTAACATCTTCTTTACATGAAGTGTTTCACTAGGAATACTCTTCTGAATAAAATTGAAATAGTTTCCTTACCAGGGATCAGAGCAAAACATCTGAGTTACAAGTAAAGCCATTCAATTTAAATATATTCACAATCCACACTTCCACAACTGTGCTGTATAAAGAAAGCTTATCTGGCTAATCTCATTACAGTACAAAAGCAAAGATCCTATATCAAGGTGCAAAAAATAGATCTGAAAATGATGAAATCAATGAAAACATCATTTGCAAGAAGACATCGCAACAACAATCAAATACTCAGGTAACCAAAATCCATACCTGCATGAATGTCTATGTAAACTAATAATATCAGCCACATATAACAAACTAGGTCAAATGTCTCGACTTACGTAAAACCTTAAGAAGTAACAGCAGGCTTCAACTCTTTCTACGCGTCTTTCTATAGAACCTCTTTTCAGATTTATGCAACACATTTTATGTCTACCAGGAGGTGGAGCACTAGTGTTCTTTTTAACTGAAAGGAGCAGCTAAGCCTCTATCAGATCAACGCATTGTCCTGCTTGACATTTACCCTGAAAACGTGTAGATACATCTCACATATCACTAACAAATTAGATTTGAACACAAAGGTATAGTCTCTCTGCCTTTCTAGATGTGTTTCATTCTGCAAAATAGAATATAACCACTCTCCTTTGAAAAGCCTGTAGTAGAGGGAGCAGATATCACTCTCAGCTACAGTACAAGGCTTTCAGTGGCATCACAATCATGGATCAACAACAAAACTGCTTATATTAAGTTAAAGAGCAAGAGTGACTTTGCTCTTCTTTTGATACCAGAGGTTCACAAACAAGGTCACATACAAGTTGATGTGTAAAGCTTTATGTGGACTAGGACTAGAACAAAAAATTACAAAAAGCAAGAACTCCTCAGAGCCTCCTCAAAACCTGCAGTGACAACGGCAGTAGCAGTAAATGAATCAGATTTTAGGATTAATCTATGTGGAAGACTGTACTAAAGCTTTAGGGATAAAACTAGTAATATATGGACTCATACTGGCTGTAAGGTGAGCTAAACGTTCTGATTTACTGTTCTTGCTAAACATAACTTTAATATGGTATCCAATGATAAATCACTCTGCTGAAAAATGTTGAGATCAGTTAACTACTTTATCTGAGCTGCTGTCAGTTAGCTTGATAAATCAGTTGGATTAAACAGGACTATAAAGTGCTCACACTTGTGACAGAAACATTGTGTGTTCAGACAAAGATTAATGCACTCGCCATTCATATCGTTTCATTAAAGTCTTCTAAGAAGGTCTTTTCAGCATCTAACTTGGCTCCTAATTAATAATCTTATCCAAAGGTTGGTGGATGTGAAATCGTAAATAACCAATGCAGAATTGATACAATTGAAGTTTTTAACAGAATTTTACTCTCCAATGATCTGGGCTGCACTGGTCAGCAAATGTTCTCTAACTGACCCCATGAAGTTATCCTGTCTTAAGAAAGAGAAATATGTTATTATTATATCATTATAAAGGTCATACAACAGCAAAGTTTGCTGCTTCTTGTTCTTATTCCATGTTAAATGGTGCATTTGTATTTTACAGGTGTCAGAATGTAGCTGGTTCACTAAAGCGTAATGGACAATGTCAATAAGAAGCTCATTACGAAGTTGCAAACGAAGAGAAAAGAGTAGAAATATTTTTATCTGTTGTAAGCTCTGGGTTTTATGTGTTTTGGGTCACTAACAAGCCGGTGTCTCCTCCTGCAGGTTTTTATTTTAAACGATGCTTAGTAAATATCTCAGTTTTGTTGCTGTAGCCTATATTCACTGTTCACAGGAGAAAAATTCAAGGTCGAACATTTGGCAACCTCGTTCAAAACAACACACTGGCACTATAGGACATGTAGCAGAGGAACAGATTCAGGTAAAGGTTATCAAAATACTACTACTACTACTACTATTACTACTACTACTAATAATAATAATAATAACAACAACAATTGTAATAATAATAATAATTATAATACACAGAAATAAGCAACATGAATGATGCAGCCACATAAAACATGCACTGTGCAGTACACTGTGACTGAGTGTATGAGCTGCATTATGGGTGGAGCTGTGTATCTCAGCAGAGAGCTACACTGATCCCATTCAGCTCTGATTCTGCTCTCAGTCACTTCACATCTCTATCAACATGCTGCTCTCTATCCTTTCTCTCCTAGCACTGCTTTCAGGTAAGAGAACTTTAACTCTCAAGAACATTATGATCATTTAAAACAACACATTGTATCTTTAACTAGATACAACTGTGCATCTAGTTAAAGAGAACACATTTCAAAATGTTTTAAAACAGATAATGTATCACAAAATGTGTTACAACATATAACTTGCAAGGTGTGATGACATTTAACACAGTCCTTTATTGTAGAAATAAATGTGGGTCAATTAAAAAGTTTAATTAGTTAAAATATTTTCTTCAATGATGTTCTGTTTCTAGGAGACACATCAGCACAGACAGTTGTGCCACATGCAGGAGAAATTCATGTTTCAGAGGGTGATAATGTTACTCTCTCCTGCAACTACAATACCAGTGATTCTAATTATGTTCTTCAGTGGTATCATCAGTTTCCCAGATCCAGACCAGAGTTTCTCCTGTACATTTACCCTCAAGGAATTAAGAGTCATCCTCTTCCTCCTCGTATGTCTGCTGAAGTGGATAAAGACAACAAGCGTGTGGATCTGTTGATCTCCTCTGCTGCAGTATCAGACTCAGCACTCTACTACTGTGCCCTGAAGCCCACAGTGACAGGAAACCCAGCTACACTGTACAAAAACCTGTGTAAATGTGACAGTTCAACTCAGGTTACACTTAGTATACAGACTGTGTTCCTACTTTAATTTAACCCTTGAATGTATTACAAAAGAAGAAGAATCTGTAAACAACCTCGTTCATAAAACAATTTATCACCAATACAATGTGACATTGTGTACCAGCTTCTGCATCCCTACAGTGCCAGAATAGAGCAGCCATGAAGAGAATACAAGACTGCAGCTTACAGACCTGATCTTCACTGGACTGAAATGAGATGAAATTAGTACTTTTCATGTCTCTGTAGTGCAATACTGAGCCGTGAACTCCAATATGACAGATGTGATTCAAATAGGATGTGAAGGAGCTCTGTCACTCTGTTACTTACTGAGATAAAGCTAGACTTATAGTTTTAATTCATCTCTCATCTCCTAAAGAAGCCATCATCAGTTTGACTCTCAGTCCAGAAGCTCTGTATGCGTGTGTGTGTGTGTGTGTGTGTGTGTGTGTGTGTGTGTGTGTGTGTGTGTGTGTTTGTGCACGCATGAGTGACTGTTCTTTGTACTAATATGTCCTGAGAGCCACTGTGACATCATCACATTTATCCATCACACACAAACATGCAGTTCTAAAAACTAATAAATAGTAAATGCCTCCGTTAGTTACAGTTAACTCATCTTACAAACCAAACTATGATGATGTCAGAGGAGCCTATACTACAGACAGGTCCAAAGTTTTATTACACAGATCTATAAACTTAGAACAGCTTGACCAGTTTGCTTTGAAGTCCCTGAGGTTACTGAATAATAAGCCATAGCATGTAATAAGCTTGGGATGTTTAGGTGGTTGACATCTCTCGAAAATGAAAACATACAAACACTCATGAACACTGTAGGTGTTAATTCAACACTGGTGATTTTACTGTGTGGTTACATCTGTTACAGAATATTCAATTAAATCAGGATTCATTTCTGCATGCATTCAAATACATTTTAATAAATTTTATTATCATAGATTTAACAATTCTTTTTGTTATTTTTTGGCTTTTGCTTGTGGTTCTGCTTTTATTTCTGCTTTGATCTTCCACAAAGACAGAAAGCACAGTGGAGCAGCTCCCCAGAGCAGGAGTTTCCTGTAAAAACGGTTGTAGCTTCTCATAACTGCACTCACTTCAGAGAGATTCACACTAACACACAGATCAGCATTAGAGCACTTAGAGCTTAAACACACTACTGACTCCATCTGATCATATTCACAATGAAGAGAAACCTCCTCATCATCCTCATCATCACATCAGGTACTCACTGTGAAGATTCCTTCTCTGCTGTTTGACTCTACTGGTACAGACAGTATCCTAACAGCTGTACAGTATTTACTGTGGAAAGGTGCTTGAATTTATAGTGGTAGTGATACTTCAAACTATAGATTTTCATCACGTACATCAGAGTCATCCACTGAGCTCAGAGTTAGAGAACTAAGACTGGCAGATACAGCTCTCTACTACTGTGCTCTTAGAGTTGGAATCCAGTGATACAAAGTTTGTGAGAAGCTTTATAAAAACTCTCACACCTACTGTTCACGTGGAACACAGAGAGATCAAAGTAACATCCAGACCATGTATTATCTGTTACTAATCTGTCTCTGAAATGACTGAATGAAGTAATAAAAGAAAAGAAGTGCATGCACATGTTGCAGCCAGGGCTAAGTGCACACTGTGAGAATTCTGAGGGAATGTTTAGGTGCCACATCAATGTCAAAACCAGAGGGCAACTCACAGGTTTTAACATTTGGGTAAATATCCCACTCATAAGTGCAGAAAGAATAAATGAGTGCACATTTATCATAGTTTTGCTGTCAAACTGACTTTTTTTCATTCTCAAATGTTTTTCCCTACTTGTTTTGATGGTCTTATTACAGCCCCCTGGCCTCCACAGTGAAGTATTTTTTCTTTTTATTTTCAGAGCACTCAATTTATTGATTGCCATCAGGTAGAAAAGCGGATTTCAAGAAATATATCAAATGTTTCTAAAATAAGTCTCTTATTTTTGTCTCCTTTTAATGGTTTACTACTCAGAGATGTAAGTAAGTACAATGTAAGGAGTGGTTTGTTAACACTTAAAATTACATAGATTTAGACCACTCACAGTCATTCATTCACCATGCTCCCCAAATAGCTCTTTCTGTTAGATGAATGAGGAACGATGGACCTTTGTACTGAGATTTTTGAAAAATGCCTTAACAGGAGCACTTCTATGATGGGAAAAAGGCACAGGATATTTAGCAAGGCACCTCACGACCATATCCAGAAACACATTTCAACAGCCGGTCAAGCACAAGAACCAAACCGCGAAGCACTAGGCCAGGACCTAGCGCATGACCCACAGCGAACTACAGATGTTTTAAAAGCATTACCACGTTTTTAGATGTTAATGGACTAGTGAATATTTCCCTTTTCATAACCCAGAGATGGAGAGAGACATTAATTTGGGACAAACATACTCCCAGTGAAGTGCGTGTTCTTGTGCTGAATGGTCTAACTGGAAGATCTATTACACTGAAGCATGGAGAAGCAAATACAACTGCATGGTTAAGAACCTGATGTAGCACTTTAAGTGTTAGTGTGAACAATCTGTTTTTCAGACATGCTGCAGCATCAATGACCATCTGTGAGGAAGAGAGGGTAAACAACCATAAAAGCCGCTACACGTTCAGCTTGTCTTATGATGAGTTCCTGGTCCAGCTCTACTCTTTTGTGCAGACAACAGTCAGTAGCATCGATGTGAACATTTTCATACCTAGCAAGTAATTGAAAGTGATGAGAAAAATGTAATCTGAGCAGACAGTCTTACAATTTACAAGCCGCTTGACATGGAGGTGGAGATGAGAGCCTATATAAAATTACAGAAGATTTTGCAGTGGTTTATAGTATAAATTAAAATGTCATAAATTATAAACCATCAACATCAACATAGAAACTGGAAGTAAGTAAAAACTGGAAGTTTGCCTCTGCATTTGATTTAATGATGTAGTTGATGTAATTAAATAATAAAATAGGATTTGTTTATACGAAAGGCTTAATATAAAAGTACTATTAATAATTCTTTTCTTATTTTGATCAGAATAAAATATAAGGCAGCATATTCATTTTAGCGTAGGCATTTTAAGTATTTTACAGCTTCTTGTTTGTATCTATTGGCAGATTAACATCCTATTAGAAGCATTTTGCAAAAATACCTGTGGGAAAAGTTTATATTGCACAAAACAGTGATACTACCAAATGGAATTTTTTAAATTAAAGTAAAATCCACATCTGATAAGTATAAGATTCTGCACTGCATTACACTGAAGGAATCTGACTGACTCACTTCAGAGGATAGGCTAAACATTTTGTATGAACAAACCTTCTCGGCCTCCTGTGTTGTCATTTATACTGATGAAAAACCATAAACAACAGCACAAAAACACAAACCTGATTAAACGTACGTTTAAACTTCTCAAGTTCTGAACTCAATCTCTTACAGACTGTATTCAGTGGTGTTTCTGGTTGTATCAAACTCTACTACTGTCTGCCTTATTAGTCTTTGCAAGTTGAGCAGTAAACACAGGACTGACAATAAAGTTAAGTTTATAGGGAAAAAAATATGCAGATGGTTGTAACAGACTCTGGAAAGCAGAGTAAGAGTGTAAGATGAGTTGTTCAGTCAGGGGGAGGAGCTGAGTGAGTGTAGAGAGTGGAGATGATCAGCACACTGACATGCTGAGGAGCTTAAACTCAGCGTGTGTTCTTCTCCCAGTCAGTGCAGATCACCATGATCATTTTGACTGTTCTGCTGCTCTCAGCTGTTAAAGGTAAACGTACTGCAGCTTACTAACACTAACATATGGTATAGTAACATTTTAACGTTATTCACGTGTTAGATTTTTGTATTCTGTGTAATTGGTTGATCATTAACACAGTTACTTTAAAAAATGTAGGTAACAGAGCTGAAGACGTCATCACTCCAGACAGAGATGTTGTTTGTGCTGTTGAAGGTCGAAATGTTACACTTTCCTGTAACTACAGTAGAGCTGCTGACAGTCTTCACTGGTATCGACAGTATTCGGGTTCACCTCCACAGTTCCTTATACTGGACTATTCTGGGGTCATTACTGAAGCTCAACCTCCAGTTCCTGGAATATCAATCAATCATGTAAACAAATTAAAGCAAGTGGATCTGGTGATCTCCTCTGCTATAGTCTCAGACTCTGCACTCTACTACTGCGCCCTGCAGCCCACAGTGACAGAAAACCCAGCTACACTGTACAAAAACCCTCTTACTGTAGAAAGAGCTAAAGCTGATAATGTCTCATTATTGTGATGAACCTCAGAACCTGAGCTGTGATCACAGTAATAATGTGAGCTGATGATATTTCATAATGTGGATATCTAGTAGAATCTTAAATGATGTATCAGTGTATCAGTATACACCACATATCAAATTGGATCTTACATCCATTTCTACTTGACAGTTTGAAAATAAGTTGTGTTTTTATTTCTCGATTCTTGTTAATCTACATATATACCTTCAGGACCATCTTTAAGAACATAATGACTAACCTAATTCAGTGCCTATGTCTGTTTTGTCTCAGGTTAAAATATCGTTTTATTAACTTGCAGAGATGTAATGAGGGAAATTATCCACAGGAGGGTGAACTTCATCTAGATTTAACTGAACACTGAAACACTTTAGTTCAGTCTTAAGGAGAAGTTGAAGTAAAGAGAAGAACTGTTTCAAACATGCTGAAGACCCTGTAGCAGACTTTGAATCAAATAATACTTCACTTAAGTCACTGCACTGTCTGGTGTTCTGTGGCTTCAGTTTATCCTTTTAGGTAACACACACAGTAAATCTTCATGTATTTATGAAAAGTTATGTTGCGACTCTTTACCAGGAGGTGGAGCTCTAGAAAAGGAGTAACTGAGCCTCCGTCAGATCAACACTCTGATGAATGAACCCAGTACTGACTCTTCCAGTCATTTTCTCTGTCTGAAGATCAGTCATGATGTTGCTCTCTGTCTTAGTGATCCTTACTCAGCTTAAAGGCGAGTCATGTAGCAGTGCATTTATGCTCCAATGGAATTGAATGAATTTAACCAAAAATCTTGTAGATTGTAGATTCACCTCACACACAGCTATGACATGTCAATTTAAAATCCTCAATTTTCTTTCTTACTAATGTCCATTCTTTCTTTCTTTGTTTCCTTCTTTCTTTATATCTTTCTTCATTAATAGGCAACACTGCTGCAGATGGAATATACTCACTCTCCTCTGAAAAGCATGTATTGGAGGGAGCAGATGTCACTCTCTCCTGTAACTACAGTGCAGCTACAGGAAACAGGTTCCAGTGGTATCACCAGTATCCTGGATCCAGACCAGAATTCCTCCTTTACCTGACGGAGTTTAATAACGCATCTGATTCCGCTCTTCGTCTGACAGCAGAGGTTAAGAAACAGTTTGAGCATGTGGATCTAAAGATCTCTCATACTGTAATGTCAGACTCTGCACTGTACTACTGTGCTCTGCAGCCCACAGTTACAGGAAACTCAGCTACACTGTACAAAAACTGACTTCACTCACACAACATAACATTTTCTACAACAATAGACTAGTAAGTGTAAACAGAGCATTCTGGAAGACGGCCTCATCACACTTTCTTACAACTGAACAAAAGGCTTTCAGAAATGACCCTTGAGGCCTCATTGCCAAGACTTTTACAGTAGAGACAGTGACACTTTACCTAAGAGGATTCATGAGAATTGGATCCACTGAGTCATTCTGATGTCTGATGTGACTGGATCTGTTGAAAAGAGAACAAAAAAAAAAATCTAATAAATTACTGTTGGTGAAATGCAATGCAAAAAGTGAAATGCAAAAAGTAAATGATTATTTAGTGTCATGTGCATCTGTTTCTTTAGATATTGCACCCCTTACTAGTAAAAGGTATCTTAACTGGACTGAAAATCTGTAGATTCTGACTCCTCTGTTTGACATATAACTACGTACGTTTATATTTTTACGTTTATATTTGACTGCGCTAGCGTTTATGTTGCTAGCTGCTATTTTGCTCTAATTTGAAATCACAGACAGATCAGAATCTGTATAACTAACTCAGTTACTCCTCTGTAAACATATAGAAGAGTTTCAGGTTTATTGGGCTGAATTCACAGTCAGGTGGATGACATTGGACATCTGGCACTGAGCGCCTGATTGGAAAATACCATCATATGATCACTACCAGAAAAATTGCAGCTGGGACATTAGGCTATTTAAGCAGCTACACTTCCCTCTGTGATTTTTCAATGCCAGCTCTTTCCATTGAAAGATAAGTGTTGAAATATATTAAAATGGCACATAACATTTAAACAAAGACAAGTAGCCATTTTTGGCAAACGTTTTGACTGCAAACAGAGAGAGCACAGTAGCTAAAGTAATTAGCTGAGTCCAATAGGTTGTGAACAGCTGTGAATCTGTATGAATTTAGTATGAAGCCTTAAAATAACTCACTGAGTGTTCAGTGCTGAAAGAGATCCAGGTTAACCTACTAAACATGTTTAATGTCCGTGACCTTCGATCCCTCAGGTGGCACTGCATTAAAAACCGACATCATTCTGTAATGGATATTCCCACATGGGCTCAGGAACACTTCAGAAAACCATTGTCAGTGAACACAGTTCGTCACTCCATCTACAAGTGCAAGTTAAAACTCTGCCATGCAAAGCGAAAGCCACATAACAACACCCAGAAACACTGCCGGCTTCTCTGGGCCCAAGCTCATCTGAGATGGACTGAGGCAAAGTGGAAAAGAGTCCTGTGGTCTGACGAGTCCACATTTCAAATTGTTTTTGGAAATCATGGATGTCGTGTCCTCCGGGCCAAAAAAGAAAAGGACTGTCCAGATTGTTATCACCACAAAGTTCAAAAGCCAGCATCTCTGATGGTGTGGGGGTGTGTTAGTGCCCATGGCATGGGTAACTTGCACATCTGTGAAGGGACCATTAATGCTGAAAGGTACATACAGGTTTTGGAGCAACATATGCTGCCATCCAAGCAATGTCTTTTTCAGGGACATCCCTGCTTATTTCAGCAAGACAATGCCAAGCCTCATTCTGCTCGTGTTACAACAGCGTGGCTTCATAGTAAAAGAATGCGGGTACTAGACTGGCCTGCCTGCAATCCAGACCTCTCTCCCATTGAAAATGGCGCAAAATATGACAACGGAGACCCCAGACTGTTGAGCAATTGAAGTTGTACATCAAGCAAAATGGGAAAAAATTCCACCTACAAAGCTTCAACAATTAGTGTCCTCAGTTCCCAAACGCTTATTGAGTGTTGTTAAAAGGAAAGGTGATGTAACACAGTGGTAAACATGCCCCTGTCCCAACTTCTTTGGAATGTATCCCAGGCATCAAATTCAAAATGAGTGAATATTTGCAAAAAACAACAAAGTTTATCCGTTTGAGCATTAAATATCTTGTCTTTGTAGTGTATTCAATTGAACATATGTTGAAAAGGATTTGCAAATCATCATATTTAATTTTCATGTTTTACACAATGTCCCAACTTCATTGGAATTGGGGTTGTATTTTATGTGTGTGTGTGTGTGTGTGTGTGTGTGTGTGTGTGTGTGTGACTCTACTGTGTGAGCCACTATGACATCACAATCAACCATCATACACAAACATGCAGTTCTAAACAATAAGCCCACAAATCAACCTGTCAGCTTCATGTTACAATCAACTTACAAACCAGATATTCAGTATTCAACCCTAAACACAAACAAATGATTAAGACATCACAATATAAAAACACCAATGCAACATATTTCCTGTGTAATTTCAAGACCACCCTTAAACTGTTTTTAATATTGTTGTTTAAAAAACAGTAACATAAGCCGGTGCAGGACTTTATGGCCTCAATTGCCACTCCTGAAAAAAATTTCAATTCTCAATCTGGACTGACATTTGGAATGGATTGTTGTGGAGTTTGAGACCTCCCACAAATCATAAGCCTTTCATTCAGGCATTCAGAATCTTTCAAAACTTATATAAATCTTCCTTGGGTAAGATAACTACCACAAGCCATAAACACCATGAGTACACAGAGGTTCAAACCTTGACTATTTTTGAAGCGTTTTATGAGATTCTGTGTGGAAACAACATCAAGACCATTTAGAGCAAGTTTTAAAAAAGTATATATGTACCAAGTCCAGTTGTGAAATTTTCTCGCTACTTAATATTACCTAAGTACTTATTATAACAACATGGAAGCGACTGGGAATGACAGTAACTCAGCCACGAAGTGATAGGCCACATAAAATGACAGAGCCGGGTTGGCAGATGCTGAGGCGCATAGTGCGCAGAGGTTACCAACTTTCTGCAGAGTCAATCACTACAGCCCTCCAAACTTCATGTGATCTTCTGACTGCACTGACAGCTTAAACACTACTAACTCCATCTGATCATATTCACAATGAAGAAAAACCTCCTCATCATCCTCATCATCACATCAGGTGCTCACTGTGAAGATGTGCTTAAAAATATTTGAAAGTTTCTCTTTTATTCTACATTTGACATTTCTTTCTACTTTTCTTTCAGGTGTGTTTGGGGCTGATCAAATTGGACCAAATGATCAGGAGACTGATGTTTTTAGAAAAGAAGTAGAATCTGTTATACTGAAATGCTCTTATGAAACATGTAGTGAGAATGCTGTGCTGTACTCGTCCAGAGAGTCTCCTAACAGTCCAATTGAAGACTCTGGGTTTGGCGGTTGCCAGAAGAACGGTACTTGTCTGACTGCATTGTGCTAAATGTGAAGTTTGGTGGAGGGGGGATTATGGTGTGGGGTCGTTTTTCAGGAGTTGGGCTTGGCCCTTTAGTTCCACTGAAAGCAACTCTTATTGCTTCAGCAGACCGAGAGATTTTGGACAATTTCATGCTCCCAACTTTGTGCTAACAGTTTGGGGACGGCTCCTTCCTGTTCCAACATGACTGCGCACCAGTGCACAAAGCTAGATCCATAAAGACATGAGTGAGTTTGGTGTGGAGAAACTTGACTGGCATTCACAGAGTCCTGACCTCAACCCGATAGAACATCTTTGGAATGAATTAGAGCGGAGACGGTGAGCCAGGCCTTCTCGTCCAACATCAGTGTCTGACCTCACAAATGTGCTTCTGGAAGAATGGTCAAAAATTCAAATAAACACATTCTTAACTCTTCCTTTGACATATATATATATATATATATATATATATATATATATATATATATATATATATATATATATATATATATATAATGAACTTTGATGTATATATTGAATGAACATTGATATACATGGAGCGAACAAATGAATAACATAATTCATAAAATGTTTTGATCAGACACAGAGGGACTTTTGGGGTTGTGTGTGTTCTAGCCTTGGACCTCCCCCACCCGGTAAACAGACTGTTTATGTTGTTATGTTGTTGTTCTTCAGTTACAGTGTGTGTGTGTGTGTGTGTGTGTGTGTTTACTGAGTCCAGCTCGGGGTTAGTTAAGAGTGTGTTTGTGTTTGCTGACCATCAGAAGAAAGAGTAGGGCTAGGAGTGACCTACCTCAATTTCAGTTGCTTTTCAAGTGGCATTGTTTTCCCTTGCTCTCAATAAAAGAGCATTTTTCAAACAGAAATGATGGCTTCATCTGACTCTTCTTCTGCACCATGTCAAATTATGTACATATTGAAGCTCCACCCATCTGTAGCTTCACATCATATATCAGCCACTATCAGATCACTCTAGATAATCTCAGGATCACTGTGTATATACACTGGTCACTTTATCAGAATTCCCTTCCTTTAAGCTCCACCTGCAGTTTGTTAATGGCCATTTATTGATGCACAGTTTTTGTTGTCCATCCTCAACCCTTCAATAGCGACTTTCATTCAATATATATCAAAGTTCATTCCATAAATATCAGTTCATTCAACATATATGTGTAGCAATTGAATTTCATTCATGAAATGCATTCACATACTTATAGACTAAGTACTTGGTTAATAGTTATTGGAAATAAATGGAACTTTAATTTGCCACTAGGCACTGCTTTGGTCAACATAGCTGAGTCCTCTGCTAAAAGGCGCAAATTTGCTTATCAGTCATGGCAGAAAGAGCTTGGGAGTTGGTGGCATCGCTTCTCAACGACAGGAGGTTTATAGACACTATTGCAAATGCGTGTAGTAGTAGTGCTCCTAACGCACAGGCGTCATTTGTTCATGTAGAAGATGAAGTTCGTTTGCTTTTCAATGCCTGGTCCAAATGCATGTAGCGTTATTCACACCACCAGTGATTTCAACCTACACCTGAGTGGCATGTCCTGCCCACCGCCACCGCCTGCCCAGTCGTATAATTTAAGGCGTCTGCCGAGGGTTAAGGTCGGAAAACAAACAAGGTAAGCTATCTGTGTTACAAGACACGACACTGACACTTGTTTTATGCCCCTATTAAAGGAAAAAAGGTCCTATTCTGCCAAAGTTATGCTAGCTAGGTTAGCACACTTGCTATTCAGCTTGCTTCATGTCAACAAACTGTCAAAGAAATTGTAATTGTAGAAATAGCAATCGACATGTCAACATAACTATTTTGGTCTGAACGTTGTGGTCATATAGTGCTTGATAACTGTAACCTGCCCTGCCCTCAAAGCGTTTATAGCCTTATAATGCATTGGTAAGCGTTTTATAGCATCAGGGGTTTGTGAACTGACCGTGTCGAAAGCATTTTTAAGGAATAACTTACTGTAAATCACTGAGGCGAAGTGAGAAGAGTAAGAGTAAATTATTCAGGATTAACTAATGCATCTGCCAGCATAAGAATGTAATAACGAAGGCCTTTTCAGCTAACGTTCATGTTTTACTATGCATGATAAAAGTTAATAAGTGTAGGGCTACTAAAGCTGATCCACTGATTTATGTTCACGCAGTTCATACAGTTACTTATGTAGCCTGTATGCTAATGCCAATGTAAGTTGTTTATTTGTGAGAAAATGGGGGTATATCACAAAGCAGAATTCCACAGTTTACTAGCTAAGGTCGCTTAGATAACTTAAGACCAAATATTAGGTTTGTCCAAGAGGAATGTTCCTCAGCTCTTTTCCTGATGGACAGGCTTGATGTTGGGCTTAAATTGTCTGTGTAAACTGAGAAAGCCTACTTTGTGAAATACACCCTATTACTCTAATACAATCAACATTGTTCAGACATGTACCACTATTCTTTCTCACCAGTAGGTGGCAGAATTCACAACAGCATATATCAAATAGCCACAGAGTCTCCCATGATTCTATTAATGTGAATATCTGTGAAACTACGCCAGAAATATTATTGTAAAGGTATTTTTTTACAACCTAAAATCATTTTCATACTTTTTTCAGCTGAGCTGCTAAATTAACACACAAATATATTAAAATAGTTTTGTACTATTTGAATTGCAAAAATAGTGTTTATGCCTTTTATCTGGTTATTTGGGGTAAATGTAAAGTTTTTTCATGTATTAATTTTGTAGATATTGTTATGTCAGTTTGGTGTGTACTTATAGAATTATTGTTTGAAGAGTAGTACATACACAAGTAAACTTTGTAAGGACCATTGTGTGATTCTGGTAATGTGAATATGTCTGTGACAAAGCATCTGTGTATTTACAGGCACATTACTTTTCAGGAGAACAAACACAAATTTATGATAAAGAGTCAGCATTTAATCAGTAACAATCTGAACAGGTAACCATTCACTTTGGTAGGGCACAGACATTATAAATGATTCTAGGGCTGTCACGATTACATTATTTAAAAACTATGACCTTGATGAATCAGCTTAATTATTCATTTACAGCTTGAATACTGAATACTGGGACATCAATTGGTCTTAATAAATTAAGTTGTTCCTGCTTATTGACTCATTACTTTCCATAAGATCAATAATTGTTGGTTAAAGTACCTTCACTAGAAAGTGTAAACAGCAAAACATTTCCATAAGACCCATTTTGTCTCTTGGTGAGCAATTTTTGCCTCTCCTTTTGTGAATTGTATTTGCTTAATCCAAGTTCATAAGCTAATTGACCTTTTTTTCCAATGTCAGTCTAATTCGATTACTGTATGCTGATGTTACAATAAAGTAAAATGCTATGAAACGGTGAGGGTTGAACCTTGTAATCAGTTTGCTTTCTCATGCAATACATCAAGCGGTTTTCTGTGCCATTGTAATGCAGTGCTGCATTGTGCTAACAGGTCATTTTTTCCTCTGAATTTTTATTTATTTATTTTTTTACTGCTTTTTTGAAAAATAGATGTGTTCAAGGTTCTTCTCAGCTCAAGACTTTTACAAAGGAGGTTGTGCTTCTTCCAGACAACACCACTATCCCTTGTGCCACGACAATCAATTAAAGCCTGGTTGTTTGATAATGGCCATGTGAAATCTGCAGTAGAATTTAACATTCAGTGGAGTGAGTCAGAGGTGATGTCTACAATTCGGAGGGCTTTTTAGCCACATGTTGATGGCTGTAGGTGAGTGTGTAAAATGTTAACTTACTTAAACCATGAATAAAATCTCACTGCTTGCTGTATATTTGTCACTAACTTTAATATCTGGTTGTGTTATTGCAAACTTTCTCATTAATCTGAGTGTGTAGTTTGCAGTTACTAAAGTGTTGCCACAGCAAACTTGTGAAACCATCTCTAGCACCCCATCAAGAAATGAGTGGGCATATGTTAAAGTAGGTTTTCAACCAACGCTCAGTATATGTGCAGCCTGACAAAGTACTGCTTGTATCTGTGAGTTGGCCATTATTTCAGTATGTTTATTTATCAATGCTGCCTTGTATAGTTAATTAAATTATCCATTTATTAATTTCATTCAGACATTTAATTTCATTCATGTCAGATTTAGACAAAGAGACAACTAGATCAAATCAAATCAAATCATATTTATTTGTATAGCGCTTTTTACAACGGATGTTGTCACAAAGCAGCTTTACAGAATTTCGGAAAAGACAAAGTTTTAACAGGACTGTAAGAATGTACAACATTTTCTCCTTTCATCAGGCGAAGTTCCATCAACTTTCAAGACTGCAAGAAAACTTCCCATCTTGAAGAAACCCATGCTTGACAGCTCTGATGTCAACAACTACAGACTGGTATCACTTCTTTCTTTCCTTTCAAAAATTCTTGAATGTGCAGTCTATAATCAACTTTCTCTCTTTCTCACACAGAACCAGCTCCACGACTCCAACCAGTCTGGCTTCAAATCAGCACACTCAACAGAAACTGCCCTCTTAGCAGTGACTGAGAAACTATGCCAAACTATCATCTGTCCTGATCCTTCTTGATCTCTCAGCAGCTTTTGACACAGGCAACCATATGATCCTTCTGGACATCCTCACCAACCTTGGAATCACTGGCTATGCGTGGAAGTGGTTCAAGTCCTATCTGGAGGATCGCTCTGATCAGGTAACATGGAGACTTTCACATCCTCTCCATGCAGGCTCTCTACTGGTGTCCCACAAGGCTCGGTGCTCAGTCCTCTTCTCTTTTCTCTTTACACTAGGACTCTTGGGGATGTAATATTCTCATGGCTTCTCTTATCATTGTTATGCTGATGACACTCAACTAATGTTTTCTTTCTCACCCTCTGACACACAGGTTTCCAGTCGCATCTCAGCATGTCTGTCTGACATCTCTTCATGGGTGGCAGCTCATCCCTGAAGCTCAATCCTAGCAAGGCTGAGCTGATATCATGATCCTCATCCGATCCTTCCTCACCCAAGAGGCTGCCCAGGTGCTAGTGCAGTCTCTTGTCATGTCATGGCTTGACTACTGCAACTCGCTCTTGGCTGGTCTTCCCATGCAGTCCATCAAGCCTCTGCAACTCATTCAGAATGCGGCAGCACAGCTCGTCTTCAATCTGCCCAAGTTCAGCCACGTCACCCCACTGCTGCGCTCCCTTCACTGGCTTCCTGTAGCTGCACGCATCAGATTTAAAAATCTAATGCTTGCCTACAAAGCCACAAATGGACCAGCCCCTACCTACTTGATTTCAATGGTGAAATCTCGAACTGTACCACGAGCCCTTTGAGCTTCGAGTACAGCTTGGCTTGACCCGCCATCCTTCAAGGCACGTGGAAGACAAGCGTCGAGCGTTCTCTGTACTGGCCCCCAAGTGGTGGAATGAACTCCCCCTGGCTGTCCGAACAGCAGAGTTTCTTGCTGTCTTCAAACGCAGACTGAAGACTCATCTCTCTACACAGCACTTAAATGAGCATTGAATTAAGTATTGTTTGCAATATATTGTGCTCCACTTGTATATCATATTTTATTGTATTGCACTGTTTTGTAGTTTACTTTATTGTTGAATGCACTGTGTATTGTAGTTTATTGTATTGCATTGCATGGTGCTGCATGGCACAGAGTTCTGTGCTCAACTGTATTCCTTTTTCTGGGTATCTACACTGACTTTTGTATCTAGCAGTACCTGAGCTCAGGACTGTCTTTTTCTGTAACCTATTGGTAACTAGCAAAGATACTTTCTCTAGATAGACAAAGCACATTTCGTCACCATGGTGACGGGTGCAGCGATGTAAACAGACCAGCAGCGTCAGGTTGTTTACTGTAAATTAATGATTTCCCGGACACGATCAGCCGCTGGATCCGCGCTGGGTCGACGGTAAACGGCCCACATCAACTCCAGCGAACAACAACGATACTGATTCTTCATGTATTCGGGGCTGCGGCCTTCGAAAGTCCCACTTTCCTGAGAAATGTTCTTTCAGAGGAGCTCTGAGGAGCCTCCTCAGACGCGAGCTGCCAGGTGCCTGTGCTGCCTCGTTATATCAAACTAATACAGGCCTCTGTAAGACTAAAAGCCATTAAAGCTGTTAAAGCACTTCTGGGTCCTTCTACAGAAACGCCCAGCACTCAGAGACACATTACCCTTTTACAACACAGTAGGGTTAGGGTTATTTATTTATTTATTTATTTATTAAATTAAGTTATATTTTAAAATAAAGCAATAAGTTAACAGTTACACCTTCTTGAGCCGTTAATTTAACAATATTGGTTTTTAAATCGATTATCTAGAACTCCAAGCACCACAGAAGAGCTTGTCCCCACAGTCATGTGTAAGGGGTGACGCCGTATTTTGAAGATTAAAAAACACATTTTTCTGCATTTATAACGGCAATAATCTAAACCTGACTGTGGAATGTAGAAATTAAATGACATTGAAGAAAACATGATGAATAAACACGATAAAATATGCAATGAAAGACGTTTCTCAATGTGCAATTGCAAAGAATTTAGGGATTTCATCATACAGTCCATAATATCATCAAAAGATTCAGAGAATCTGGAGAAATCTCTGCAAGTAAGCGGCAAGGCAGAAAACCAACATTGAATGCCCGTGACCTTCCATCCCTCAGGCGGCACTGCATTAAAAACCGACATCATTCTGTAACGGATATTACCACATGGGCTCAGGAACACTTCAGAAAACCACTGTCAGTGAACACAGTTCGTCGCTCCATCTACAAGTGCAAGTTAAAACTCTGCCATGCAAAGTGAAAGCCATATATCAACCATACCCAGAAACGCCGCAGGCTTCTCTGGGCCCAAGCTCATCTGAGATGGACTGACGCAAAGTGGAAGAGTGTCCTGTGGTCTGACGAGTCCACATTTCAAATGTTTTTTGGAAATCACGGACGTCATGTCCTCTGGGCCAAATAAGAAAAGACTGTCCAGATTGTTATCAGCGCAAAGTTCAAAAGCCAGCCTCTCTGATGGTATGGGGGTATGTAAGTGCCCATGGTATGGGTAACTTGCACATCTGTGAAGGCACCATTAATGCTGAAAGGTACATACAGGTTTTGGAGCAACATATGCTGCCATCCAAGCAACGTCTTTTTTAGGGATGTCCCTGCTTATTTCAGCAAGACAATGCCAAGCCACATTCTGCATGTGTTACAACAGGGTGGCTTCGTAGTTAAAGAGTGCGGGTACTAGACTGGCCTGCCTGCAGTCCAGACCTGTCTCCCATTTAAAATGTGTGGCGCATTATGAAGTGCAAAATACGACAACGGAGACCCCGGACAGTTGAGCTACTGAAGTTGTACATCAAGCGAGAATGGGAAAGAATTCCACCTCCAAAGATTCAACAATTAGTGTCCTCAGTTCCCAAATGCTTATTGAGTGTTATGTAAACACGGTAAACATGCTCCTGTCTCAATTTCTTTAGAACGTGTTGCAGTCATCAAATTCAAAATGAGTGAAAATTTACAAAAAACTATGAAGTTTATCCGTTTGAACATTAAATATCTTGTCTTTGTAGTGTGTTCAATTGAATATAGATTGAAAAGGATTTGCAAATCATCGTATTCTGTTTTTATTTCTGTTTTACACAACATCCCAACTTCATTGGAATTGGGGTTGTAACTGTCCTGCATTTTGATCTTCCACAAAGACAGAAAGCTCAGTGGAGCAGCTCCCCAGAGCAGGAGTTTCCTGTTGTAGCTTCTCATAACTGCACTCACTTCAGAGAGACTCACACTAACACACAGATCAGCATTAGAGCACTGAGAGCTTAAACACACTACTGACTCCATCTGATCATATTCACAATGAAGAGGAACCTCCTCATCATCCTCATCATCACATCAGGTACTGACTGTGAAGATGTGCTTAGAAATATTTAAACAATGACATTTTATTATAATTTCAAGTAATCTCTGTTCTACTTTTCTTTCAGGTGTGTTTGGTGCTGATCAAATTGAACTATCAAAAGATCAAAAGACTGATGTTTTTAAAAAAGAGGGAGAATCAGTTACACTGAAATGCTCTTATGACTCAAGTAGTGAAGTTGTCTATCTCTACTGGTACAGACAGTATCCTAACAGAGCTCTACAGTATTTACTGTATAGAGGGGCTCGATCACGGAGTGGTAATAGTAACACTGCAGACAGAAGATTTGAGTCTACTGCAACCAGAATATCCACTGAACTCAGAACAACAGAACTAAGACTGTCAGATACAGCTCTCTACTACTGTGCTCTTAGAGTTGGAGCCCAGTGATACAAAGTCTCAGAGACGCTTTACAAAAACTCACACACCATCTGTTTGCTTTGAACACAAGTAGATCAAAGTAACATTCAAACCACAATGTATTATCTGTTATTACACTCTCTCTGAAATGGCTGTGGTAAGAAAAACAAAAAAAATTAGCTGCTTTTTTGGTGGGACAAGGTTTCCCATTGTCAGCAGCTAAAAGAACAATACATATCTTGGCCGTGGAGTTCACAGACCTTTACAAGGCCAGGGGCTGTGTTGTTTGAAAAGAATAATAATAATATTCTAACAACAACAACAACAACAATAATAATAATTAGTATTATTATTAGTAGTAGTAGTAGTAGTAGTATTTTCTGTAACAGGGAGCGAGGAGGCAGATGCATGTGCTGAGATAAGCAAGATTTTTTAAGAGTAAATCCAAAATCAGGGTCGAGACAGTCCAGGGTCATAGAGCCAACATGGATAGATCGGGGGGCAGACATGACATAAACCAGAATACAACAGAGCAAACAGAACATCCAACACAGCATATAACAACTAACAAAGACCAACACAAAGACCAGCGAAAACAAAGGGCAAACACAGGGCTTAAATATGACACCGGGAAGACGAGGGACAGGTGAAAACAATCAGGGGCGGGGTTACAAAACAAGGGGCAGGACTACGGATACCAAAACAATGAAGCACGTGGACTATACCAAAACACAAACACGTACAGGACTGGGAGGGGCCAATCATGACATTTTCAGTATTTGAAAATTAGAATATATTAAAATTATACTCAAAGTTACTCTGTTCTTCTAAGCAGATCTGTTATTCTGTAAGCAGATCAAATTCTAAATTGAATGTGAATGTTCGAGTAATTTTTCTTTTTGCAGGAATCAAGAAAAGACCTAATCCTAAAAATACCCTTTTAAATAAACAGTTAAAATGTAATATTAAAATTCCCAGGCTAATTACACACTAAGGCTTATTAATCAGCCTTCAACTACAACTACAGGGACTCCAATGCAAACTTGAAATATTTGTAAGGGGGAGCGAGGAGGCGGACGCACACGCTGAGATAAGCGAGATTTATTAGGGGCAAATCCAGGGTCGTGGTCAAAACAGTCCAGGGTCAATGAGCCGACACGTACAGATTTAGGGTATGACATGACACGGACCAGAACCAACACAAACAAAGACCAGGTACACAGATACAAAGACTGGCAAACGCAAGGGGCCAACACAGGGCTTAAATTACATGGAACAACGAGGGACAGGTGAAAACAATCAGGGGCGGAGTTACACAACCAAAACAGAGCACATGGACAGGACTGGGAGGGGCCAACCGTGACAATATTCTTATGTTATAAAAGTTTGTAATAAAACTGGCCTTTAAAGGGGTCAATTAGATTATAGCTTGCTTGTCATTCAACTATTATTATTAGAAAGTGATAAACACTGCCTTCATCTTTTCCGACTAGTTTTTGCAACCGTTTTGGAAAAGGTACTGGAAAAAAAGGCAGTAAATATCAAAACTTTCTTGATTCACCTATAGACTTGATAGTCATTATCCAAAGTCGAATCAAAGGTATGTGTTAAAGCTATAAAACTTATCTTTAAAAAACACAACACATGCACACACACATGCACACACCCTAGCAAACCCCTAGCACTCTCTAGATACAACCTAGCAATGGTGTAGAAACATTTTAGCAATTACTTGCGTGACATGACTCTGTGTTGTACTTGAAGTGAGAGGTTGTACAGGTTGAAATTTTATTTCCACTTTAAAAATGACTTAGGTCAGCATTAGACCAATATTGTGTCTCACTTAAATTTAGAAACAAGTCCTTAAACAGACTGTCTGAGTTATTTAGTTCTCCCCTTAGAGAACTGTATTATATAACCTAAAGAGAATCATAAGCATTAGAGCCTGTTTAGTTCAGTGAGATTTGCCCAGTAATCATTGTACGCCTGGAACAACGTGTCCCCTTAAATAACATATTGAAGTCATCAATTTTGAATATCACCCTGTGTTTCTAATATAGTCAGTCATAAGAAATGTATCACCCATATCACTGAGCCTAATTTCAAAGTCTGAATTGTGGACAAATGAGATGCCTGTTTATTAGCCAAATTACCTTGCGTGCTCATGTGTCTGAACAGCGTTTAAGTTTATAGATAAGTCTAAGACCTGAATATCACAGTTTAATAAATGTTCGCTAACGACACAAATACCAAACTCTACTAACAACCCACAGAAGACTCACACGTTATCAGTTGTATTTCAGAACCCACCACCCCATCATGTAGAGTGACAGATGGTCATCGTACCCACCCAGAGAGAGAGAGGCCAGTTGTGATCTCTTTCACTCCTGGTCACAGACAGCTGTAGTAATGCTACTTCTTTCAGTTTTAATAAAACAAGCTTTAATAATGCAAACTCTAACATCACTAGAGTGACATACAATGAAAGCTTTATTTAAACACAAGAATACGAACGTATCTGGATATTGATGCTACATTTGAAAAGGGTTAGTGTAAACCTGCCATATCTGCACTAAATCATGATCCAATATCCACAATAAGTAGCTGCATGCTGTATTTACACCATTACATTTACTTAGGTAACTCTCTGAATGAACTGTACTTAGAAAAGTCATTTTAGAAGATAATTTATATTCTTCAGTTTATGGCAGTTTCCTATTTGGGTTACTCTACTAAGTTGTATGTGTCATATTAAAGCTATATGGGTTTTTGCTTGTACGACTTCTGGATGTTATTGTAAAAAGCGAATCTGAAAATTTGAATCAATACAAAAACAACACTTTTTAGAAATTGAATTTTGAGAGACTGTAGATCATCATCTGTACATTTTAGTTACAGATTTAATATTACTTTATTGCAAACCCTAATTCAGTTTCAGTTAGAATTCAGATTTTTTATTTCAAATTCAAATTTCTAATGACATGAATCTCAACTCCATCTCATTAGCTGTGGAAAATACCCAGCACTGAATCATATGCTGTTTTGATGTGAACGTTCTTTTCATTCACAGAGGCATAATTACAGGAATCTTCCAGCAGAGGGCAGATTTATTTAAGAAATTCTTTAAGAACTGACAGATGTTGTCATGTGTTCCTGTTTTAGGGGAAACTGAAGTAACATGAAGCACACACAGCAAAACTGAGCTATAATCAACTGCTGTTCAGACATGGCATGCCTTGGTGGATGGTGGCTTCTTTTTCTCATGTTAGGTAAGATACATACAACTAATGCAGCACTTTTTATGCAAAAAAGTTACATCTCCAAACATACAGTGGAAAAAGGGTTTAATTTTCTAAATGAATCCTTAAACCTAATTTTTAAAAATCTTATTGATGATATATGATTTATCTCTTCAGCAGGCAACACGTCTGGTGAGGGAATAAAACCAAGTTCTTCCACTGTTAATGTCCTAGAGGGAGATTCTATAACTTTGTCCTGCAAATACAATGGATCTACTGCAACTGATGAACTGCTGTGGTATCGTCAGTATTCCAGATACAGACCTGAGTTCCTGATCTTGGTCAATGAAGCTAACTTTACACAAAAAGCTGTTCCTCCAGTTGCAGGAGTGTCTGCGAAAGTAAATGAACAGAAAAACCACGTGGATCTGTTGATCTCCTCTGCTGCAGTATCAGATTCTGCACTCTACTACTGTGCTCTGAGGCCCACCATGACAGGAAACCATGAAACACTGTACAAAAACTCTTTGGCACTCAGAACTCAGAAGCATTTAAGAAGGTTTCTGTCTTGTTTAATCCCATGCCACATGTGTGCTCAATCCTGGTCCTGAAGATCTACCACCCTCACTCAAGCTTGCATGTACCATGTCACGTCCCACCTCAGTACACTATGGATCATATACAGCTCATCTTTAACCAAAATGTAGTGTAACTGACGTGTGACGTCTGGTGTCAAATTTAGCTCTTCAGATCAGATTTTCTTCATCTCTCAATGTAGCGTCATGATTTGTTTTCTTTTTTAACACACAATGTGATTTGGACAGTGTCATTTTGGTTAGTTATTTAGAAAGTAAGCCAACTTGCTTAATTTAGTAAACAATTAAGCTGCTCAGGGACTGAAATAGCCAGATCTTATTAAGTTCAGTCATTTGATCTGACTCACTGAGAAGAACTACAACAACCACATAGTCAGTATTTCCAGAATTTCCACTGATTTTCATAAACTCATAATTACACTCATAATGACGCGCATGCGTGGAGCAGCGTTTAGAGTAACCGTTACCATGACAGCGAACATCCCGTGAGGTCCAGTCGTGTTGAACGGAATAAACCTTTCGCTATGACGCGACGCGCATGCGCAGAACGTACTCACACGTTCCGTTTGGAGTGTAATCGGATTCAGGCGTTTACACGACTAATATTCTTCTATTTAACGGGTTATTTTGAGGTTTACCCACCTCGTTCAATCAGACAGAAATTGTATTCCGAATGGCCTCAATCGGACTAGACCATTCCGATTAAGGTGTTTACATGGACGTATTCTATTCCGATTGAGCTATTATTCGGATTATTAACGCATTATTAGGCTGCATGTAAACGTGGCTAATGAGTAGCCACGTTTACATGCTGTTTACAATGCTGTAGCACTGTGGTATGACACTACATGTTTTTAATGAAGTCCAACTTTGTGTAATTTATTTTTGTTTGCGCAGGACTGTGAAGTCCTATAGGCTGTGACTGAATACAACTTCAGCACAATTGAAGTTTTATGTAGTTTTTATTTTCCTTTGTTACACATATCTGAGCTGAGACACATTAGTATGAGAGTACATGTCTTATATGTGAGACTACAGCTCCCCAGTCTATTACAAATCCAATTTTGTGTTTTGTAGGTTCAGTATTACTGCCTAGTATGTGAGTGAATAAAACTCCCTTACAGTTTTCTCTTGTCCCAGCAGTTTTTAATGTAAGTACATTTAGCATAAAATGAGTTCACCATTTCAATTGTAACATTTCACTTAAAAATCCTTATTTTCTACAACATTTACACAGATTTAAAAAAAAATGTGATTAATTGTGATTAACTATATGAAATTCTGAGATTAATCCAATTAAAATTTTTAATCATTTGACAGCCCTAATATATATATATATATATATGGAAAGAAACTTGAGAATATGGAATGAAATCTGACATCATCGAGGCACTTGCTGCACCGTCTTGTGTTTTCGATGTGTGAGATTCTTTACGGATGCAGCCAGAAAGTTGCTTTGAGTGAGTCAGCAGGAAATCTAGTAGCAGCAATCCTAAATAGTGAGGAGTTAATACCCTGGTGAATGCATGCGCAAGCCAAAATAGTACTGGTAACCATATTTAATACTGTTCTACTGATTAAGTTCAGTCACTGTTTTACTCTGAAAGGCTGAATGCAGTGAACTTTACAGGCCAGACAGTTAACATTAATCAGGCAAATGTTAACGCAGACAGAAAAAGCAAACATTCTTCATTTTCAAGGCGGGTTAATGTAAAGAAATTTTAAGATCATAAAATTTTCACACACTGTGCACCATGAAAAAGTATTCACACCCGATTTCCTTTATTTTTGCTGGTTTGTCACATCAGATAAAGATAAAGACAACATGATTAAACACAAGAAGCAGCTTTTAAATGATTAATCTATTCATTGAAGATAAAGATTTCAAAACCTGTATCACCCATATGAAAAAGTAATGGTTGTGGAACCATTGTCGGAAACACACACACACACACACACACACACATATTTTCTAAGCCGCTTCTCCCTCAGAGTTGCAGGGGGGTGCTGGAACCTATCCCAGCGGTCATCAGGCGGAAGGCAGGATAGACCCTGGACAGGTGCACTGAAGACATTGCACCAAAAATCAATGTCAGATCATTTCCCAACCAGAAACCCTGGATCAATGCTGAGGTTCAAGGCAAACTAAGAGCTCGGGCTGCCACCTACAACTCTGGTGATCCGGCTAGCTACAAGAAGGCCAGATATGACCTTCAAAGAACCATCAAGCAGGTCAAAAGGAGCTACAGGGACAGAGTGTCCAGCTATCTTGGCTCTGATCTCAGACGTATGTGGAGTGGCCTGCTGCACCTATCACTGACTACAAAGAAGGTGTGATCTGTGATAGGGGCTCTTCCTCCTCACTTGCAGATGAACTCAATGCTCATTATGCTCATTTTGAGGCAACTAACACCTCACCTGCTGAAGAACTCCCAGTAGATGAGGAGAGCTGTGCTCTAGCCATTCCCCTATCTGAGGTGGTAAGATCCTTCAGGACAGTTAACCCATGCAAGGCACCCGGTCCTGACGGCATCCACAGCCGGGTGCTTAAAGCATGTGCCAACCAGCTGGCTGAGGTTTTCACTGACATCTTTAACCTCTCCTTAAGACTGTCAGTGATTCCCAAGTGCTTTAAGGAAACCACAACTGTTCCTGTCCCCAAGAAATCGTCTGTCACCTGCCTGAATTACTGCCACCCTGTTGCACTGACATCTACAGTCAAGAAATGCTTTGAGCGTCTGGTCAAAGCTCACATCTGCTCAACGCCCTCCTGTACTCCCTGTATACACATGACTGTGTAGCCAAACACACTTCTAACATCATCTTCAAATTTGCTGATGACACCACCATCCTAGGCCTCATCACTGATGGAGATGAAACAGCCTACAGAGACAAGGTCAGCGCTCTGTCAGAGTGGTGCCATGACAACAATCTCTGGCTCAACATCAGCAAAACAAAGGAGATGATCGTGGACTACAGGAAGCTGCAGAGGGGTGGTCACTCTCCCCTATCCATTAATGGAGCCGAAGTGGAGAGAGTCAGCAGTGTGAAGTTTCTCGGCGTACAGCTCACTGATGACCTCACTTGGACCCACCACACAAAGACTATTGTGAGATCTGCCCGTCAGCGTCTCTTCTTCCTGCGTAGGCTTAGGAAGTTTGGTCTGCATCCTCAGATCCTCACTAACTTCTACAGGTGCACCATAGAGAGCATCCTCATGGGCTGCATTACTGTCTGGTATAGCAGCTGCACTGCCTGTGACCACAAGGCCCTTAGAGAAGTGGTGAGGATGGCAGAAGCCATCATAGGCAACAGACTACCAGCCTTACCGCACATCTACCAGTCCCGCTGCCTCAGGAAAATCAAAAAGATACCGTCAGACAGCGGTCACCCAGCACACAGCCTGTTCACCATCCTGCCATCAGGCAGGAGATTTCACAGCATCCAGGCTAGTACAACCCGGCTAATGAACAGTGTCTGCCCACAGGCTGTCAGGCTTCCTAATACGCTCAAGTCACAAGTCACTTTTAATGTACAGTATATTGTCTCTGTGTCTTGTGTGTATTGTGTCTATATTTAGTGTATAATTTCTCTAGATATTGTGTAAATTTAATATATTTCTTTTTTTAACATATATTTTACTTTCTGTAGAGTGATTATCTGAGCCTCAACACAAGCATTTCAATGCATGAATGTTCTGACATGTTGTGCAAATAACAAATAAACTTGAAAACATTGCCAGCAGCAACTGCAGTCAAACAATCGCGATAACTTGTAACGAGTCTTTTTTACACCATTGTGGAGGTATTTGGACTCTGTAATTTGGCTACACTGGAGGCTTTTCAAGCACGAACTGGTGTAAGGTCTTAAGATGGGATTCAAGTCAGGACTTTGACGCGTTTGGTGAAGATCAGCTAGATTGGTGGGCTGGATCCGCATAACCTACAACTCTCCAGAGTTCCGAACATTCCAGTGTGTGATATTTTACAATAACTAATAAAAGTGGCTACCAAAGCTCATTAATAATAAACCCATGCATAAAAATCAAGCTCAGCTTAGTTTCTCATTTGAATTTTCCGTTCCACCTTAAATGTTGCTGCAGTTACTCTGAGGTGCCTTAAATGTAGAATGAATTTAAAAGTGACGAATACGAAGCCACATCAGCTAAATAAATACATCAGTTTACCTCAATAAATAATCCTTGATCAACAAATGACCTCAGACTTTTGCTCGGAGACGTTTACTGAGCAGTTAATGTGCAGCACAGCGAAGCTACAATCAGCCGTTGGAGCTGCTGATCTCATCTCACTGGCTGATCTAACGCGTCCCAAACCACACACTGCTGTATTTCACCTACTACACTAAAGAGTGCACTTCTGAAGGTATAGGAGATATATTTGTACACTATTTAGGGTGCTAAGTGTGCGATTTGGAACACGAAAACTATATCCCAGCGTTTAGATTACAGCTTTCGTTTGTCATCAGTACAAACACAAACCGAAAGAAATCAAGTCAGTAGACTCAAATACACTGAATAATATGCTTCACACATTTAAGTGTTTCAAAAATGTTTTTCTGTCTTTGCTGGGTCGGTTATGACTTTGTTATCTCATTACAAACCGCCGCAGCACCGCTGAATGAATTTGAAGGTGACAACCAAATTGGTGGCAGCGCGACTGTGACGTCATCGGAATATTATCTATAAGACACTTCAGGCATTAGAATGTTGGGGGTTGCTGCAGAATGACTGAGTAGGACAAAGTTCTATATGGAACTACGTCATAATGGCTGTTTGTGACGATAGTCGAGCATTTGGGCCAGAATTCGGCTTAGATTCAAACCAAAGTCTTAGCCAATAAGGTTTGAGATCGGCGTGCAGTATTGGGCCGAGATGTGGCCAGAAGGAATTTTAGTATCTGCCAGTTTATAGTTTGAAAGGTAAGACATTGAATTAACAAGCTGGGTCTATTACATTGCTGTTATCTGGATTCAGGTTACAAGAGTAACTATAAATTATCTTCTTATTCTGCAGTTGGCTTAGCAGCCTACTGTTCTTCAGATTTTTCTTCATTAATACTTTACACTCAAAAATCTGTAAACAAAACAATCTGTAAAACAATCTGATGTACAGTGTTCACACAGTGACTGTCCAAACTGTTTTTTTTCTTAAATGAAATGAATGACAGACAGTTCAGAAAATCCAAATCTACCTGACACAATGTCACAATGGACGACCCTCACAATGACCTTCATAGACATTACATGTGTGTGTGTGTGTGTGTGTGTGTGTGTGTGTGTGTGTGTGAGAGAGACTCTGCTGTGACCTGAGTCACTGTGACATCATCACAATCAACCCCACAAGCCCACAAATAAACCCGTTAGCTTCATGTTACAATCAACATACAATCCACATATTCAGTATTCAACCCTGCTTAAAATGTCTTCAATGTTGTTGTTTAAAGAAATGCAGCACAATCCAGGATTTAAGATTCTATTTCTGTGATATGAATTAGTAAATATTTTTGTTTTCTTTTTAGCAACATATGTCTGTCCTCTGTACTTTCTATAGCATTCCTTAGTCTCCCAGCCTCTGAGACTAGTAAGAGTTATAAAAACATGTATAATCAACATAAGCTGGTAGAGCAGTTAAACATTAAACTGAAACTCTATGCTGATCAAACTGCTGGTCTAACAAATGGCCAAATGGTCAACTGTACCTGCTTTTCATGTTTTGATGGGAAAATGTGCATCAGTTTTTACTGGTGATGCCAACACTAATTGATTAACGTAGGAAGCAATCAGTATTGTTTTGTAACAAGAGTCATTGTGTGTGTGTGTGTGTGTGTGTGTGTGTGTGTGTTTGTGTGTGTTCTTGTCATGTCCATTTTAGAAACTTGGGGCCTAAGGGTTTTAGAACAGTCACCTCTATTGATCCTGTGTTAAATAAAAATCTCCAGAATTTTTGTCTACCTGCAAATTTGATGTCACTAAGCTACACAAAACTAAGGTGGGCTGTATCGATGCTCTGACGAGCTGTGGTATCTTATCAAATTGTTCTACTTTAGCGCATTTACAGGTATACTAATAAATAAAACCTCTAGGTGGGATATTTTGTTAGGCTAAAACTCACTATCAAAAATACTTCCCGTGTTAAAAACTACGAGGCTGAATTTAAGCTTTAATAATGAAACCTCCCCATATCACGCCTTTCAACCCTCCATGAAGCTGAAGTCAGCTTCTTTTTCGCCAGGTGCTTGTCATGTTCTGAACTGATGCGCAATTAAAGGTGGAACAGGAAAAGTTGAACAAAAAGCTGGAGAATGTCCTACCAGCATTAAAATAATAATTAGGATATTCTGAGAGCCTAAACCAGTTTATCAGCAGTGAGCAGTGATATTAAACTGGGTCTTACTGGATCAGCCAGAATTAAGGTATGTTTGAAGATCTTTTCAATTCAAACTAAAAGGAGAGATCTATCGTGTTTCATTGAGAATCAGATGAAGAACTGAGAACTGCAGGGAAACCTCCTGATTTTGTTCTGACTTCTGTTCAGCTGCCCTCAGTCTGTACATGGAAATGTGCGCTGCCAAAACCCACTTAAGGTGGCTGCCAGTCAAATGACGTGAATTCAGTGCACAGTAGCTTTAGCTCACATGTAGCAATATTCATATTTTAACTTTAATGACATCGTAATTCAGAGATAATTGAGAGAAGAATGTTCACAAGACAAAACGTATCAGGTTCTGAACGTTTGTATTTAACACAGGGGGCGATAGAGACGATCTTTCAAAACACCCTATGAATTCTGGCCATAGAGAAATGAAGCTTAGACCCAGAGTTCCTAATATGGGCATAAGAACATGGCACCAACTACAAAATGACAACACGACTACAGTGGTCTATTGGGTGCAAGAAAGGCACAACTACCATGAGTGCACAAAGGTCTGTAGCTGTTTGTGGTAGGGCTTCATGAGTTCCTGTGTGGAAAAGGTCCAAGACCATTCAGAGCCAGGTGGAAAAGAATGTATATCTCTAGTTCTTTCTGTACTTCTGAATGTATATCTGAGTTCTTTCTGTACTTCTGAATGTATATCTGAGTTCTTTCTGTACTTCTGAATGTATATCTGAGTTCTTTCTGTACTTCTGAATGTATATCTGAGTTCTTTCTGTACTTCTGAATGTATATCTGAGTTCTTTCTGTACTTTTGAGTGTATATCTGAGTTCTTTCTGTACTCATGCTGTAGTTTCCAGTAGAGAAAGGATTTTACTGAAACTTTTCCAATTGAATCTCCAATTGAACTTTTCCAATTGAATCTCTGCTCCAGTATCCTTGCCAATACTGCCCCCAAGTATAATCTATTGGTGTTCCTCCAGTGTGGATAAAGACACCAGGATGTCAGTGATGTTCATCACTGGTTATAAACTGTCCAGCATAGTTTTCTCTGGAAAACCACACCTGAACCAGGTAATTATCAAGCTATTCATGAGATTCGTTCTTATGCTAGGATTCTTCAAACATGTTAGCGAGTTTCCTGTCTGAGGGTATATTTAGTGATGCACAGGGTCAAACACTGACACTGGTCATCACAAGATTTACATAGACCTGCTATTAACATGACATGAAAGGTAGTTTTAGTCTGTTGCATAATTGCATTTTCTTTTTTTCTTTTTTTTGTCCCACCAGTTTTGGAAATTTGTCACCGCCCTTGTGTTTTTTACTTTGTTTTGTTTTATTTATTTCTTTTAAACGTCCACACTGACTGTGTATACACTGATTCATTGGTATGTTTTAAATTGTACATCTATACTTGATTTATTACTTATTTAAGTAATTTTATAAATCAAAAAGAAACCAGGAATTGTGGTCTACACTCTCAAAATAGACCAATTCCTATGATTCCCACCATCATACAGTCAGCAAAAATCTGGGCTTACTGATTAATATAGATACACGTCTCTCAGTAAATAATGACCATGAAGTATTCAGCCAAGCCACAATATAAATAGTATTTTATATTTGAAAATGTATAAAATTAAGTCTGAGGGAGGCGGTTTGAATGAGCCTGATGCAGTAATAACATTAATAATAGAATTACCTGTAATTCATTAGGTGTACTTAATCTTAGCCCAGCACATTTTGGAGTCTGACAAGTAATTTTCTATGGAATAACACATTTATAATATATTATATAATGAAATATATACTTGTTCTGGTACATATAATAATATATAAGAGCAGAGCTTGGAGATAAAAGTTAGACTTTGATCAAATAAATTAAAAAAACAATGGGACTGTTTAGTTCACTGTAATCTGAGACATCGACATGAGCTAGCCCACCTGTTAAATTTACTTTCTTTTGCCAGTGTTAGCGTGAGACTGGATGCTGTCTTCTTTTGCTGACTTATAAGGACTAATAGCAGCATTTTAAGAATCTACTTTACAACATTGTTAATTTAACATTTAGCCAAAACAGTCTAAAAGGCATCAAATGAAACTACAGCTACAAAAAGGATTTAGTCTATAGTTAGGATTTAGTCTATTTAGTTAATAAAGCTACAAGGTGAAAAAGTTGCAAGCAGGTGGCTTTGGCCCCTGTACACGTGCCCATAAAACCCATGGGATGATCCAGGCCTGACCCAAAAACAAAAGACATCAGTTTTTATGATCTGAAAATAGAATATCAATTTCATATTCAACAAATATATTATAAAATATAATATTATGAAGTTATATTGTGTTTTTTTTTCACCTCACGTGTACTCAGCAGCTTATCATTCCCCTTTTTGATCTCAGACTAAGAACTGAAGAAGTATATGATGTGCCAACAGAGGGAGCTATTTTAACATCTATCATACTTCTAGCCTTGAAAATGCTGCTCTAAAAGAATGTACCTCAGTAAAGAATAAACATAGCGGCAGACAGACAGAGAGCAGCTTGCATGGTTTGCTGTTGATGGGTTTTCATGATGAACTGCTTTACCAGGACACATTTTCTGAGGACTCTGTTAATACTTCTTGCATGTTGTTTAGGTAATGTATGATCTCCATTAATAAAGTACTGCTTTACTGTTCATGTCAGATACTGCAGTTTTAGAAACACTAACATATTTCATCTTCACAGAATGTCGAGGAAAGGACACAGTTCTTCAGCCAAGAAGACAGCAGTGGGCATCTGAAAGAGAAACAGTGACTTTAGATTGTGAATACAACACTACAAGCTTAGATCCAACTCTGCTGTGGTACCAACAGAAAGATCATCACTCTCGAAAATATATTTTACTGACAAATTCATATGGAGCTGGAGATACAGCAGCAGAGTTCAAAGAGAGATTTCACTCCAATTTTAGCACAAGAACAGCTCCACTGATGATCCAGAAACTGAGTGTGAGTGACTCTGCTGTGTATTACTGCGCTCTGCAGCCCACAGTGACTACATAACACTCACAACTCCAACAAAAACCTACTCAGCTCAGCTCACACTGATGATAAGATACATGTAACATTCAAATCCGCAGTGTGTGTGGAACTCTCCAATAGGAAATAAATTATTATTGTTTATGTTTATGATATCAGAAATTACATTGGTTATTCTTATTTTACTTTATATGTATTATTATTCATATCAGTTCTATCATCCTTCCATTACAAAAATATGTAAATACCATTAATTTTTAATGCAGGAATGAAACCACTATAGAGACCTCAGAATGTGTAAGTGTGAATATTTGTGAAATGGTGTTCACCAGCAACACTGACAGTTACAGCTTGTTGCTGTAGAAAAGCACAACCTTCGTTTAGGTTTGCTGAACTCAGTGTAGAGAATCTATACAGGCAGCAGAAAGACAGACTTGACCACATTCAACATACAGAGCACTGCTACTGATTTATACAATCAAGTCAAGTGAAAAGGTCTTTATTGTCATTCCTCAATATAATTTGTATACACTGAAATGAAATTTCATTCCTCAGGCCCCGTAGTGCTACACACAACAGCAGTACGTTATACAGCACTACATACAGTGCAGATACAGGACAGTGAGAAACAAGTGCAGAATACACAATAAATACACAAGGCAATAAATACTACACAGGACAACAAAACAATACATACAAACAGCATCATACATGTATATACACACATACACATATATACATGGGTGAGCATCAAAGCAGCATATATTTATATTTTGTCTATTTTCAGGTGTGTTTGGCGCTGATCAAATTGAACTTTCAAGAGATCAGGAGACTGATGTT
The DNA here is from genome assembly GCF_015220715.1 of Pygocentrus nattereri. Lineage (NCBI taxonomy): Eukaryota > Metazoa > Chordata > Actinopteri > Characiformes > Serrasalmidae > Pygocentrus > Pygocentrus nattereri. Next base: position 44,522,668 of record NC_051212.1, read on the forward strand.
TTTAGAAAAGAGGGAGAATCAATTACACTGACATGCTCTTATGAAACAAGTAGTGAGGAAGTTGCTCTCTTCTGGTACAGACAGTATCCTAACAGAGCTCTACAGTGTTTACTGCTGACAGGTGCTCAATCAAACAGAGGTGAGCAGCACACTGCAGACCATCGATTTGAGTTTTCTGCAGCCAGGTCATCCACTGAGCCCAGTCTCAGCGAAGTAAGACTGACAGATACAGCTCTCTACTACTGTGCTCTTCTAGTCATACCTCAGTGATACAAAGTATTTGAGACGCTTTACAAAAACTCACACACCATCTATTCGCTTTGAACACAAGGAGATCAAAGTAACATCCAAACCACAATGTATTATCTGTTATTACTCTCTGTCCCAAAAACACCCAAAAAGTAGAGTTTTGCAAAAAATAATGCAAACTCTAGACTGACATGACATGAGTACATTATCACATCAGACAAATATATATATGACCATTAGCTATGACCAATCTAATGAAACGACTATAAGAAGTTGCAGATACGCATGAAAAGTTGAAAAGTTAGATTCAACCCATCCTAAGAATAATAGAGTAAATGAAAAATATAATCAGTGAAATCTTTGATGGACCCAGAATCAAACTAAAGGAAGCAGAGTAATATTATCTGGACTGTGCAGAATAAACTGACCAAATGATACACGTTGGGGAAATGATGATGCTGCATTGTGTTGGGTTATTTATTGCATATGTGATGTGCCTGTAAGTATTATATTGTGAATGAACTTTGCAAACTTAAAAATAACCAGTGTGAAATGTAGATCAACAGCATCCATGTTAAATACTTTGAAATACTTTGATCAAATACTTTGATCTACTTGAAAAATGTAATTAACTGATTTATTTGTATTTAATTATCTCAGTGAAATATCAAGCATTTTGTCTTTGTGTTTTGCCTCATTCATTTGGGCTCAGGTCTTCACTCTCCAGTCACAAGTCTATTTAGAGATGCACCAAACTCAATCAGAGTCACCTGCCATCCAAACCTCTGAGATCATTTTGTACATCAGCATCATTTCTTTACATTTATATTCCTGTTGAATGAAGATGATCAGTTTGACAGCAGATGAATCTTAGGACAACTTACATACAGTGAGGGAACAAACAGGGCAACTCATAATCCTGTCTTCTCTAACACCTCAACCTCCTTGTTACCATTTGCAGCCTGACTTCCATCCAAGCATCTGATAACACATATTTAATTTGGTCAAAGGGCATAAGAGCAAGAACTGTTAATGGATATTTATAAATGAATGTATTTCATTTTTATCATCCACCTTTGTAATTATGTTGTGTTTATTAAAAGTCATACAGTGACTGAGCTGTTTAAAATATATTCCAGTCACTGTTGATTAATTTCAGTATTTAGCTAATGAAGTGATTATAAACTACTGGTAAAAGCAAGAGATTAAGTAGGTAATATGATCACTTTGCTTTTATGTTTTCTTGTAATATTTTGAGCAGATCACTTTCTGGGAAAACGGTACACATTTTCTGAGTACTGTGATAATCCTTCAAGGATGTTGTTTAGATTATGAATAGTCTTCATCTATAAAGTACTTATTTACTGTTCATGTTAGCAATTTTGTAAAAGAGAAGAAATAATACACAACATCTTTACAGAATTTACATTAGGAGCAAATACTGTATAAGAAGATGTATATAGACTTATATTCACAGTGTTTTTCACAGTCTGTCTCTTTTTACCTATAAAAGACTTGAGCTCATCATTCTTTGGCTCAAAAAGCTCAAACAGAATGATTTTCAAAATTATATGAAAGACCTTGACATCATCATCCTACAGGCTGAAACAGTCACTCACTGTCCCAGAGAATACAGAAACATTGTAGTACCGTCCCAACAGCTGAACACAGTACACCAAAGCAGATGCTCAGGATGCTTAATGATCTGGTACAGATCAAATTTACACCAATTTATGAACATTGTGAAAACAGGGCCATACAGTATTTGACTTAAAATACTAAGTCAATATCAGAAATGCTAGTCTTTTCACATGCACATGGGAGTTTTAGCTATTGTGTTCTGAGGGCACAACAAAAATGGTTGGTTCAGAGAGATAAGCAATGAAATTGTAGAGGAGGTGGGGAAAAAAGGCTGAAACCAAAAAAAAAAAAAAAAAAAAAATCTCTGGCAGTTGGAGACCTGCCTTTTGCATAGACACTTACTCCTCTGTGCCAGATACCTCCCCTTCTCTCAGAGTCACCCTACTCCTCAATCCATGTTCTCTGAGTTGAGAAAGAGGTGTGCCATTTCCAGGCCCAGGGAAATGTGCTTGTCTGTGGTGATCTAAACAGCAGAACAGGGTACAACCTGACTTCATACACACACAAAAAGATCATTTTCACTACAGAGGAAATGTCTTTTACTAATCACAATTCTCTTCACCCCCACAGAAACACTGCCAGCATAACAGACAGATTCTGAAAAGAACTGCAGCTCACTCAACTGTCAGTCCACGTCTGCATCTTATCAATAGTAACAGTTGACTCTTTATGAAAAACACATTTTGCTCTCTTCTTGGGAATAACATAGTTGACCATATGATGACAGATTTAGACCTTTTTATTTCAGGGCATAAACCACTGACCCCTCTGTCTGATCACAGCCAAAAGGACAGTTACAATATTTAGGTATTCATCTGGAAATGTTAACTTAGAATTCCACCGAAAATTAGGTTAAAAATATTTGAATCAATCGTTGAACTAATTGCCCTTTATAGCTGTGAAACATGAGATGTGCTTATAAATCAGTAATTCATGAAATAGGACAAACATCCAACATGGATGCTGCATACAGAGCTCTGCTAAATGATTTAAAAAGTGCACAGGAACATCACAAACAATGCACGTCGGGCAGAATCAGGGCAGTTTCCATTGGCTACCCAAAGAGGAAACACTGTGCCTGCACAACCGGCAGAATAAGACTAAGAAAGAGCTGCAGTACAAAATATTTGTCATACCAATGAAGCAAACTTGAACTGAACAAATTAATGAACAGATGCAGCAGGTGCAAATAATTTAAAATATTATAACCCTACAGTTAAACTAAAATAGCATAGTTAAACCAGACAGGTACATCCAGAGCAGAGTCCAGCAAAGAGATATAGAATGGGGGCAGGGCCTGGATCGGCAATTGACATAAAAATGGATAGGACTGTGGGAGTAAATGGGACTGTATGCAACTGCATATGACCTGGATCAGGACAAGAAACAGGACAGATCCTGGCTCAGGGTCAGGGATGGAGTCAATGTCTGGATTAAGCCTAGAGTGACAGCAGAATCCAGGTTGAGAACCTGTTCAGCAGCAAAAGCCACAGGTGCTGTTTCAGTGGCAGATGATGGAGTCACTGGTTCACTGGTTGAAGCTGGTTGAGCACAGCAGCTGCATGAGGGGCTGGCAGAGGAGCTCTACAAGACACAGGAATTGGAGTGGTGTAGCCCACTCCAAAAAGTTCTTTTGGTTTTTCTTCCACTACTTCTCCAGAGAGCGCATTCACCTGCAGAGAATGTCCTGCAACTGGGCCAGCAGTCAGTTGCTGACACACACACCCCAATCCATCACTCTTCATCACATTATGCAGCATTCTACCAGAAGGTGGAGCTCTAGGCTTCGTTTTAACTAAAGCACATGGACCACAGTGAGATTAACACATTGGCATCCTTGAAGGGTAAATTCACTACTGCAGTCATTTTGTCTGTCTGAAGATCAGTCATGATGTTACTCTGTGTCTTACTGATCTTTACTCAGTTTGAAGGTGAGTAATTCAGCTGTGTTTTGATGCCCATGACATGTGTTTCTAAATTCAGCCTTAAAACCACGATAGTTGATACATCTCACACATAACCATGAAATTTAATTTGAAAAAATTCAGTGTTTCTTTTTCTTTCTTAGTAAATACTGCTGCAGATGGAATATACTCACTCTCCTCTGAAAAGCATGTTTTGGAGGGAGCAGATGTCACTTTCTCCTGTAACTACAATGTAACTGCACCACAAGGCTTGCAGTGGTATCGTCAGTATCCTGGATCCAGACCAGAATTCCTCCTTTTTCTTAATGAGTACAATAACATATCTGAACCTGCTCTCCGTCTGACAGCATGGGCAAACAGACAGATGAAACATGTGGATCTGAAGATCTCTCATACTGTAGTGTCAGACTCTGCACTGTACTACTGTGCTCTGCAACCCACAGTTACAGGAAACTCAACTACACTGTACAAAAACACACACACACAGAGCAAAAGGCCTATTTGTGGCTTAATATGTTCTTACAACTCTATAAAATTATTTTATCTAACAAAGCAAATGTTTTAACAATACAAAGACAGGTGAACTATAAAAGGATCAAGTTTGTCAGCAATATATCAACAAAACTGAACTGGTTTGATGTTGTTGTTAAATATCTTATTTGGGAAAATGACTGTCAGAGTGTCATATGCATCAGCTGTGCTGTGACCAAGTCAGGGCATGAATTAACATTTAAAGAACAGGAAAAAACTTTCAGAAATGCTCTTATTGTAATTTCAATGTTCTTAAAATTACTGCATGTAACTAAATACCCAAGTCAAAGACATGTTACTGATGTTATTGCAAAATGAGCACAAATTCTAAAAAGAAATCTTTCTGAGGCTCTAGGAAAAGTTTCTTCATCTATGCAAAAACCTAGAACCTGTTCCAGTTATCACCACATGTAACACCTACAGCACTCCCATTACTACATTCATCTGTCTTATATAGTTATTTTACAAAATCTTAGGGGTGGCATTCAATCATTTTGCACTCAGAACAGCCTAAATGTGTCAAGACTTGATAATGTGTTGAAAGGACCTCAGGTGTAATTCAGCGGTTGTGTTTAGTTCTGTTTACTTCAGATGGAGATCAGGTGACTGGAAATATTAATGCAATAAGTGAAATTCACTGTCAAGTCATGTGGACAACTTTGGACTTCTGACTGTGCATCTGACTGACAATAGGGTTCCCATGTAATACGTTGTTCAAATGTCATTCCAAAGAATCAGGAAAGACGTGTGTGTGCCAGGAAAATATACCCCATACCATCAAGCCACCACTAACAGACTGACAGAGGCACAAATTCATGTGTTTTCTTCATACTCAAATTTGCATTACCAACTGTTGCTTAATATTTTGTACAACGTGCTGTTTACTTCATTGTACCCACATATACAACCTTTTAGAGTCAAAGATAGAAATAGATGAAAAATCTGAGAGATAATATTTTGCATCTATGTGATCTCACAGAGTGGTGGAGTTACACACATTAGTACTGAACCTCTAAAAATAAAATGTTCTCCAAGCTCACCGATGTGTTCAAGTTTTTTTTTTCTATCATGAACATGAGTTTTGTGTTTTCTAGTCCACTAACAACAGTTGTTTAACAGTTTTTCTCTGCATTTTGACTGAGGCTTAGCAAATGTTTCCAATATAGTTTTGTCTTGTAACCTGTATGTTAACCAAAGAATCATAGAGTCCACACACACGTATAAACTCCACTTGGCATTTTGCAATATGTAGTAAACTATCTACCCACCAGTTCTCAGATTATTGTGCTGCAGAACCATCTCTTGACATCAGATTGTTTGTGTTCCTGCTTAACATGCTGAACTCCTGGAAGCCATGTCCACTAATGCTCTTAGTCTTCTGTGAAATGTTTTCTTTGAATGTACATTGTGAATAGACTTCTGATTCTGCCTGATATGCAGGGCAAGTAAAATAAAACAAGATCATACTTTGTTCTATAAAAACAAATGGATACTCTAATCACAATAATTGTAGTCAGAACAGAGATGTTCAGAAATTCTGCCATAATATGTAAACATTACAACAATCTCATTTATTTATTTATTTATTTATTTATTTATTTATCTATCAGATGACCACTACTGAAACATCTTATCCAGTTTATTATTCTAATCAGGAATCATATCAACTGACTTCCAGTGTTTACATGTTAACATTGATTTAATGCTTAAAAACAAGTGTGAAACACAGGGGATCCGTGGAGTTTCAGGACCCAACAAGTGTACTAATTAAGTAAGAACCTGTTTTTATAATTTAACTGAGGAGCTAAAAACTTATTTTCGTAACTAGAACTAGTTTGGTCAGCTAACAGCTGGGAAACATGCTCCATTATTGAATTCACAGACTTGAATTTAAGTACTTATGATTCACTGTAAAACTGCATAATCCTGTGTATAAGTCTAAAGATAATCTCTTGGTTAGTTTACATCCTTCAAATGTCTGTGTTTCAGTCAGATGTATCATCTAATCCAGGCTAAATCGCATACGTCTAAACACAGCCAAAATTGTGAGCTATGTAAGTTTTGAAATTCTGCAGCCAAATAGTTCACTGTTTGTCCAGTATGGATGTGGCCCAATGACTAATATCATGTCTATATATCGTGTCTCTCAGATCTCAATGCACTGTATTCCCTAAACTGGCTTGACAAATCCAACTTACTTTTCTTTGCTAACCTCTTCTTATTTTGCAGTTGGCTTAGAAGCCTACGGCAGAATGTTCAGAAAATCCAAATCTATCTGCCACAAATGATGTCACAATGGACAACCCTGTAACATTGGGGAGCAATGATGAGGCGGATGCATATGCGAAGATAAGCAAGATTTATTTGGGGCAAATCCATTCTCAGGGTCAAGATGGTCCAGGTTCAGGTAGCCAACATGGAGAGATTGGGGTACAGACATGACAAACAACACAAGAATACAGACTAAACAAAAACAGAGACGAGGACAAATAATGGAGGCCAGAGGAACGAACACCAAACAATATCAAACACTTCAAACAACTCAAACAGCACAAACAAAGACCAGTGACAAAGCAGGACAGATGGATAACAGGTGGTAACAATCAGGGTCAGTGTCTGGAAAGTGTCTGGGCAGGACTGGGAAGAAACAAAAACAAATGAACGTGGACAGGACTGGGAGGGGCCAATCATGACAAACCCTCACAATGACCGGCATTGACATTACGTGTGTGTGTTTGAGAGAAAGAGAGAGAGATAAATTAGTAATTATATTAGGAGAGGGTCCATCAATGTCCACTGCAGCCAGATATGTGAACGAGTGCCATACACTCAGGGACAGTGAGTGACCACCAAACCACAGCCTGTCCATCCATCCATCCTCCACCGCTTATCCGAATCCAGGTCGCAGGTGCAGCAGCCTAAGCAAAGAGGCCCAAGCCTCCCTCTCCTCCGCCACCTCTTCCAACTCTTCCGGGGGGATGCCGAGGTGTTCCTAAGACAGTCGAGAGATATAATCCCTCCAACATGTCCTGGGTCTTCCCCGGGGTCTCCTCCCCATCGGACATGTCTGGAACACCTCCTTAGGGAGCCTGTACTCACAGTTATATATGTATACATGTAATATAGATGTCCTTTTTTTAATTCTATTCTTTCCCTGCTTAATCATAGAAATATAATTGATTAAGTTTTTTCATCTTTATATGTTATAAACTACATACAGATATTCAGAAGGTTTTAGTTTATTATTACATATACTTCTATATTATTAATTGATAATTAACACTTTTTCCTCTTAATTATTAAATGATCATATATTAATCTTGGTTTATATTTTGTTTTATATTTTTTTATTATTTATTAACTTTTGATATATATATATATATATATATATATATATATATATATATCAGAGAGAAAGAGAGAAATAGAGAGAGAGACTGAGTCACTGTGACATCATCACAATCAACCATCATACACAAACATGAAGTTCTAAACAATAATCCTACGAATGAATGTCAGTTTCATATTATTGCCGCCTTAAAAACACATATTCACTATTCAACCCTGAATACAAACAAATGATAAAAAAATATATATCACAGTATAAAAACACCAGTTAAACATATTTCATGTTTAGTTTCAAGATCATCCTCAAATTGTCTGTTGTTGTTTTTAAAACTGGCATCATAATCCAGGATTTCAGATTATAATGATATATAGATTAGTAAATATTTATTTTCTTTTTAACCACATATTTTTGTCTGCTGTATTTTCTATAGTATGAGTTAATCATTAGAGTAGTAAGATTTGTAAAACATGTATAAGTTAGAGTGATCATCATAAGCTGGTAGAGCAGTTAAAGAATCAATCTGAAATTCCATGAAAATCAAAACGTTATAGTTATAAGAAGATCCATATGAAATGTTTATTTTAGCAGGCTTGGATAGTCCCTTCATGCAATCCTCAATTTTCTTTCAAATTTACGTTCTTGTTATAAATTACTTTGAGTATTTGTTGATCATTAAGTTTTAGCTTATGCTTGTGGTTCTACTATTATTTCTGCTTTGATCTTCCACAAAGACAGAAAGCTCAGTGGAGCAGCTCCCCAGAGCAGGAGTTTCCTGTTGTAGTTTCTCATAACAGCACTCACTTCAGAGAGACTCACACTAACACACAGATCAGCATTAGAGCACTGAGAGCTTAAACACACTACTGACTCCATCTGATCACATTCACAATGAAGAGAAACCTCCTCATCATCCTCATCATCACATCAGGTACTCACTGTGAAGATGCACTTAGAAATAATTAAAAAATGATACTTTATTAACATATCTAATATTATTTCTCTGTTATTTTTCTTTCAGGTGTGTTTGGTGCTGATGAAATCAGACCATCAAAAGATCAGGAGACTGATGTTTCTGGAAAAGAAGGAAAACCTGTTATACTGAAATGCTCTTATGAAACAAGTAGTCAATATGTCTATCTCTACTGGTACAGACAGTATCCTAACAGAGCTCTACAGTATCTACTGCTGAGAGGTGCTCGTCAGCGGAGTGGCAGTAATATTGCCGACCGCAGATTTTCATCAACTACATCCAGCTCTTCCACTGAGCTCACTCTTAGAGAACCAAGACTGTCAGATACAGCTCTCTACTACTGTGCTCTTAGAGATGATAGAGCCCAGTGATACAAAGTCTCTGAGACGCTTTACAAAAACTCACACACCTTCTGTTTGCTTTGAACACAAGGAGATCAAAGTAACATCCAAACCACAATATCTTATCTGTTTTTATTCTCTCTCTGAAACCACCAAGGTTAAATTTCTGAGGTAAAAAAAGTGAAAGCATGTGTGGCAGACACCGGATATAGTTTCAGCTGCGCTATCTGACAACAAACACAGCAAGAAACTAACACAGTAAATGTACACGGTGCCCATCGTCATGAAATCCGTTCACATGAAGTCACTGGAGACGCGTTTGAGATTCATAGAAATACCAGCTGTAAATGACTTCACATCTCACTGTCCACTTATAATCAGATAGATGTTAATACCCTGTGAACTGTGGGATAATGTTGAGTATTCCAGTGATTTAACTATTAACATCAGAGGCCAGTGAAGAATATGACACTGCTGTAAAATTCATTGACCACACCCTAACAGTGGAGTGAGGAGGGTCATCAGTTAGCCAGTCAATGAAGATACAAACCATCTGACAGAATTTTCTGTTCTAGACTGTGTGATTTTGGCTCTATTGGTCAGTACATGTTCTCTGAACTAGAGTATCATGATACTATACTGTTCTAAGACAAACCAATGTTACTGTTAAAATACAGGTCAATTTGAAACAAAACCTTGTGGAAATGAGGTTATAGCCTAATTTAGTAACACAGGGAAAATATTTCAATTCATCCATGCTTCTATTTTTATTTAGGAACACAAATCATAGTACAGACAAATCATGGATGAAACAAATTCAGGGAATGTGAGGCAAGAATAATAATCTAAACATAATGAAAAATTATACCTTAATTACCTTAATCCATTTAAAATCAAAAAGTTTGGTAACACTTTATTTGGATGGTCCACTGTAGGTTCTTTGTAAGTGTGAAGTGTATATTTAAGTAACATTCAACTACATATGCATTAAATTAATCTGAATTTCAAGTTTAGTGTGAAAGGGTTTATTAAATCTATCCCTAACCCTAAACCTAACCCTAACCTAAAGCTCAAAGCAAAACCTACACCTACTCATAACCCTAACCCTTACCATAATGTTGATAATCAACTGAATATCACCAGAAAGTTTGTCTATGACCTGTAGAGCATGTAGGGGACCTTTAAAATAAAATGTGAACAAAGGTTCTTATGTATAAATTTGGAACATAAGACACATATTCATACAAAACCCCTTAAATTATGATTAGGATCAACCTGTAGATGAAAAGATCAGAAGATAAAGAAATGAGGCATGACATCAGTGTATTGTGATTGAGTGTATGAGTGGTGGAGCATTATGGGTGGAGCTGTGTATCTCAGCAGAGAGCTAAAATGATCCCATTCAGCTCTGAGTGACTCAGTCACTTCACATCTCTATCAACATGCTGCTCTCTATCCTTTCTCTCCTAGCACTGCTTTTAGGTAAGAAAACTTCAATGATATTTCCGAAATGTTACAAAAAATAATGAGAAACACGAGAAACATGTTTTTTTTTATTTTAAATATAATAGTAGGTACTTTTAATTGTCGTGTGAGAGATTCCAGGGTTTTATATCTTCAATATTGTTCTGTTTCCAGGGGAAACATCGGCGCAGACAATTGAGCCTCTTGTAGGAGAAATGCATGTTTCAGAGGGTGATCATGTTACTCTGTCCTGCAAATACAGTAGCACTTCTTACCCTCTTCAGTGGTATCGTCAGTTTCCCAGATCCAGGCCAGAGTTTCTCCTGTACGTTACCCTACAAGGAACTATGAGTGATCCTCGTCCTCCTCGTCTGTCTGCTGAAGTGTTTACGGACAAAATGCAGGTGGACCTGGAGATTTCCTCTGCTGCAGTATCAGACTCTGCCCTTTACTACTGTGCCCTGCAGCCCACAATGACAGGAAACCCAGATACACTGTACAAAAACCTGCCAGTGTTCCCCTTAAACCCACAGTGTCAGCTTTACACTATTGTTTATACTCTCCCTGGCATTTTCATGTTTGTTGCTGCATAACCTTGATGTCTGAAAATGCGCTTGAATACAGTTTTTAAAAACAATCTTTAAAAATAATAATTCAATAATAATTTCAGTCTTAACCATACTTCAATGCATGTTTATCACTGCAGTTCAAAATCTATCCAGCAGGTGGCAACAGTGCATAATAAGTTGAAGCCTTATTTGCTTAGGCATTGTTTGCTGATATGATAATATCTGTGATCAATGTTCTCATTGCAGAAAGCTTTTATGAGACATTCTATCACTTGTACATCACTTACACAGGTTGGGTTGAGCTCAGTCATGAGTCGCTGGCTGGAGTGGCTAAAGTTATTTTCATTCCTGATCCAGGCTCATCTGTTTGAGAATGACCACAGCAGCGTGTTCTGTCGTTCAGTACTGCCAGAACTCACTACAGCAAGCACACATGTTTAGCTGCATCTTTACTACAGACCAGTAATACTGCTCATCTAAAAAAGATGGTTCTTCAAGGGTTCCTTAGTAAAGGAAATGTTCTAATTAGAACCATGAAGCTTTGCATGGTGAAATGACTGAGAATGTGTTGTGTGTGATTCTGTACAGAACGTTTTATAAAATGGTTCTATATAGCACCAAAAAGGGTTCTTTAATAACAAAATAAGAACCATTTTGGTGCTAAATAGATCAATGTTTATTCTATAGAACCATATACAACACATTAACAATCAATCTGAAAATCCATTTCACTATGCAAAGAAATATTTAACAATGACAATTATGGTTCTAAACAGATCCATTCTCTTTTCTAAAGAACCCTTGAAGAACCATCGTTTTGAATACTGTAGTATTATTAAACGTATGTATGTGTAAGTATTTAGTGTGTGATATACTGGGTCTCCAGGAAGATGATGTGAAGAGGAGCTTGTTTAAGCCGTGTATTTACACTCATTTCTATTGGCTACTGATGCATCATGTTAATGGAGCACATCTAAAGAGACAGACAGAGCTGCTGTACTACCGTGTAACTATTCACAGTTAATCAGTACTGGAGAAAATGTTTTTTGGGCTGAGGGGTGACCTAATGAGGAACATCTGGTGTAGCATTCTAAAATAAGTCAGTCCTCTGCCAGAGGCAGATTCCTTGAAATTCCCTGGAATATCCATCCATCCTTACAACAAGCACAGATGAAGCAAAAGTACTGAAGGCCGGCAGTGCTATCTCCTCTAACTTAGAAACAGATTATAGATCAGTTCAGTCTGATTTTTCTCTGTAGGCTTGGTTAATAAGCTAGGTGAGAGAATTTCATGGTCATGATGACAAATATTACATTTTCTCAGTCAAGTTAAATTAAATTCAGTATTACTTTTAACCAATATTGCAGTGTGTGGCAAAAACCTGAGAACTAAAGAGAAATTTAAAAACAAAGAAAGTGAACAGCTGTCAATAAAGTTATTTCTATCTCACTTGTTCTTTCACACTCTCACACTCATTATGAATTGAAGTTAAACTAGTTGGCTTGTCAGCTTGTTCACTCTGTTTCACACTGTTTCACTCAGTATATTATAGATTTTTAATAAAGTCTAATGTTTATTTTAGTGAGCGTTCAGCCAAAATCTGTTTTCGGCTTGGTTATTGATTACTTTGCAGTGCATAACCAGAAACCCTCCTCCCGAGGTCTGATATGATTGGTTTACAATGTATAAGGTCTTATATGATTTGCAGAATTATATGTTGGTCAGACTCTGGTAGCAAACACAGATGAACTATAGATGATGTGGACTAATAATGTACATCTACTCAGGAAGGGGGGGGCTAAATAACATCTACATTAAAACTGGCCTGCAGTGTCCAAGATACACTATATTCCAATTCATTTATTCATCCACATCATTGAATTCAGGTGTTCCAATCACTTCCATGGCCACAGGTGTATAAAACTGAACACCTAGGCATGCAGACTGCTTCTACAAACATTAGTGAAAGAATGAAAGTCCAGTTGTGAAATTTCCTTGGTACTAAATATTCCACAGTCAACTGTCAGTGGTATTATAACAAAGTGGAAGCGATTGGGAACGACAGCAACTCAGCCACAAAGTGGTAGGCCATGTAAAATGACAGAGTGGGGTCAGCAGATGCTGAGGCACATAGTGCACAGAGGTCGCCAACTTTCTGCAGAGTCAATCGCTACAGACCTTCATGTGGCCTTCAGATTAGAATAGCGCATAGAGCACTTCATGGAATGGCCTTCCATGGCCGAGCAGTTTGGCCGAGCCTTACATCACCAAGAGCAATGCACAGTGTCAAATGCAGTGGTGTAAAGTGCCACTGTTGGACTCTAGAGCAACGGAGACGTGTTCTCTGGAGTGACGAATGACGCTTCCCCTTAGCTTCTTCTGATCATCTTCTTCTAGCAATCCGATGGATGAGTCTGGGTTTGGCGGTTGCCAGGAGAACAGTACTTGTCTGACTGCATTGTGCAAAGTGTAAAGTTTGGTGGAGGGGGGATTATGGTTTGGGGTTGTTTTTCAGGAGTTGGGCTCAGCCCCTTAGTTCCAGTGAAAGGAACTCTTAATGCTTCAGCAGACCAAGAGGTTTGGGACAATTTCATGCATCCAAATTGATGGCCCCTTCCTTTTCCAACATGACTGCACACCAGTGCACAAAGCAAGGTCCATAAAGACATGGATGAGTGAGTTTGGTGTAGAAGAGCTTGACTGGCCTTTACAGAGTCCTGATCTCAACCTGATGGAACACCTTTGGGATGAATTAGAGTAGAGACTGTGAGCCAGGCCTTCTCGTCCAACATCAGTGTCTGACCTCACAAATGCGCTTTTGGAAGAATGGTCAAAAATTCCCATAAACACACCTTGTGGAAAGCCTTCCCATAAGAGTTGAAGCTGCTATAGCTGCAAAGGGTTGGCTGACGTCATATTAAACCCTATGGATTAAGAACTGGATGTCACTGAAGTTCATATGCGTGTGAAGGCAGAGGAGCGTACTTTTGGCAATATAGTTTACATGTTTCTGCTCTGCAGCTATGTTTAAATTGAAAAAATTACAGACCAAAACCATGTGATCAAAACTAGGTATAGATCTTTCCTCTGTATCATGAAACTTCCTTCATTCTACTTTTTTTGCAGCCCTTGCAGCCACATATTGGTTCATCTGTAATCTAAAAAAAATGAATATATAAACAATGATCACAATTAGAGTGATTTCATTTCAAATGGAATCTCCTGGACAAATAGATGACAGATTAAATAAAAAACAATTAAATAAAATAAATACATTTTGAAAAATGCTTTCTGCTCACAAATCACCACTCAGTACAGTTTTCTACTTAAAGCTCACAATTAATTAATAAGAGATACTCGGGGTCTGACTGATGTAAAGGTCAGCTTTTCTAAAGAAGATTACTTCAGCTATCATGCTGCTGTGTTTAATGATCTTTATTCAGCTTTATGCTGGTCTTACACCAAACGACTTTTCAAGCAATTTCACTGTCGCAGAGAAATTTCCAAAGTCAGAATAAAACCACAAGAGTCGTGTTAGAGTCGCAATTGTGTTTAATATTATCGTAAAGTCTTGGCTCATGCACATAGTGGCATGGCAGGGGTGCTCGTGAGTGCATGCGAGCTGCGCGGCAGACAGAGAGAGACTGAGTGAGCTAACTAGTTGCAGTCTTATAAATAGTGACACTGCAGAAGACTTCAGCTTCTTTCATTACAAGGGTTTAAAATTACATTACCCATTTTTTTGACTGGAAAGAAAACAGTTTCACCTCTCATATGACATTCACCTTTTGAATGTAGATTATGAAATATGAAAGTTAAGAAGAATATGATTGTGTTTTGGAGACCATTGGTGGTCCCAAGGAGTTAACCCTCCTATCGTCCTCAAATATAATAACAAATTTGGTCCTTGGGGTCAATGTGACCCCAGGGATATTTACCTCCAGAAAATGATTTACAGAATATTGTATCCACCCATTTGCGAAACATTGGGAACATGATAGTAGTCAAAACATGAAACAGTTCTTTATGCCCACAGTAAAGCTGTTAGTCTGCACTACTGTACACAGGATGTGCAGAGTGTATGTGCACGCTCCTTGCAGAAAAAAATCTTTGCGTTTTGAACAGGTTATGCTGGTCTTACAATCGTTTTGGGTCGGACAGACCTGACACCTGCCACGTTTCATGATACTTATCAATAATATATATATATGAAATATATCAACTCAAATGTATCAACTGCACCTGCAGGTATGGTCATGTTAGGTCACAGACACTGACAGACAAGTTTTAACAGCTTGGGGTCAAATTGACCCTTGAGGACGACCAATGTGTGCAATATGTGTTCAGCACATTGAAAAAATATCATCATGACAATGTTATGCTTTATCAGTTGTCCCCATCAAATTAGGAAAAGTCATGAAATATGAAGCAAAAGAAAAAAGGTTAACTACTATTTTTTTAAATGATAAACAATGAATGGGCTCAAATTGACCCCAAGGACGATAGGAGGGTTAAAAAGGTTAAATGTTGCTGCAGTTACTCTGAGGTGCCTTAAATGTAGAACTAAATTAAGAATTAAATGCATCAGTTTACCTCAATAAATAATCCTTGATCAACAAATGACCTCAGACTTTTGCTCGGAGACGTTTACTGAGCAGTTAATGTGCAGCACAGCGAAGCTACAATCAGCCGTTGGAGCTGCTGATCGCGTCTCACTGGCTGATCTAACGCTGCGACCCAAACCACACACTGCTGTACTTCACCTACTACACTAAAGAGTGCACTTCTGATAGTACAGGCGGTATGTTTGTACACTATTCAAGGTGCTAGTGTGCGGTTTGGAACACGAAAATAATATCCCAGCGGAAATGTCAGGCGTGTTTCGTTTGTCATCAGTACAAACACAAACCGAAAGAAATGAAGTCAGTAGACTCAAATACACTGATTAATGTGCTTTACACATTTAAAAAGTGTTTCAAAGATGTTTTTCTGTCTTTGCTGGATCGGTTTTGGCTTTATTATGTCATTATAAACCGCCACAGCACCGCTGAGTGAACTTGAAGTTGACAATCAAATTGGTGGCAGCGCGACTGTGACGTCATCGAAATACTATCTGTATGAAACTGCAGGCATTAGAATGTTGGGGTTTGCTGCAGAATGATTGGCTAGGGCAAATAGCTATAGGGAATGGCGTCATAATGGCCGTTTGTGACATCATTCGGGAAAACCTACATATTCGCCAGCAGAACATCAATTCTTGAGTACCTAACAAACTAGCACAAGATAAAGAAATTAGGCATGACAGCAGCATATTGTGAATGAATGTATCAAGGAATTCAAAGAGCATAAAAAAAGCCTGTTTCTACATCATATACCTGTATATGCATCACACTGATTATAACTATCACTCAGTTTGAAGTAAACAAAAGAGTAAAATCAAAATGAAAATACACACATCATACCATTATATGCAGTTTATGCAAAGTGTAATCCAAACCCATAAGGATCTGTTATTCTGCTCTGCTGGGGTATCAGACTCTGCACCACAGTTGAGGCAACCAATGAAATGAGAGAAAAAGCAGGTTAACTTCTTTTTAGCCTTAAAAAAAAAGCATGAATTCCCATCAGTCTATTGTAACCCTGTAACCCATAAAATGTATATTTAAATTTCCCTTGGTCTGAGCTCAACCTTTTACAGGCAGTGTTTAGTGATGTTGCTGCTGAGATCACAGTCTAGGATTGGCTGCTGTGATGCTAAATGTTTACAAGCTGAAAAATACAATCTTAAAAATTAAGCTGCCATAAAAGAGTTTTCTATATTAAGGATACCCACGGTGGAATGAATAAAGATCACGAAAAGAATGAGCCACCTGCCCTGGCTGATCAAGAATAATGAGTAACTGAGTCCAGACTTGACCGAAGAGGGTGCTCATCATAGGATAGAGTCTCACACGGACATGATGTTGGATGATTACTGGAACTTAAAGTGTGCACTGCCTCCAGTTCTGCATGAGAACACATTGTCCATCAGGAGTTCACTAGGGACTTGCATGAGCCTCTCTGTAGCTAGAAAACAAAAACAAAGTAAAAGTTAGATGCTTTGCTTGAGCATGATGCCCACACAAAGATAAACACAAGGCCTTCTGCTGTTAAACTGAGCAGTGTAGTAAATATATGAGAAATCAGCATTCAGCAATACAGTTCTGCAGGTCACTTTTTGGGAGTGAAACGTAAACAAGCACACATTTCAACACGACATCATCAGCATTTGTTCCACCTCTGTCGACTAGTAGACTAAATCCGCAGATGCCTCCAGTCAGACACCTAAGCAACAACTTAGAAACATCCCAGCTGCCAATTGTTAAATCCTAGTATACACCCTAGCAACTGCCAACAAACACAGTAGCTCACCTTAACAAGCATAACAACCTGGCAGCCACCTTGTGCACCTAAACTGTAAAAAAAAAAAAAAAAAAGTTTGCACAAGAAAAAAAAAAAAAAAAAACCTAATACCAATTAAACCCCTGGCTTTATCTTGTTCGGTCAACTTCCATAAATGACTGGCTTTACTGTCTGATATGTCAGCACTAAAATATTTAGTTGAGCTAACATAAGAATATTTACTAGTTTATTTAGTACAACTAGTCTCAAGCAAAGAGGAGAAGAAGAAGTACAACACAGGTGAACACAGTTAATTCATATCAAAATCCAAATACAAAATAGAAAACATGAGTAAAGTGTCTTAAAAATCACAAACACATAATCAAGCTTCAAAATAGAAATGTAATGTCAAATATGAAGCAATTTATTTTATGTTTTAATTCGTCTTCCAAGTGAGACGAAGGTGCATGACACACTGGACATGTTAAGGTGGTACAAATGGCAGTTAATGAATGCATGATTTACTCTCAGCTGTGTTGAACTGTTCAGGGCAAATTATGCTGTTTCACTATATCATTCAATAATTTACATATACAATAATCATGAATTTAAAAGACATCAAAACTTTTTGACAATCCAGAAACTGTATATGTGTGTATGTGTCTGAGAGAGGGGGACTCTTTGTACTGCTGTGTCCAGCAAGCCACCGTGGCATCATCACATTCAACCGTCATACACAAACCTGCAGTTCTGAACAATAAACCTAAAAATGCACACATTTAGTATTAAGTCCTGCACACAAAGAGCTGACAAAAGTAGCAAATATATTCATGTCTTAATTTCATCTTTTATAGGAGTAAAAGTCGTATGCCATTTAATCAAAATATTGAACAGTTTGTTCTGTCATAGAAAATGTCCTGATTGAAAACCTGCAGTGCTGAATTAGTACTAAATTCCAACTGAAGACAACTTACAGAGCTCTGCAAGAGTTATTAAAAGCTGGTGATTCTGCTATGTGGTTACACCTGTTGGGGAACTCTGGAATTGTTAAAATTTGATTTTCTGCTTAGGTTCATTTACCTAATGTTTTGCTTCTGTTTTTATTTATATTTTAATTTTCCACAAAGACAGAAAGCTCAGTGTTGCAGCTCCCCAGAGCAGGAGTTTCCTGTTGTAGTGTCTCATAACTGCACTCACTTCAGAGAGATTCACACTAACACACAGATCAGCATTAGAGCACTGAGAGCTTAAACACACTACTGACTCCATCTGATCACATTCACAATGAAGAGGAACCTCCTCATCATCCTCATCATCACATCAGGTACTCACTGTGAAGATGTGCTTAGAAATATTTAAATAACATTTTATTAAAATTTTAAATAATCTTCAAATTCTACTTTTCTTTCAGGTGTGTTTGGTGCTGAATATATTAGGCCATCAGAAGATCAGGAGACTGATGTTAATATAAAAGAGGGAGAACCTGTTACACTGAAATGCTCTTATGACTCAAGTAGTGAAGATGTCTTTCTCTACTGGTACAGACAGTATCCTAACAGAGCTCTACAGTATTTACTGGATAGAGGGGCTCGATCAAGGAGTGATAGTAACACTGCAGACAGAAGATTTGAGTCTACTGTAACCAGAATATCCACTGAACTCAGAACAAGAGAACTAAGACTGGCAGATACAGCTCTCTACTACTGTGCTCTACAAGCTGGAGCCCAGTGATACAAAGTCTCAGAGACGCTTTACAAAAACTC
The DNA here is from genome assembly GCF_015220715.1 of Pygocentrus nattereri. Taxonomy (NCBI): domain Eukaryota; kingdom Metazoa; phylum Chordata; class Actinopteri; order Characiformes; family Serrasalmidae; genus Pygocentrus; species Pygocentrus nattereri. The sequence continues at coordinate 44,541,851 of NC_051212.1, forward strand.
TCATACCTTCTGTTTGCTTTGAACGCAAGGAGATCAAAGTAACATCCAAACCACAGTGTATTATCTGTTATTACACTCCGAAATGACTGTTTGTGGTAACATATGCAGGAAAGAAAAAAAATAACAGTGATGTGCACAGACTGTTCAAAAGATAATATTTTGGATCTATTTGTGGATAAAACCATGTTAGGATTTTTCGTCACTATATGAAAATACCACAAAAATAAATAAATAAAAATCTAAATTATTGACAAATTCTCATACAACAGTATAAGTATTACATTATAATATAACATATAACAATATAACATTCTGTAAGCAGATCAAATGTTAATTATAGAAATGTTATATATGTTCAAATACATTTTTCTTGTTGCAGGAACCAAGAAAAGTCCTAATGATAATAAATGCCCTATGAAATAAACAGTTAAAACATAATATTCAAACACATTATTTAATCCCTTAAAATCTCAGTTTTATTACATACTAAGGCTTATTATTCAGTAATTATATGGACTCTAGTGCCACCTGGATGAGCTATACTTAGGTTACAGAAGTGTGTAATAAAATTCGCTTTTTCATTTTTTTATAAAAAATTATATTAACTCATAATTCAACTATTATTATTAGAAACTATTCGCTCCGCCTTTTTTCATTCGTTTTTTTTCTGGCTTGAAAAAATGCTGGCAAATGACAAATTAAGTATAACAAATTTCTCAATAATCTTACAAATGTCATAATCATTAACCAAAACAGGGAGTGAAGGTATGTAGGTGTATATATGGGCGAGGATGTATATATGAGGTTGAGTGTATGTGAGGACAGCTGGTTCTGGGTCGGGGGATTGCTGTCCCCGGTCCTCTCCCGGCTGCTCCCCTGTGGTTGCTACTTCCCCCCCGGATGGGGGGCGCCTTGGGGTTTCAGGGCCTGGCCTGGTGCTCCGGCGTGACGGTTGGCCTGCTCTCCTGGGTGGTTGGGTTCCGGGGCGGCTCAGGGCCCCTCGGCGGGGATGGGGCCCTGCTGGGTGGTGGGTGGCTCTCGGGTGTATGAGGCGCTGGGTCTTTGCTGCTGCCTCGTGATGGGGGGGGGCATCCTGGGGGCGGCTCTGGTTCCTCTGGTTCCCCTGGACCTGCGCTCCATGGCTGGGGGGGGGTGCTGTCCGGAGTCCCCCTCTCCCTTCCGCTGGGGTGGGCATGCAGGGGTCACTGGGAGATGCGGCCCAGGGTCCCCACTGCTCCTGGTGGGGCCGCGGCGGGCAGGATTCCCTGGTCTTTCTATGCCTTCCTCTCGCCTCTGGGGAGATGTTGTCGCAGCTTTCTGCCCTCGCTATTGAGTGCATCTTGTGACAAATTTATACTGTACTGCACTCACAAACACACACACACACACCCTCACCCACATACACATACATCACAGTCATTTGTGCAGTATTTCCAAGTGCTATATGTCTCAGGTACACATTCTTCTCTTTTCTCAGGAGCAGCAGTTGGTGAACCATCGCCGTGGCATTGTTTTGTTATTTCCCTTTTTTACTTTCTCCCCCACCCACTGGGGGTGGGTGTGCAGCTGTAACAGACATGGAATCCTCTGAGAGTGTCAGAAGGTGGAGCTGTGTGCTTTCACAGAAGACAGGCCTCATTTCTGACTTTTCCTCTTGCTGTTATTTTCTTTAACCATCATGTTCTTCTGTGCATTTCTGATTCTTTCAGTATTAACAGGTAAGAGATACTTTAAACCCCTGTTTTTCAGTTTATCATCAAAATTTCTTAACATTAGTGTTTCCACTTTCGTTTCTAACAGGTGACTCTTTTGAAAATGTGATAAGATCTTATGGGTCTGTTATCCCTGCCAGAGATGGTGAGACTGTTACTCTCTCCTACAACTACAGTGTTTCTCCATATGGCTTGTTTTGGTATCATCAATATTCCAGATCCAAACCAGAATTCCTCCTCTCCACCACTGAATCTGGAGATCCTGTTGAAGCTGATTCATCAGCTTGGTTATGTAAGTACTGGTTGACTCATATGAGCATTTCAAAGAACCAGCATCTGCTGCTTTTCTAACAATGTTGGCATCCTGGTACAGAGAGTGTGTTAATGAAGCTCCTGAGTAATTACTGTATAAAGGAGCAAAATCACACAGTAGTGACCAGAGTCTCCCCACTGACCTTCGAATTGAAGCAACAACAACTGATACATCTCCTGAACTTATTATTAACTAAAGCTGTCAGACTCTGCGCTCTACCACTGTGCTCTTAGAGTAGACCTAGTGATACAAAGTCCCTGAGAGGCTGTACAGAAACTTATTTCCTTACTACACCATGACATCAGTGAACCACAAACCCAGACAAAGACACCGCTAACACTTATTTATTTATTTATTTATTTATTTATTTATTTATTTTTATAGTATGAATAGTTATTTATGTGTGTTATTTGCAGACATCAGGTACCCACTGTGAAGATGTGCTCAGAAGTATTAGAAAAATTAACACTTTAGTAAAATGTTCAATTTTCTTTCTTTCTACTTTTCCTACAGGTGTGCTTGGTGCTGACCGAATTGGACCAGATGATCAGGACACTGAAGTTTTTAGGAAAAAGGGACAATCAGTTACACAGAAATGCTCTTATGTAACAAGCAGTGACAATATCTTTCTCTACTGGTGCAGACAGTATCCTAACAGAGCTCTACAGTATTTACTGCAGAGAGGAGCTTGACGGGAGAGTTATAGTCATACCTCAGACAGCAGATTTTCATCATCTACATCCAGTTCATCCACTGAGTTCAGTTACAGACTAATTATGGCAGATACAGCTCTCTACTACTGTGTTCTTAGAGATGGAGCCCAGTGACAGAAAGTCTCTGACACGCTTTACAGAAACTTAAAACACCTTCTATTTGCTTTGAACACAATCAGATTGAAGTAACATCCAAAACACAATGTATTATCTGCTATTACACTCTCTCTGAACACAAAGTGAAGCAAGGTTGTAAGACATCCCACTATTCTTCAGATTAAAATGCATGTAGTTTGCACTCCAATCTTATCAATAATAAATCACGCAATAATAATGCAAACTCTAACATGACTAGAGTGACACAATTAAAGCTTTATTTAATCACAAGAATACGAACGTATCTGGATACTGATGCTACATTTGAAAAGGGTTAGTGTAAATCTGCCATATCTGCACTAAATCATGATCCAATATCCACAATAAGTAGTTGCATGCTGTATTTACACCATTACATTTACTTAACTCTCTGAATGAACTGTACTTAGAAAAGTCATTTTAGAAGATAATTTATATTCTTCAGTTTATGGCAGTTTCCTATTTGGGTTACTCTACTAAGTTGTATGTGTCATATTAAAGCTATATGGGTTTTTGCTTGTATGACGTCTGGATGTTATTGTAAAAAGTGAATCTGAAAATTTGAATCAATACAAAAACTGAACACTTTTTAGAAATTGAATTTTGAGAGACTAGATCATCATCTGTACATTTTAGTTAGAGATTTAATATTACTTTATTGCAAACCCTAATTCAGTTTGTGGAATTATTAGCCTTAGTATTGTTCATATTACTTTTTAAGATGTATTATGTCTTGCATTGAAAGCTTAATGGTCATATTGTACAATTCTAAGAGCTAAGAGTCAGCACATAAAGCTGTGTGCTGACTAATGGTGGAATACACAAGGACGTCAGATAACAGGAAATACCTCGAAGCTAATAGTAGTAGACCCTGGGATTAGCACACCACACATGTGGTTCATCTGGTCAGATAAGCAGAGCCATTGTCTGGAAAACGGGGGGAGTTGGTAAACACAGGGAATACCTTAAGCTGACCTTGCAGACGCACTCACGTCTCGAGCGCATCCTTAAACTTTTATGATGTGGATTGGTGAGATGGCCTAACACACACAATTGGAGGCTTGATGGAATCTACTGATATCTTGGGTAAGGAAGGAGCGGCCATGCGACTATAAAAAGGGAGTCAGATGAGAAGGGGTCAGAGCTTACTTGGGAGATACATGATGCATGTTCTCTGTTTGTAACCTCTCCAGAATTCTATAATAAAACCGTTTGTTTCACTTCAGTCTGATCTACTCGTCTCATTTATTTTGCATCAACGAACACGCAGGACTGGTTTCGTCCACAAGTTTCAGTTCAGAATTCAGATTTTTTAATTCAAATTCAAATTTCTAATGACATGAATCTCAACTCCATCTCATTAGCTGTGGAAAATACCCAGCACTGAATCATATGCTGTTTTGATGTGAACGTTCTTTTCATTCACAGAGGCATAATTACAGGAATCTTCCAGCAGAGGGCAGATTTATTTAAGAAATTCTTTAAGAACTGAGAGATGTTGTCATGTGTTCCTGTTTTAGGGGAAACTGAAGTAACATGAAGCACACACAGCAAAACTGAGCTATAATCAACTGCTGTTCAGACATGGCATGCCTTGGTGGATGGTGGCTTCTTTTTCTCATGTTAGGTAAGATACATACAACTAATGCAGCACTTTTTATGCAAAAAAGTTACATCTCCAAACATACAGTGGAAAAAGGGTTTAATTTTCTAAATGAATCCTTAAACCTAAAATTTTAAAAATCTTATTGGTGATATATGATTTATCTCTTCAGCAGGCAACACGTCTGGTGAGGGAATAGAACCAAGTTCTTCCACTGTTAATGTCCTAGAGGGAGATTCTATAACTTTGTCCTGCAAATACAATGGATCTACTGCAACTGATGATCTGCTGTGGTATCGTCAGTATTCCAGATCCAGACCTGAGTTCCTGATCTTGGTCAGTGAAGCTAACTTTACACAAAAAGCTGTTCCTCCAGTTGCAGGAGTGTCTGCGAAAGTAAATGAACAGAAAAACCGTGTGGATCTGTTGATCTCCTCTGCTGCAGTATCAGACTCTGCACTCTACTACTGTGCTCTGAAGCCCACCGTGACAGGAAACCATGAAACACTGTACAAAAACTCTTTGGCACTCAGAACTCAGAAGCATTTAAGAAGGTTTCTGTCTTATTTAATCCCATGCCGCATGTGTGCTCAATCCTGGTCCTGAAGATCTACCACCCTCACTCAAGCTTGCATGTACCATGTCATGTCCTAACTCAGTACACTATGGATCATATACAGCTCATCTTTAACCAAAATGTAGTGTAACTGACGTGCAGTTCAGTAAAATTTCTTCACACTCAGAGATGTAATTGTTGGGGTAGAAGGTAGGCATAGCTAGTAACCTGTCAGCTCATTGAGGTTGAAACCAGGGCTGTCCAGTCTGATCCACAAAGGGCCAGAGTGGCTGCCATGTTTCATTCTACCAAAGCAGAAGCTCACATGATCAGTTATTTGAAGACTGATTAAACTTGTAGAATCAGGTGTGTGACAACCCATTTGGAAACTGTGTTTCACAATCAGTAGCACCACTAGAGGACAAAATGCAGGTTCATGTTCTTGAAGATGAGAGAGCTAATCTCCCCTGCAGGTATGATTGCAGTGTGCAAACTCTGCAGTGGTATTGTCAGTATCCTGAATTCAGACCAGAGTATTACTGGAAATCCTACCACAGCAAAAAATAACCTGATGCACGCAACACCTCCAGTCTAACGACTAGATGCTGAAGTGGATGTAAATGTAAAAACAGTGGATGTTGATCTCCTCTGCTGCAGTATCAGATTCTGCACTCAACTACTGTGCTCTCACTCACAGTGACAGGAAACCCAGCTACACTGTATGAAAAGTGTTTCATATGACTCACGCAGAGCAATGCTGTCATCAGGAGAGGGAGCTGTTTGCCTCTTTTCATTAAGACATTCAGGTTCATCTACCTCAGATTATAATGTCAGTCTGCTTTAGAAGACAAATGATCATCTTGCTGACTACTGAGCTCACATCTTAAACCACTCATGTGTAACACCGTATATAAACATATTTTCACAAATTTACACAATTTATGTAGTAGTAGATGAATTAAAACAAATAAAACAAAAACTCTAATTAAGGTACATCCTTTTTTCACATGAGCCACCAGAACAGCCTCCATGTGGCTTTACATACTTCCCGTCTCTGGAACTGCACTGAAGGGATGAAGCAACATTCTTGTGAAAGTTATTGCTGCAGTGATGATGGTGGTGTAGAGCTCTGTGTAAGATGTCTGTCTAAAATCCCCTAAGTGTTCAACTGGCTTCAGATCTGGTGACTGAGCAGGCTATATCCTATGACTCATTCATTCATTCATTCATTCATTCATTCATTCATTCATTCATTCAATCAATCAATCATTCATCATTCATTCATCAAACCATTCCTGGAGCACTTGTGCTGTGTGAATGGGGGCAGTGCCATTCAAGAAGAGATCATTGACATCAGGAAAGAAACGTTTCATCATAGCACACACAGAAAAGTGATCAGTCAGAACAACTTTGGATTGATTTGCAGTGAACCTTTCCAAACAATGGCAGAAAAATGTTCCACACAGCATAATAGAACCCCCTGATCCCAGTCACTGTACAGGTCAAGCATTTAAGCCTGTGGCGTAAACTGCACATGAACTCAACAGCTTGTCAAGAATATGGTGAGGGATGACTCTTGTCACTGTATCACTTTTTTCCAGTGTCTGTGCCCCTCACATGTGTATTCATCTTGAAGAAGTTTACACTACAATCCTAATATAATGTCACTAGTTGTGGATGGACTGTTCTTGCTGATATTCTAAACACATCCTGGATTTATATTCTCAGGAACGGCTGAGGAACAGCTGCACTTCTGTTTTTACTTACGCATTACATTAATGTATCTCACTGATGCTCAGGTGCTACACTATAAGAGTGAAACAGAGCATAACTATTTCCATGATTAGTGTGTGTTATTCTTCCTTTGGTCCTTCATCAGTGGACCACTGTTGGCTGTATATTTTTGGTTCGTGGAAAATTCTTAACCCAGTAGTGACACTAAGTGGTGTAGAACTCCCTGCAAGACCACTGTGCCTGAATACAGTCGTGCCCTCACCATATATGGTGATGAATATGTTGCGGTCTTTTTACATTGATGAACAGCGTGGAGAGGTGGGTGATACATTGTACAGCAAGAGGGACTATAGTCCATACCTAAAAACCTACAATGACTAATTAAACTTGCATGACTATAACTCAATTCACAGTAGCAATAAAAAAGGACACACAGAAATAATCTACAGATAACTTTCAACAATGAAGATACTGTTTTTCTGATCTACATTCCTCTGTTTTTCTAACAGATCCACTGACAAATGTAGGAGGAGTCTTTACATGCTTGAACAGCAGCACCAAATCTCTCCTCATTATCTGAACACTGGAACCACCATGATGTTTCTGTGCTCTCTGACTGTCTTTATGACTGTCTGTCTGCTAAGTGAGTGTAGCTGACTCAGTTTTTTCGACTAACTTTTAAATCAAGCTTTTCTATTTTTGTTTTTATAGTGATTTGTATGTCAGTGATATATTTTGTTATGAACACTGAACATTTTTATTATTATTATAATTATTATTTTATTTTTATTTTTTTTTCTACAGGGAACTGTGTTTCACAGTCAATAGCACCACTAGAGGATAGCATGCAAGCTCATGCTCTTGAAGGTGAGAGAGCTAATCTCTCCTGCCAGTACAAGAAAGCAAGCTCTCTGTTTAGGTATCGTCAGTATCCTGAATCCAGACCAGAGTATTTACTGACGATCATCCCATCAACAAAATCTGTATCTCTAGCAAGTTCTCTGCTCCAACAACTGAACGCTACAGTGGATGGAAACAGAGTGAATCTGTTGATCTCCTCTGCTGCAGTATCAGACTCTGCATTCTACTACTGTGCTCTGACGCCCACAGTGACAGGAAACCCAGCTACACTGTACACAAAGTGTTTCATATGACTCACACAGGGCAGTGCTGTTATCAACAGGGGGAGCTATTTGTCTTTTTTCATTTAGACTTTCAACTTTTTAAAATTCCAGACAAGAATACTAGATTGCTCTGGAAGATAAACCAATATCAAGTTCACAAAAAGCTGATGCTGCTTTTCTAAACTTTACACACATTTACCATATTAGTGTTTAATCAGCAAATACACAGAAAAACATTTCTGGAAACATATGACAATAATATACTACCAACATGATACAAACAGATGGCATTTTATATAATTCTATGCGTAGACAGAACCCAGTGGCCCTCCATCATATCCTGTCTCAAGCTGTGGTGTTGCTTACTCCCTCCCAATACTTAACCCTCTGGGGTCTGAGGGTGTTTTGTCAATTCTTGCATATCTCCTTAAATTTTCCCTTTAAAAGCACTTGTATATTATATGATGCCCGTATGTTTCATGTCAAAATGCTCTGTAATCTTCATCACTACTTTCCAAAACCACAGCAGCACATTCAGTGGCTGAGATTATTTATATTCTACCTTAGCGACTTCGGCCTCAGTAATGGACAAGCCTATTCCCATGTCCCCAGACTCTGCCTCCTCACTGGAGAACGTGTCGGTGGGATTGAGAAGGTCCTCAAAGTATTCCTTCCACCCAATGACGTCTTCAGTCGAAGTCAGCAGCACACCATCTCCACTATATACAGTGCTAGTGGCACACTGCTTTCCCCTTCTGAGTCGCCTGACAGTTTGCCAGAATCTTTTCGGAGCCGACTTAAAGCCACTTTCCAAGGCCTCACCAAACTCCTCCCATACACGGGTTTTTGCCTTGGCAAGACTGAAGCCGCAGATCGCTTGGCCTGTCGATACCTGCCAGCTGCCTCTGGTGTCCCACAGGCCAACCATGCCCGGTAGGACTCCTTTTCAGCTTGACGGCATCTCTCACCTGGGGTGTCACTACCGTTCATGGAAAATAGAGGAATTAAACCCTATAAAGACTAAAGAATGAGTAACTGTGAATATTTGTCATATGGATTCACTCCACACAGCAAGATCAGCTTCAACATGATATTACAACTTAGCATCCCAAATATCGTGCTGATATTTGCTTTACTCCTTAATGATCAGAAATTTGATTCAAACAAGAAATTTACCAGACTCAATTTACCAGAATTTTCTTGAGAGTGAGCTAACATTAGTAGCATTTGCTGCTCATGCTGTAGCAGCACTTCCTGAATTTTCATTTATGATCTCAGTGTAGAGAGACAGAGAGCGAACTGATGATGTTCAGCATGGAGAGAGCACTGCTACTGATTCTCATCATGGCATCAGGTACAAAAAATAAAAATATATATTTAAGAGAAAAATTCTAATTTTGTCCATTTTATCATAATCATCATGTTTCTATTCCAGCTGGACTTGGTGACCAAATTGAACCAGATCAATTTAATGTCATCATGAAGGAGGAAGATATTGTAAAACTGAGCTGCTCATATGGTTCAAGCAGTGAAGATGTTGATCTTTACTGGTACAGACAGTATCCTAACAGAGCGCTACAGTATTTACTGCAGAAAGGTGCTCGCTCTAGGGGTCATTTAGGGCATTCACCTGATCCTCAGTTTGAGTCTGTTACATCCCAATCCTCCTCTGAGCTCACTGTTAAAAATCTAAATCTGGCTGATTCAGCGTTATACTACTGTGATCTCTGGAGAAACACAGTGTTACAAAGTCCTTTAGAGGCCGTTCAAAAACAGCATCAGAATATCTGCTTTGAACTTTTATCATTCAAACAACAACTGACATTACACAGGAACTGCCGATATAAATAAGACTATGTGGGAACATCTGCAAGAATAATGAAAAGTAGTTCAACTGTACACAGAAATGCCTTAGCTGTCAACATCCATTGTACATTATAAATATTTTATTATAAATTTTCTCTATTTTAAGCTCATAATCATGCCCATCTTCATCTCGCTAGGGCTAAAATCTTTAGTAGACCAGTAGACAAATATCATATTTATAGGAGGGGGTATTTCAATACCTTTTAAAGTTCTAGTATTAGAAATGCTGCTCCACAATATTTTTAACCCAGTAAAGAATAAACTAAAGGCAGACAGACAGAGAGCAACTTGCATGGTTGACTGCTAATGAGTTTTTATGATGAACTGATTTACAAAGACACATTTTCTGAGGGCTTTGTCTATATTTCTTTTGTTTAAGTAATGTATAGTCTCCATCAGTAAACTGCTGCTTTACTGGTCATGTCAGATACTGCATTTATAAGGAGAAACAAGACCAACAAATTGTGGACACAATTTTAGCACCAGAATGGAGATTTAGGGGGATTCATAAATTAATATCAGTGACAGTAATGATAATCTTCTGTTTATATAGTGTAAAGTGTGAAACAGGAGATACATCAACAGGAATGTGATTGTTTCACTTTTTGTGCTCTGGACAAACTTCATTTTCTTAACATTCGAAATAAAAATTGGTGGAATGAATAACAACAGCTTTATGTCTGTATAATAACAGAAAGCCACTACATATTCAGTTCAGTGCAGCAAACTAATGTGATATTCTTGTTGGTTTGTTTGGGTTATGATGTCAAACATATTAGACGCTTGCAGAATAAAAAAAAAACAGGGTAATATAATAAAATATAATATAATAAAACAGCCTACTCAGGGGCGCAGCCAAAGTATCACAGGCCTACCCAGTCAAATGAGGACAGAGCCATTGCTATTCACAACTGCCTCAATAAACTATCAGCACCTGCCATGTAAGTGCTTTACGACACTTAGGTCCTAGGACGTTTCTGAAGGGTATTATGAGATTCAATGTGGATAAAGCAATGTAACCACACAATGAGCATGTTCTCAGCAGACCTTAGAACAGCTGTGGTTTCACCCTAGACTTAACTGCCCACTCTGTTCATCTCTGTACGAGACGCTAGTAACCCTGGCTTCTTAAGATATTCAGCTATGCAGCACACATGCTCTAGGCTAACATATAACCTTGCTATGGTAAAAATGTAAGTGTTTTGTTTGGAGCATTCACAATGTTGCTACCTAAGTCAGCATGATTTAATCTAGTTCCAGTAGCTGCTCAGTTTAGGCTACAGGCTCCATAGTAGGCTAAATTAGTGATTATGATACATATAACATACTGCATAATCACATACTACAGCTGGCATGAGAATGTTCACTGTTAACCAGTATATTAATGGTATAGTATGACATAGTTAACATTATTAAGAAATCAGCAGGTACGTTACACTGTATAAGATGCCATTAACTGTAAAAGAGACAAGCAGAAAGAGAGGTAAATTAAATAAAATCAATTTATCACTCTATTTAGTTTAGGTTTCAATATGTATTTTGAGCTCAAAATAAACATATATATAATTAGTTAAATTATCAACAGAAAACAGGTGTGTAAACACAAAACTCTGGTGAGGAGGAGCATTGACTTATGGGAAATGGAGTCAGTACAGTCCATAGATTTCTGCTTTCAACACAATCATCCCGGACATTCTTATCACCAAACTGGGCACCCTCGGACTCCCCCCCCTCACATGTGCCTGGATCAAGAACTTTCTCACTAACCGGCCCCAAACTGTGAGACTTGGCCCCCACCTCTCCTCCACTCGTATGCTTAGCACCGGCTCACCACAAGGCTGTGTGCTGAGCCCCCTCCTGTACTGCCTCTACACCTATGACTGCAGTCCGGCCTGTGACAGCAACCTCATCGTCAAGTTTGCTGACGATACCACAGTGGTCGGACTCATCTCAGAAGGAGACGAGACAGCCTACAGGAAGGAGGTCCTGAAGTTGGCAGCTTGGTGTTCAGAGAATAACCTGGCTCTGAACACCAAGAAAACAAAAGAGATCATCGTTGACTTCAGGAAGCACAGCACTCACCCAGACACCCTGTCCATGTGTGTGGAGAGGGTCCGCACCTTCCGGTTCCTTGGAGTCCAAATCTCTACCAACATCACCTGGACAGACAACATCACAGCCGTCATCAAGAAGGCTCAGCACCCCGGATCTGTACTGTTTGACCTGTTGCCCTCAGGAAGGCGGTACAGATGCATCAGATCAAGGACAAACAGACTTAAGTACAGTTTTTTCCCAAAAGCAATAACACTTCTCAACTCACAGATGCACTGATAGTCTATCCCCAGACTTCCATCACCACCTACATACCAGTCTATTCCCAGACTCCATTACCAGCTACTGTGCAATACTCTGCATACGGAAATGTGCAATCATACTGTACATGTATGTACATTATACAGGAATATGTGCAATACTTAGCAATGTGCAATATTTATTGTACATACAATACAGCTGTAAATATCTCCATATTTATATCTTGTAAAAAACATAGTTTTTTATTTTGTTTCTATATTTATTTCATATACATATATATACAAAACGCACAGAACTGTGCACAACCCCTCCCCATTCTATTCCGTGTCATTTGTTTACATTGTGTGTTTGCACTGAGATGGAGTTGCTCTTAATCTCATTGTACTGTGTATAGTGACAATAAAGGCATTCTATTCTATCTATTCTATTCTAGATTCAAGTAAGCCTGCAGGAGAGAGGGAACACACAGAGGAGGTGTGACAGTTCCCCTCCTCAGAACCTGTTCTATTCACTGATGTGTTGATGCCCAGCCTTCTTCGCTTGTACATCCATCTATGGCTGGAACATCAGTAGTAGCAGCAGTCCAGGGTGTTAGTGGAGCTAGTACTCTAGCAGCATGCACTGGAAATGTCTGTAGCAGAGCAAAGGAGGGAGTTCTGTGCCATCTCAGTCCAAAGGAAAGAACCAAGCCCAGTCAGACTGGTTCTCATGACAGCATTTTCTGAGGAATTTAACTAATTTTTGCACTTTCGCATTGTCCATTTAACTGGGCATGATATCCAGAAGTTAAACTTAAATTGACATCAATGCATTTACAAAATGCTGACCATATACTGGATGTAAACTCAGGGCCACAGCCTGATAGTGGCTATTAGAGGCCAAACAGGCACAGGCCAGGGAACCAATTTTCCAACAGACTTTGAATACAGCTGTGAAGCAGTCTATTGGTTGATGGTGATGACAGAGATGTCAGGTGATTCCCTGCTGACTAGTGGGAAATTGAGTCTTTAACACAGTTCTTAGACTTAAGTGAGTCTCCAAGAGAGAGAGAGAACAAGGAGAGGAGGCATCCTCGGTGGAAGGCATGACGGCCTGTTGTCGATTTGGCCGGAAAGAGCAAAAATAAATAAATAAATGAAATTTGCCATACAATTTATGTTCATGTGCAGCTCTAATAAACCATTTAAACAGAACTTAAAATGTTAAATATCTATATTGTTTTGAGTTGTATGTATTATGTCAATCTATGTATGATGTAATATATCACTGGACATAGATGATGTTATATCACTATTACACACTATTGCAATATTCCAGAACAATAACTTTAACTTTTCTGGAGGTTGGAATATTTGTTGACTTATACTTACAGTCATGTTTTCATTTGAGCATTTACTGATTAATTATCTTGGTTTATACTTGTGGTTCTATTGATTCTTTGATCTTCCACAAAGACAGAAAGCTCAGTGGAGCAGCTCCCCAGAGCAGGAGTTTCCTGTTGTAGTTTCTAATAACTGCACTCACTTCAGAGAGACTCACACTAACACACAGATCAGCATTAGAGCACTGAGAGCTTAAACACACTACTGACTCCATCTGATCATATTCACAATGAAGAGAAACCTCCTCATTATCCTCATCATCACATCAGGTACCCACTGTGCTTAAACCTTTAGCACAATTACATTTTAATACAACTTTTATTATTAATTCAGCTTTACTTTTCTTGCAGTTGTGTTTGGTGCTGATCGAATTGGACCAGATTATCAGGATGTTTCTGGAAAAGAGGGAGAACATGTTAAACTGAAATGCTCTTATGAAACAAGTGGTGAATATGTTCTACTCTACTGGTACAGACAGTATCCTAACAGAGCTCTACAGTATTTACTTATTTAAAGCTGCCCGAAAACAGGGCTATGGTAGTGATACTACAGAACACAGATTTGAGTCTATTACATCCTGGTCATCCACTGACCTCACTGTCAGAGAACTAAGACTGTCAGATACAGCTCTCTACTACTGTGCTCTTAGACTTGGAGCCCAGTGATACAAAGTCTCTGAGACGCTTTACAAAAACTCACACACCTTCTGTTTGCTTTGAACACAAGAAGATAAAAGTAGCATCCAAACCACAATGTATTATCTGTTATTTCACTTTCTCTGAAATTACTGAGGCTACATTTCTGAGGTGAGGTAAAAGAAAAAAAGTGCATGCACGTGTGGCAGAGACAGGATGCAGTTTAAACCTCCTAATGCTGCATAGTGTCCATCCCAAAAGGTACACTTTTAATTAACCTTAGAACTGTTTTTCCTTAACTATCAGTCTCTGAAGCTATTTTGAATTGCCAGCAAAATAGGCCGTTGCAGTTACTTGTGGATGCACATAGTTCTTCAGCCAACTGGATGGTTTGACCTTTCTCCCAGCCAAGGTTGCATTTGGGACAGAAAGCTTTGTTGTAGGTTGCACAGGGGATAAGGACATTGAAGAAAAGCTTTTCCATTCTGGTGTGCCAGAGGTCAGTGGACTTGCAGCAGGCAAAGTCTCTTTGCTGTCTCCTGTGGTGTTTGGCACTGTCTCATGTTCAGTTGTACTGGGGCACTCTGCAGATGCCTCCGATTCCTGCATGTTATGGTGCCGTGCTCTGTTTGCACAAAATAAGATCTGGGCTCAGGTGCTTTGGTGAGGGTGGTTGCTGGCATGTTCCAACACATCTCCCCATCCTGCTTAACTTTGATACTCTTTGCGAAGCTCACAAACAGAAATAAACTTTGTTTGAGTTGGGTTACCAGTCACAACTACATATGGGATTCCCTATGATGAACATACTCTTGAGATGGGCTATCATCAGCTGACTAGTTAGTGTCGACAGGCGAACTATCTCAAAGTCCCGTGAATAGTGATTCACTACAACAAGATATTTGTTGCTGTCCTGTTCACATATATCCGCTGCTATTTTCTGCCAAGGGCCATCTGGCAATGGGGTAGTGATCAGTGGCTCCCTCCTTTGTGTGGGCCCGTTTTGCTCAGAGAATTCACATGTCTCTACCATCTTGGTGATGTCACGTCCTAGCCCCAGACATCACACAGACATATTGACGTGTGCTCTGCATTTAGTGAGGCCTTGATGCCCTTCATGGACCCTGTGCAGTACCTCCGTCCTCTGTGGTGCTGGGACAACAATTCTGTCACCGTACAGCAGAAGTCCATCAACAGCAGACAGGTGAGCCTTAGCTGCGTGGAGCTCGCACACTGTGGACGACAGTCTGGATATTTCCCTGGGCCAGCCTTCCTGAACTAACTTGCCAACTGTGTTCAGAGCACCATCTGCTTGGGTGGCATCTCTAAGTGTCTCCAATCACCAGCCTAGTGGACATAACGGCTTGTATGTAAGCTTTCACTTCCAAGTCTGTGGTGGATGGATTGTTTTCCATGAGTGGGTTTTTCGACAATGTGTCCGCTAATACAAGCTGCTTCCCTGGAACTTGGACAGCAGTGACGCTGAATCTCATTAAGCACGTTAACAGATGCTGACATCGCAGTGGTGCCTTGTCGAGGTCATATGAACTTATTAGGGGAACAAGTGGTTTATAATCTGTCTGAAGACAAAAAATCTGGCCATACCTTACAGATATTGTGTAAATCACTCACACACTCACTCTGCTGCTAGGCACTCCTTTTCGATCTGGGAATACTGCTGCTCTGTCTGGGTCAGCGTCCGAGAGCAAAAAACTGGATGTAGTTCTCCTTGCTGTTGTAGGAGGGCAGTTCCAAGGCCATGGCTACTTGCATCTGCGCTCACCAACGTAGGCTTGCTGCTATCATAGAAGGCTAAAGCAGGTGCCGAAACTAACATGTTCTTGACCTGATCGAATGCTTGTCTTTGGGCATCCCCCCATGCCCATACAGCATCACTTCTTAGCAGTTAGGGTGCAAAATGGCAGACAGCCCCGGTAGAAACTTGCCCACAAACTTAATCATCACTAACCCCTGGTGAGGTTCAGTAATGTTTGTCAGACTGGGAAGGTCTGTGATGGCTTTGACTTTACTAGGGTCTGGTCTGATGCCATTCTTCCCGATTACATGTCCTAAGTATTGGGTTTCTTACTTCCTGTATTGGCATTTGCCTTGATTTAACTTCAGCCAATACTCCTTTATTGTCTGAAGTAGTGCCCTGAGGTTTTGGTTATGTTCCTGTTTGCCCTTACCATAGATCAAAAATGTCATCCATCACTGCCACAGTACTTGAGTGACCCCTCAGAAGCATGCTCATTTCTCTTTGAAAGATTTCAGGTGCGGATGTAATCCCAAATGGGAGATGCTGGAAACAGAACCTGCCTACAGGTGTAAAGCATGTAGTTAACTTTTTACTGGAGGCTTCAAGGGGTATTTGCCAGAACCCACTTGGTGTGTCAAGTGTGGAAAAAACTGCAGCGCCCGACAACTTTGGTGCTATGTCCTCAAGTGCTGGGCGTATAAATCTCTCCCGTTTCACAGCCTCATTTAATCTTTTCAAGTCCACACAAATCCTCACCTTTCCAATTCTCTTCATCACTGGCACCATGGGTGCACGCCAATCATTAGGTTCTTTGACTTCTTCAGTAATGTCTAACTGTTGCATGCCTCTTAACTCCTCTTCCACTTTTGGTAACATTGGGAAGGGCACACGGCGGGGTAGTGGATACTTTTAGCTGTTTATTTAAAAGTAGTGTGCTACTTTTTAGCTACTTTCAAAGCTCAATTATCAGAATGACTTTGAATCTCCACCTGACACACCAAACAGGCCCAAGTGAAAGTGTGAACAAGACAGTAAATTTAATCATGTGCCAGAAAGAAACAAACTATTGAAAAGCTGCAAATATACAAAAAGATCACCAAAAACTTTGATAGCCTCCTTTTACCCTGTTCTTCAGTGGTCAGGACCCCCATGGGGAGCAGGTTCTATTTGGGTGGTGGATCATTCTCAGCACTGCAGTAACATTGATGGTGGTGGTGGTGTGTTAGTGTGTGTTGTGCTGGTCTGAGTGGATCAGACTCAATAGTGCTGCTGGAGTTTTTAAACACCTATCCAGCCAACAGCGTTCCTGTGAGCAGCGTCCTCTGACCACTGACCACAGTGAGTGTTACTGCAGTGCTGAGAATGATCCACATAGGGTCTTCTCTGTGAGGGTCCATGGGGGTCAGGTTTCAAATAAAGATAAAGACAAAAGCATTAAACACAAGAAGCAGCTTTTAAATGATTAATCTATTTATTGAAGATAAAGATTTCAAAACCTGTATCACCCATGTGAAAAGGTAGTGGTTGTGGGACCATCGCCAGCAACAACTGCAATCAAACAATCGCGATAACTTGTAACAAGTCCTTTTTACATCATTGTGGAGGTATTTGGACTCTTTTCTATGGAATTATTTAATTTGGCTACACTGGAGGCTTTTCAAGCACAAACTGGTTTAAGGTCTTAAGATGGGATTCAAGTCAGGACTTTGACCGGGTTTCAAACCGCGTTTGGTGAAGATCAGCTAGATTGGTGGACTGGATCCGCATAACCTGCAACTCTCCAGAGTTCAGAACATTCCAGTGTGTGATATTTTATAATAACTAATAAAAGTGGCTACCAAAGCCCATAAATAATAAGCCCATGCATACAAATCAAGCTCAGCTTAGTTTCTCACTCGCCAGCTGCTCATTTGAATTTTCCGTTCCACCTTAACCCCTTCGGACCCAACGTTCATTGCAATGGACATGACATATTTCTGTCTCTAAACCAATAAATACCTTGTATTTGAATGATGTCAGTAATGCTGGTTACTGATTGGATCCTGATTATCCAATCACAATCATGTCATGACTTTGAGCATGCTCTGAGAGAGTCACAGACATCGGCCAAGACAAGCATGGCGGAGCAACTGCAGAGTGGGAGAAGCAAGTACCCATTTTCAATCAAAAATATACATTTATGCTCATGCTAACCAAACAAATTTGCTGTCAGCATATGTGTAACTGTTGCAGATGATAATATTTGAAGTTATTTTGAACAAATATATTATCATTAATTTACAGGATTTTTTAAAAGTACGATGTCCATTGCAATGGACATCAGGAGTTGGGCGAGCTAAGCTAACACTCATATGTTTAGTGTCAGTATATACAGAAACAAAATACTTGTAAGCTTTCCATAAGCAAAGTGTGGTGTCACAGTATATTTATTCATGATTATAAATTTGTAAATATATATTTTTTGTACAAAATGTTCTTATAGAGTATAGAGTCAAAGACTTGAATGTCTTGTAAATGGAGAGTTATCTGAACTTGACTCCTTGAATTCAGGAGATGAAGATGACACTTCCTTTGAGAATCCTCCAATTCATGAGGATCATCCCATGAGACCCTTTGAATACTTCAAACGGTATATACCAGATGAGATCTTCAATTTGATGGCTGACAACACAAATGTTTATGCCTTG